>NC_053026.1:168675812-168975812 GCF_003073215.2 Triticum urartu | reverse complement strand
ATATACATATGACCTATGGCAGCACCTGCAAAATAGAGTAGGTCTGACCAGATTGACCTACGGATCGCGAGGGCATGACCAGATGCGCGACGACGGCTATCTAGCCGGACGTGACAAGCATGATCACACCCGGGCGAAAACCGCAGACGGACTCCATGCGAGCTACCTCACGACCTGGCTGGATATAGAGGCGCTGCACACCCCCTCTGCTTCACCGATGAAGTAATGGAACATGAAATCCCAGAAGGGTTCAAACCCGTGAATATCGAATCATATGATGGAACAACAGACCCCGCGGTATGGATTGAGGACTTTCTTCTCCATATTCATGCCATCAAATACCTCCCCCTAAAACTCAAGGGACCAGCTCGGCACTGGTTGAATAGCCCACCTGAAAACTCTATTGGCAGCTGGGAGGACCTGGAAGACGCCTTCCGTGACAACTTCCAAGGCACATACGTCAGACCTTCGAATGCCGACGACTTAAGTCACATAGTCCAACAACCCGGAGAGTCAGCCAGGAAATTTTGGACTCGATTCCTAACTAAAAAGAACCAGATCGTCGACTGCCCATATGCCAAAGCCCTAGCGGCCTTTAAGCATAGCATCCGCGACGAATGGCTCGCCCAACACCTCGGCCAAGAAAAGACGAAGTCCATGGTGGCCCTCACTTCACTTATGACCCGCTGTTGCACGGGCGAAGATAGCTGGCTAGCCCGTAGCAATAATAATGCAAGCGAACCTGGCACTTCTAAAGCCAAAAATAGCGACGGCAAGCCCCGATGCAACATGCATAAGCGTCGAAACAATGGTAACAATACCGATGACACGGTGGTCAACGCCAGATTCAGTGGCTCCAAGTCTGGCTAGGGGAAGAAGCCATATAAAAGAAACAATTTGGGCCCATCCAGCTTGGACCTCATACTATCATACATGTCAGATCCACGGCACCCCCGATAAACCAGCCAATCATACCCACAGAAGCTGTTGGGTCTTTAAACAAGCCGATTAGTTAAATACCGAAGACAAGGAGAAGGGGTCACAAAGTGAGTACGACGACGAGGAGACCCGTCCACCAAACACAGGGGGACAAAAGAAGTTTCCCCATCAAGTCAAAATGGTGAGCATGATATACGTTACCCACATCCTCAAGAGGGAGCGCTAGCGAGCGCTAAGGGACGTCTATGCGATAGAGCCAGTCGCCCCAAAATTCAACCCATGGTCGTCCTGTCCGATCACCTTTGATTGCAGGGCTCATCCAACTAGTATCCATCATGGTGGCTCAGCCGTACAAGTCCTCGACCAATCACTGATGTATTCCACCTCACGTGCGTCCTCATGGATGGTGGCAGCAGCCTCAACCTGCTATATCAGGATACAGTCCGCAAGATGGGCATCGATCCGTCAGGAATCAAGCCCACAAAAACTACCTTTAAATGAGTAATACTAGGTGTAGAGGCCCGTTGCACAGTCTCAATTACATTGGAAGTCGTCTTCGGATCTCCGGACAACCTATGAAGCGAGGACTTGATCTTCGATATCGTCCCCTTCCGCGGTGGCTATCACGCACTGCTCGGACGAACTGCATTTGCTCGATTCAATGTGGTGCCACACTATCCTTATCTCAAGCTCAAGATGCTCTGACCAAGTGGTGCCATAACAGTCAATGGAAACATGGAACACTCCCTCTGTGCTGAGGAGCACACCGCGGCCCTTACAGCGGAAGTATAGAGTGGCCTTATGAAGCACAATTTTAATTCGGCGGCCAAACTCCCAGACACCGTCAAACGAGTCTGGATTACTCTACAGCAGCACAGTCCAACTCGTCAGGAGGTCGACTAGCAATTCGGCCTCCGTCTCAGTCTCGACCAACAGGCGGCATACGTACCACGCGCACATAACTACGCACTCAAAATACCATGGGCAAAGACAGAGGCGTAACCCATTTGTGATCCATAATATGGCTCGACCATCCCTGGACACTCACATTTTCTATTTTATTTTTATCCTTTTCAGCTTTCTTCTCCACAGGTCCTTCTCGACGGCCTGATAATCGATCCTTTTGAAAGATGGATGTACCAAGGTGGTAAGTAGCATCGATGTATGGGGGAATTTCTAGGTGGTATTTTTGACGATTGACGATGGCACGTACCTAGGGTAGGGCAATAGACCTGATCTAAGTACCCTTCCCAAGGAAACTGCCCTGCAATCAAAGACACTCAAAGGACGATAAATTCTACCGGATGAAATTACCTTAGGATGCAATGCACTCGACGATGAGTTCCACTCGGACAACCCAATTCCATTCGACCAGGATATAATCATTCGACCACATCAGAAACCACTCGGAGTATAGAAGATCTAAGGTCACTCTGGATGGCAACGGTCAGGCGTTCACTCCGTAGTCTTAAGGGCCATTTATATCACTTTAATGCTGACGTTACCAGTAACATCCCCTCTTTATGTACATTGAACTCATTGTAATGTGGGCTGGCTGGGTCCTGGCGCACTCTATATAAGCCACCCCCCTCCACTATGACAAGGGTTCGCACCCGTTGTAACTTCACGCATAATTCAATCGACCAGCCTCCGGGCACCGAGACGTAGGGCTATTACTTCCTCTGAGAAGGGCCAGAACTCGTAAATATTGCATGCACAACTTCACCGTAGCTAGTATCTTGCCTCCTCATACCTACCCCCATTCTACTATTGTCGGCGTTCTAGGAACGGGGGTCCCCAGACTTGCCTGCCTGCGGCCTGCTGCATGGCTCAAAGGGGGGCCCAGCACGGCCCATCTTAATCAACACAGACCCAAGACCCTCGCGAGGGGCCAAGCCTCGCGGGGCGGACGACACGGAGCTTCCACAGGCACAGCCTCGTCAGGCTAGCTCGCGAGGAGGCGGAGAGATCAAGGCGGGGTACCTCACGAGGTGCCCGTGACGCAAGCCATGACGACCAAAGGCGCCAGGCGGGCGCTAGCCGCGCAGTGTCCTCCTTTCCTCTTTGGTGCAAAGGGAGCAAGCGCAGCCGCGGAGTACCGAGGCATCAGGCAAAGGTTGCCATTTCGGTGCAACAAGACCAAGACCAGGAGGACTGCAAGACGGAGGTCATTGTGGAGCCCAAGACGGCGTCACCCCCAGAGCTTTGTGGAGGCGAAGACTACTTTTGTCAGGATAGCTGCTACTAGCTGTCCCCCTTCAAATTAGCCCGCCATTGTTGGCTCCCTTCCTGCTCGATATTTGGGAAGAGGACCAGGGCCTCTATAAATAGGACTAGCCACCCCCAGGGGAGAGGGGCATCAACAATCGGGAAGAGAGAGAGAGAGAAAAGGGAGACTGAACTCCTCCCAGCAGTTCATCACCCCAGCCAAGAACAGACCCTCGCGAGGCTGTTCTTCCTTGTATTTCTCATCACCATAAGCCCAAGAGGAAATCCACCACACCACACACTGGAGTAGGGTATTACACCACAACTGTGGCCCAAACCAGTATAAACCCTGTGTCTCTTGTGTTGTTCTTTCCATAGCATAGATCTAAGCGAGGCGGAGGGGTGCAGGTAGGTAGAAGGCGAAATCTCCGTACGCACCCCAGTGTTCGAACCTCAAGGGTCTGCCGGAACCCGAAATCCGGCAATTAGCGCGCCAGGTAGGGGGCGCACCGGAGTTTTCCCTTCCGCCACCGCCACGACCTGCCTCGCGATGAGTAGTGCATCGCCCGCTCCGGCGGCCGGCGCCAGCACGGGGGCCAGGGGGCTCCGAGCCCAGGCCACAGCCCTGCAACGGGTACGGTGGCCAGACAAGTTCGAGCCAACGACGCCGCCGCGCTACGACGGCGCGACTGATCCGCTGGCCTCCTTGCTGGCGTACGAGGAGACCAACCTCGAAGCTGGAGATGATGATAGAGTCATGGCCAACTGGCTCCCCATGGCCCTCACCGGCGCTCCGCGCGCATGGCTGCTCCACCTGCCGGCAGCCTTGGTGGCCTCTTGGGAAGAGCCCCGCAGCCTCTTCCCCGCCCACCACGCTACACCAACACCCCTAGTCATCGCGGCCCTCCTGGGCGGCTTGCAGGCGCCGCCTACAAGTCACCATGTCAATCCGTTCATCCACCGGGTCAACGCCGCTTCCACGCGGCAGGGGGCTCTCCCGGACCGGGCGGCGCCCAAGGCCGGCCTGACCTTCAGCTCGGAGGACCACCCCTCCAACTCGGCCTGCTCGGGTGCGCTCCCCATGTTGTGCACCCCCACCATCTGCCAGGTGGCCGTCACCAGAACTCTTTTTGATGGCGGTGCGGGCCTTAGCGTGCTCTTAGTCGAGGCCTTCGACCTCCTCTACATACCCCTGGAACGGCTGCAGCCCAGCCGGCCCTTCTCAGGCGTCGGGGGCGGATCATCCAGCTCCTTGGGACAAATCTGGCTCCCAGTAACCTTCGGCACCTACAACAACTTCCGCACGGAGCCGGTCGACTTCGATATCGCCCCCATCGGCCTCCCCTACAACGCCATCCTCGGCTACCCAGCGCTGGCCCAGTTCATGGCCGCAACGCACCCGGCGTACAACCTCATGAAGATGCCCGGGAGCAGCGGTGTCCTCACCGTGCATGGGGACATCGGAGACGCGCTGCGGGTGCTCAAGCTCGCCTTCAAGACAGCGGCATCGGCGCGGCCCGCCGACTTGGAAACCCCCGAGCCCAAGGGGGCTGCACCCGCCAAGAAGAAACAGTTGTTCACCCAAGACAAGGCAGAAACCAAGCAGATACCCGTCAATGAGGATGGGTCCACCAACGCCACTTTCACCATAGGCGCCAACCTCGAACCCGAGCAGGAGGAGGCCCTGGTCGAGTTCCTGCGCGCAAACAAGAAGGTATTCGCTTGGGAGCCTGACTAGTTGGCGGGGATCCCTAGGAGTGTAATAGAGCATCACCTCAACATGTGCCCCAACGTGCGCCCTGTGAAGCAGAAGGCAAGGCGGCAGTCCACAGAAAAGCAGGCCTTCATCGTCCAAGAGACCCGCAAACTAGAAGCTGCTAGGGTCATTCGCGAGGTCCGATACCTGGATTGGTTGGCCAACCCTGTCGTTATGCCTAAGAAGGGAGGGAAGGAGCGCATGTGTGTCGACTTCACCAACCTCAATAAGGCATGCCCGCAAGATCCGTTCCCGCTCCCCCGCATCGACCAGATCGTCGATTCCACCGCGGAATGCGACCTGCTATGCTTCTTGGATGCCTTCTCTGGGTATCACCAGATTAAGATGGCGGTAGAGGACGTCGAAAAGACAGCCTTCCTAACCCCTGTGTGGGGTGTACTGCTACACATGCATGCCATTCGGGCTGCGTAACGCAGGGGCAACCTTTTAGCGGCTGATGCACATCACCTTGGGCCCACAGCTCGGGAAGAATGTTGAAGCTTACGTCGATGACATTGTGGTAAAGTCTCGGGAGGCCAGGACCCTGATACAAGACCTGGAGGAAACCTTTGCGAGCCTCAACGCAGTGAACCTACGGCTCAACCCAGAGAAGTGTGTGTTCGGAGTCCCCTCGGGCAAGCTCTTGGGTTTCCTCGTGTCCCACCGAGGCATCGAGGATAACCCGAAAAACGTCAAGGCGGTGGAAGACATGAGCCCACCAAAGACCCTCAAAGAAATGCAGAAGCTCACTGGGCGCATGACCGCGCTAGGGGGCTTCATCTCCAAGTTGGGGGAACGAGCGCTGCCCTTCTTCCAGCTAATGAAGAAAAAGGGGCCCTTTGAGTGGACTGAAGAGGCCGACAAGGCGTTCCAGGATCTCAAGAGATACCTGACCAGCCCACCGGTCATGGTGGCTCCGCCCCCTCAAGAGCCCCTAGTGCTTTACGTCGCCGCCACTCCCTACTCCGCCAGCGCAGCCCTGGTGGCGGTTAGAGAGGAGCGTCGAATCAAAACCATAGCAGCAGCCCAGGACAAGGCAAAATAGGAACAAGGAAGGCCCACAGAAACCACCACCGCGGCTGAGGAGGATCAGCCGCCGCAGAGGAGTGCACCGGAGGTGAAAGAGGCCCCTCTCCTAGATGGCCAGCCTCAGGAGGCCTCATCGCCTCAGGAGGCACCATGGTCTCCGGAGGGAGCCGCCAGTACTAACGCACCCAACCTCATTGAGCACCCAGTGTACTTCATCAGCACAGTGTTGCAGGATGCGAGGGCACAGTACCCCATGCCTCAGAAACTCCTCCTCGCGCTGCTGGTGGCCTCGCGCAAGCTGCGGCACTATTTTCAGGGTCACCCCATCAAGGTCGTCTCGTCATACCCCCTGGAGAGAGTGCTTAGGAGCCCTAACTCAGCTGGAAGGGTCGCTGAGTGGAACATAGAACTGCAAGCGTTTCAGCTCAAATTCAGCACGACCAGAGTCATCAAAGGGAGCAGCGTTGGCGGATTTTGTGGCAGAATGGACGGAGGCACCAGGCCTCAAGGCCGACGAGGATCGGTCCCTCTCCCCGGGAAGCGAGGCGCCAGAAGGCTGGGTCATGTACTTCGATGGGGCGTTCTCCAGGCATGGAGCTGGGGCTGGGGCGGTGCTTATATCGCCCACTCAGGACAAGCTCTACTACGCTGTGTAGCTCTGTTTCCAGCAAGGTGAAAAGGTCTCCAAAAACATAGCGGAGTATGAAGGTTTAATAGCGGGCTTGAAGGCCGCAGCAGCCCTGGGGGTGAAACGCCTCACCATCAAGAGCGATTCGCAGCTCCTTGTCAATTTCTCCAACAAGGTGTACGAGCCGAAAGATGAGCACATGGAAGCCTACCTTACGGAGGTCCGCAGGATGGAGAAGCAGTTCTGGGGGTTGGAGTTGCAGCATGTGCCCCGTGGCACCAATCAGGAGGCCGACGACATCGCCAAACGGGCGTCCAGGTGGTTACCTCAGGAGCCTGGCGTTTTCGAGGAGTGGCTCTTCAAGCCCTCAGCCCTGCCGTCATTGTCAAACACGGCTCAGCCTTGGGAGGAGCTCCCCCAGCCACCTGCCTCTAGAGCTCCGGCCTGTGGCCCGGCCTCAGGAGCACACCTGCTCCTCACGATGGAACCTCAGGAGGGATGCTGGATCACGGAGCTCCGGAGTTACTTAACACAAGGGACCCTGCCGGAGAAGGAGGAGGAAGCGGAGCGAGTGGCACGCCAGGCCACGGCATACTGCATCAAGGATGGAGAGCTCTACCCGAAGCGACCAAATGATGTATCCCTGCGCTGCATCACCAGGGAGCAAGGGAAGGGACTGTTGGATGATATACACGGCGGAGACTGTGGACATCATTCATCATCACGGACCCTCGTCGGCAAGGCGTTCCGCAGTGGGTTTTATTGGCCCACCGCACTCAACGACGCCGTCGAACTAGTGAAAGCTTGTGAGGCCTGCCAGTTCCATGCCAAGCAGATCCATTAGCCAGCAGGAGGCTTGCAGACTATACCCCTTTCGTGGCCATTCGCAGTCTGGGGGCTGGACATCTTGGGCACGTTTCCTCTGGCGCCAGGGGGCTACCGCTACCTCTATGTCGCCGTGGACAAGTTCACCAAGTGGGTTGAAGTAGAGGCTGTCCGCACCATTCCCGCGGGTTCCACGGTCAAGTTCATCAAGGGCATCGTGAGCCGGTTCGGGGTGCCGAACCGCATCATCACGGACAACGGTTCGCAGTTCACCAGTCACCTCTTCAAAACATACTGTGCTAACCTTGGAACGCAGATATGCTACGCTTTGGTGGCGCACCCCCGAAGCAACGGCCAGGCTGAGCGGGCCAACACAGAGGTCCCGAGGGGCCTCAAGACCAGGACGTTCAAGAAGAAGCTGGAGGCCTGCGGCAGAGGTTGGTACGACGAGCTTCAGTCCGTGTTGTGGTCCATCCGCACAACCGCGACCAAGCCGACTGGAGAGACCCCGTTCTTCCTGGTCTACGGAGCCGCACCGAGAAGCCGCGCTGCGAGCGGCGAGGTACCAACAGGCACTGCGGCGATATCACTGCCGCAACATCCGCCCTAGAACTCTCGAGGTAGGAGACCTCGTGCTCAGGCGGGTTCTCTCCAGGGAGGGGCTGCACAAGCTCTCTCCCATGTGGGAGGGCCCATTCAAGGTTGTTCATGTTTCTAGGCCCGGCTCCGTGCACTTGGAGACTCAGGAGCGGGTGCCGGTCCAGAACGCATGGAACATCCAGCACCTCCAGAGGTTCTACCCCTAAAAAGGCCCAGAGCCTATGAAGAAGGCGAATGCCTGTGAAGCTGTCGCGTTTTGGAAAAGGCCCAGAGCCTGTGAAGAAGGCGAATGCCTGTGAAGCTGTCGCGTTTTGGAGAAGGCCCAGAGCCTGTGAAAAAGGCGAATGCCTGTGAAGCTGTCGCGTTTTGGAAAAGGCCCAGAGCCTGTGAAGAAGGCAATGCCTGTGAAGCTGTCGCGTTTTGGAAAAGGCCCAGAGCCTGTGAACAAGGGAAATGCCTGTGAAGCTGTCGTGTTTTGGAAAAGGCCCAGAGCCTGTGAAGAAGGCGAATGCCTGTGAAGCTGTCGCGTTTTGGAAAAGGCCCAGAGCCTGTGAAGAAGGCGAATGCCTGTGAAGCTGTCGCGTTTTGGAAAAGGCCCAGAGCCTGTGAAGAAGGCGAATGCCTGTGAAGCTGTCGCGTTTTGGAAAAGGCCCAGAGCCTGTGAAGAAGGCGAATGCCTGTGAAGCTGTCGCGTTTTGGAAAAGGCCCAGAGCCTGTGAAGAAGGCGAATGCCTGTGAAGCTGTGTCGCGTTTTGGAAAAGGCCCAGAGCCTATGAAGAAGGCGAATGCCTGTGAAGCTGTCGCATTTTGGAAAAGGCCCCGAGCCTGTGAAGAAGGCGAATGCCTGTGAAGCTGTCGCGTTTTGGAAAAGGCCCAGAGCCTGTGAAGAAGGCGAATGCCTGTGAAGCTGTCGCGTTTTGGAAAAGGCCCGGAGCCTGTGAAGAAGGCCAACGCCTGTGAAGCTCGCCACCCGTGACACTCTCACGTAATAATGAGTTGGGGCTGTACATGCCCCGGAGTCTCAGGAGCGCCGGCCTCAGGCCTTGGGGCTCCCTCCCACATCCAGTGGCAGCACTTAGCTCCGCGCTGGTGAGAAGACGTCGAAGACTAGATTAGGTGCCGGACGCGGCTTTTTCATTTGCTTTCCACAGTTAGCTTGTTCCTTCTCATTCGAAGTTTTATTGAAGCTGTTGCTGTCTTTGGCTTGTGGTTCTTCAACTTCTCACTCTCCTGCCTCGATTTCTCTTATGCAAGGCCTCGTGAGGGGGGGGGGCAGCCGAGCGCCTTCGTGAGTGTTCCTGTCCTAGTCGTTCAAAGGTTTCGCGACCTGGGTCCATTACAGGAGCACCCCTCTAGTCCGTGCCCCACGGGCACCGCGACACGAACACAGGGCCTGGGTCGGTCGCCCCCCACGGCTGGGGCCGGGAACTATCCACACGCGGGCACGTAGCCGGAAGGCACGATAACGGAAGCAAAACGATGATTAACAGCAATAACCCAAACACGCCCCCGCGGGGCTCCACACTACTGTCTTTTTACGCAGGAAAAAGGAAAAGAAAGAACAAATCAGGCGCAGCTCGCCTCACACCGGCCTGCAGGGAAGACTCGAGCTGCCTCCGGAGCTCAAGCAGACTCCCTCTCGCGCTTCACCGGGGCGCGACGGCGGGCGGACACGCTACCACCTCCCAAGCAGATACGACGGCGTGGAGGCTGACCGCGGCCACCGCTAGAAGAGTCGCCGCCTAAAGAAGAACCGGAGAAGCTTGGGGAACCCTGAGCACCACCAGTCACGCGAGCGCTGTCCTCTCCATCATCGTCAGAGCTGGGTTCCCGGCCGCGGTCGTCGTCCTCGGGGCAGCACCCTGCGCGGCGACCATCTTCCCCAAACACCCTCTTGTAGAGGGTGTCATCGCCGTCAAACTTGAAGTGCAGGGTGCACCGACGGCTCAGGCCACGCGCACGGGGAAACATCTGCCAACCGCGGGCCAGGGCCAGGCTCCCGGCTGCGGAGACCTCCAGTGAAGCCCATGAGGCCCGGCCGCAGCAGCCGTCGGCCTAGAGCCAGAGGCCGCCCGGGGCGCCGGCCGGGAGCTCGCCGAGGAGGAAGCGAGGAAGTGGAAGCCGGGTGCAAGTCGGCTCCGCCGACCACACGACGAACTCCGGCAGCACCTCTGCAGCATGAAAGCGCGGCCTAGGGGGACGCACGACCGGAGCGCGGCCTAGGGGGGCGCGCGACCGGAGCGCGCCCCCGGCCGCAGCAATCCGCCCGTCGCCGTGCTGGAAATCGTCTCCACGGCCGCGGGGAGCTGCCGTGGTGGCCACAGGATGTTTGCGAGGGCGCCCTTGGCCGCGCTTGGGCGGGGAGAGGCAGGCTCAACCTGGCGAGCCTTCCCCTTCTCTGCAGCCGAGAACCTCCTCGACGGGGCCATGAAGAAGAAGGAGAAGCAAGGGGGATGAACTGGAAGGGCGCGCGCCGATCCGTACTTATAGCCGGCGAGGGCCACCGACGGCCCTCACGATCGCAGGTAATTATGACCCGCTTTGCATGCAGGGACTTGTCCAATCCGTGCAGTTGCCGAGGCGCCATGGGGAAGTGGAGACGCCCACGTCCAATCAACCGCCACGCGGCGCCCAAGACTGCAGGCTTTTAGGGCCCGCGGCGCTTCGCTCTTGCCCTTTCACCCCCCTGCACGGCCAAGCCCGGGCGAGCCTTGGGCCCGGGGGCTACTGTCGGTGTTCTGGGATCGGGGGTCCCCAGACTTGCCTGCCTGCGGCCTGCGGCGTGGCTCAAAGGGGGGCCCAGCATGGCCCATCTTCATCAACACATACCCAAGACCCTCGCGAGGGGCCAAGCCTCGCGGGGCGGACGACACGGAGCTTCCACAGGCAAGGCCTCGTCAGGCTGGCTCGCGAGGAGGCGGAGAGATCAAGGCGGGGTACCTCACGAGGTGCCCGTGACGCAAGCCATGACGACCAAAGGCGCCAGGCGGGCGCCAGCCGCGCAGTGTCCTCCTTTCCTCTTTGGTGCAAAGGGAGCAAGCGCAACCGCGGAGTACCGAGGCATCAGGCAAAGGTTGCCATTTCGGTGCAACAAGACCAAGACCAGGAGGACTGCAAGTTGGAGGTCATTGTGGAGCCCAAGACGGCGTCACCACCAGAGCTTTGTGGAGGCGAAGACTACTTTTGTCAGGATAGCTGCTACTAGCTGTCCCCCTTCAAATTAGCCCGCCATTGTTGGCTCCCTTCCCGCTCGATATTTGGGAAGAGGACCAGGGACTCTATAAATAGGACTAGCCACCCCCAGGGGAGAAGGGCATCAACAATCGGGAAAAGAGAGAGAGAGAAGGGAGACTGAACTCCTCCCAGCAGTTCATCGCCCTAGCCAAGAACAGACCCTCGCGAGGCTGTTCTTCCTTGTATTGCTCATCACCATCAGCCCAAGAGGCAATACACCACACCACACACTGGAGTAGGGTATTACACCACAACGGTGGCCCGAACCAGTATAAACCCTGTGTCTCTTGTGTTGTTCTTTCGATAGCTTAGATCTTAGCGAGGCGGAGGGGTGCAGGTAGGTAGAAGGCGAAATCTCCGCGCGCACCCCAGTGTTCGAACCTCAAGGGTCTACCAGAACCCGAAATCCAACAACTATCAGACTTAGAACCACGATAACGATCACTCTACCTATTTTCAGGACCTGCACGAAGCTCCCCCCTTGGTCTCCACATGTTACATAGACCTGTTGCCTATCACACTGTTTGTACAAATACGCTTTGACGTATTAATCAAATTGTAATGGAAACAGTTTGCGGCCCAGCTTATGTGGCACTGGCTTACTACTTCATTTTATTTCGTTATTCTTATTGATTGCATTCGTACACTTTGGTACGCCTTGATTTGCCAGGAACCTCATTGCGCTCCATACAACGGCAACAAGTCTGAACACTTTTACAATATAGTTGCCCCCCTCGAATTAAGCATTATATGCATCGGCTCTGAATCATGTCTTTGGTCAATAGTTCGGTTGCCCGGCTCCTATTCTTACTACCTTATGTTCCGCTGTATCGGCCAGGGTAGTAAAGGGAGAACTACTGCGATTGTGTCCTGGTTTATCCAGATGAGCACCACAGTTGAGAAAGCCGAAAACTGACTGTCATGATGCAGCGTGAGCTGGTAAGCTATTTGGAGGTTAAAATCTCTTGCAATTTTTTCTGTGTTATGCGACGAATCGGCCTTCACCTGATCAGGTGTCTATAGCACCCTAGTCCGGACTAACGAATACTAGGGGCTGCGCCTACATTTCTATTGTTAAACTCCTTTGGCGAAGTGAGGGTGATAAAGCCACATAGTCCCATTGCCTAGTTCGCTGCACTAAACACCTCCTTTAAGGACCAAAATCTTGGATCAAGAGTGTTTAGGTTTCAACCCGAACACCCCCGTACTACCTACATGGGGGCTGAAGCCGACGACTGGCCAACTCTCACATTTAATAAAACGGCCGCACAGGAGGTAAAATCTTAAAGTAAATAGCAAGCATTATATTACATATCAGCCTTGTTTTCATCATACAAGACGGGATAACATGAAGGTATTCATTCAAAGACAATGTATTTTGAACACTGGCCCTCAACAATGCGAGATCCCTTCCGGACATCCTTAAAATACTGCTCGGGTGTACGGTGCTCCTTGCCCGCGGGCGGTCCCTCGGTCACGAGCTTGACGACGTCCATCTTTTCCCACTACACCTTGACACGGGCGAAGGCCATTCGCTCACCTCTGATGCAGACCGACCGCTTGATGTCGTAAAGCCGAGGGCAGGCATTGACCAGCTGCTTCACGAGTCTGAAGTAGCTGTTGGGCAGGGCATCAGCAGGCCATAGACGGATTTTCAAATCCTTCATAGCAAGTTTGGCCGCCCTATCCAGTTTGGCCAGCTGCTTCAGCTGATCGCTAAAGGGCACCAGATGTTCTGGCGCAAGGTATTGCGACCAGAATAGCTTCTCCGTTGAGCTCCCCTCTTCGCCTCGGAAGAACTCCGCTGCGTCAACAACACTGCGCGGTAGATCCACAAACGCTCCTGGAGAACTCCAAATCCGGGTGAGTAAGAGGTACCTTTTCTTCACAAGCTTGCTCTGCATAATAAAGGCCTTACCCGGCACGATTTTCCTGGTTTCCTGGATCTCCTGGAGGGCACCCTAGGCTTCGGCTCGGGCCTTTTGCATGCTTTGGCGGGCCTTAGCAAGTTCCTACTCTTTGTCCGAAATCTTGCGCTCCAAGGACTCACATTTCTTTGCGGGGTCCTGGAGCTCCTGCTGGACCTCCCCGACCCTTGCCTCGTGCTTTTCACTGGCGGCTTGTTCCTTCGCCGCTCTCTCTTGGGCCTCGGCCAGCGACTTCTTGAGGGTCTCCACCTCAGTCGCAGCTCCTACGAAATATCATGATAGTATGATCAACATACACAATTCATATCTTTCTACATCCGAATAGACCATTTCATACCTTGCTGGTCCTCTAGTTGTTTTTTTAACATGGCCGAGCTCTTCCTCAGTCCGCTCCAAACTCTACTTCAGTTTTGAGACTTCGGTAGAATGAGAGGTTGCTGCCAGCATCGACGTCTGCTTATTCATATAGACATATATTGGTTAGTCTCTTGCGAAAATTATTTGATCCTCTGTCCGGCTTCTCTTTTCGAGCACCGGACAGTGTCTGAGGGGCTACTGTCTATACTATGATATTGTTTTTTGAATAAATTATGTCACATACCTCAAAGCCTATCAAAAGGCTGGTGCAGGCTTCGGTCTGTCTGCTCTTAGCAGACCGAACCCTCTCAACCACCGTACCCACGAGGGTACGGTGCTCTTCAACAATGGAAGCACTTTGTAGTGCTTCCAGTAAGGTATCCAGTGCCTCTGGATTGGCAGAGGTCACCGGCGGAATAGGTGCACCTCCTTCTCACGAAGGACACTCCTTGCCTGATTCCGTAGCTGTATGGGCCTCCGGAATAGTGTTCGGCTGGGGGGCGAATTGGACATGGCCCCCATTGCCAGTCTAAGGGGGGATTTGCTCCCCCATTTGTCCGGCGGCCGAGGTCTTGCCTTCTGGCGCGGCCCTGACAGCCTCCTGTTCCTCTCCCTAGCCTGGGAAGGTCCTTCGGTACAACACCTCGGCGTCGTCCATGGCCTTGGGACAAGAGGCCTCCGGAAGTGACCTGCTGTCCATCACCTTTGGATCCAGAGAGTTCCCCGAAGATGAGGATCACTGGGGGCGGGTGTGACCGGACTGCAGCGCATGATTCGACCCATTAAAACCATGAAATAAAGAAGTTATATATAGGTGTTCATAGGTGCTTTTGAGTACTTACGATACAGCTAGGGGCTTCTCCTTGGGGCGCCACTCGGAGCTTTTATATGTATCCAACGTGGAGTTGTCCATGAGGGGGACCCTCCCCTTCTTGGGCGCCTCTGCCTCCAGATCCATGGAGTCCCCCCTTTTCTTCTTTCCCCCCTCGGGTGGAAAGTTACTTTCCTCCTCCTCCTCGTCCTTAGCAGCGGGGGAGGAATAGGTTTCGGCGTCTTCGGACGTCGCATCCAAAGTGCCTTTATGGCAGAGGCCACTTCTGGTCCCCTTGACCTTCTTCTTGGCCTTCTTCTCTGGCGCCTGGTAGGGCGCCGGAACCAGCATCTTCGTTAGAAACAGGATAGCTGGGTTTTCGGGCTGCGGAGCCGGACACTGGATCCGCTCCGCCTTCTCTGTCCAGCCTGTAAAGACAAATATGGAAGCTTAGACATCTTCCTTGAATACACAGGTGAAGGATACACCTTGCAATACGAAAAACTTACCGGACTAGCGGTATGGGCCAGGTTGTACCCACGGTCCTCGGTCGTCTTCGGCCGGGTATCGTTGGCCTTGAAAAGCACCTTCCAGATGCCTTCGTGCGTGACGCCGAAGAACTGTTGCAAGGTCTGGTGCTTGGTCAGATCTAACTCCCATAGATTGCATGTCCGGCTCTGGCAAGGAAGTATCTGGCGAAAGAGCATCACCTGGATCACATTGACAAGCTTGATGTTCTTGTCCACCATGCTCTTGATGCGCATTTGCAGTGCAACAAGCTTGTCCAATGATGCCCAGTCTAGGCCCTTTGCCTGCCAGGAGGTGAGCCGCATTGGGGCCCCGGATTTGAATTTGGGGGCCATGGCCCAAGTGGTGTCGCGGGTCTCTATAACATAGAACCACTGCTTTTGCCACCCCTTGACGGTCTCCACGAAGGTACCTTTGGGCCATGGGACATTGGACAGCTTGCTCACCATAGCGCCTCCGCACTCTGCATGCTGACCGCCTACCACCTTCGGCTTCACGTCGAAGGTCTTCAGCCACAGTTCGAAGTGGGGTGATATGCGGAGGAAGGCCTCGCACACGACAATGAATGCCGAGATGTTTAGTAAGGAATTGGGGGCCAGATCATGAAAATCTAGCCCGTAGTAGAACATGAGACCGCAGACGAATGGGTGGAGTGGAAATCCCAGCCCACGGACGAAGTGGGGGACGAACACCACCCTCTCATGGGACTTCGGGGTGGGGACGATCTGCCCCTTGGCCGGGAGCCAGTGGGCGATTTCTGGGGCCAAGTACCCCGCTTCCTGGAGCTTCTTAATGTCCTTCTCCATGACGGAGGAGGCCATCCACTTGCCCCGCACTCCGGATCCGGACATGGCTGGAGTGCTTTTTTGAGGTTGAAGAGATGGGAGCTTGGGCGCTGGAGCTCGAGAATGGATGGGCATAGAGAAGGAAGGCATGGGTTAAAGAGGGGAATCATTATCTCTTCATAAAGGTAGCGCATATCAAGTGCCTCCCCAGTCGCCTTAAAACTCACCAATTCCCCAAGGGCCGTGCAGGCGGCCCGGTTGGATTACCCACTCCCATATTGATGAGAATCTCGCAATAAGGGGACACGATCTCTGCTTTGACAAGACGTGCCAATGAAAACCGCATCTCAAAACATGGAACGGGGGGCTAAAAACGGTTCGAAATAATGACCGGGCGGAGACGTGGTGTCTCAGAACAAAAATGCGAGTAGATGGGACTTGTTCAATATTATACTCTTTATGGAGCCTCTTTTGTAGAGACGGACACGTTCTCTGTGTTTGAGGACTACTTTGAAATATTTGGAGGAGGAATCCTCCTTGCAATGCCGAAGACAATCTGCGTGCCGGACACCTCGTCATTGAAGCCTGGTCCAGGGGCTACTGAGGGGATTACTGGATTAAGGGGTCCTCAGGCGTCCGGCTTGTGTGACGTGGGCCAGACTGTTGGGCCATGAAGATACAAGATAGAAGACTTCCTCCCGTGTCCAGATCGTACTCTCCTTTGTGTGGATGGCAAGCATGGCGTCTGGATGTATTATTTCTTTTCTTTGTAACTGACTTTATGTAACCCTAGTCCCCTCCGGTGTCAATATAAACCGGAGGGTTTAGTCTATAGAGACAATCACAATCATACAGGCTAGACTTCTAGGGTTTAGCCACAATGATCTCGTGGTAGATCAACTCTTGAAATCCTCATACTCATCAAGATCAATCAAGCAGAACGTAGGGTATTACCTCCATCAAGAGGGCCCGAACCTGGGTAAAACATCGTGTCCCCTATCTCCTGTTACCATCAACCTTAGATGCACAGTTCGGGACCCCCTACCCGAGATCCGCCTGTTTTGACAGCGACAGTCACTCGGGGATTTTTGTGCAGACTGGCATGTAGGTCCCACAAGTCATAATGCCTAACTTGCCAGTCGAATAGAAGGCATTGACTTAAGGAGCAACATGGGTTGAAACGTGCCTATAACGGCACTTTATAGAGTAGTCGTTTCTTGGTAGGGCTGGTTGGTAAGGGCATGTACAATGGTTGATAAGGTAGTCTTATCTTAAGTCTGCCACATATGCATGTGGTAGTAGTTTCTTGGCATTATTAGTGGTTTCTTGCAAGGAACAATGTACTAGTGACAAAAGGCGATTCTAGGTTGTGTTGTACTCCAACAAGTACTAATAGTGGTCGTGGGAGTGTATAGCTCGTTTTGTGGGTTTCATCCCAGCCGAACGCACGGGGGCCTTTTTTAAAAATAGTAACTTCGCTGCGAGCCAATATTGTACACTGGTAGTTTGAGTTTTAAAGTCCAACAAACGTGTCGCACCACAATCTGGGTGCACTGGATAGCCCAGCCACGTGAACGGGTTTTCCCTCCCATCACCTCGTGACTCGCGTGCTTGCCGTAGCCGCACCTTGCTTGTAGCTTCCTCATCAGATAGCATATTTAAACTAGCGCCTCCCAATTAAGCCCGAGGAGCCGGAAAAGCCTGGTGCAACATTGGGAATTGTGCAATATGGCTCTGTACCTAAAGTGCTAGTACTCTACTCTAGTACTCTGTAGCTTGTGGCATTGCACAGATGGACTTAACTCAATTTTCGGCTCTATAAAAGAAATTCCTCTTGACGTGATTTTTTTGCATTGAAACGGAGGCAAAAGCTATGCCTCATCTCATTCATTAAGAAGGAACTACTAACAAAGTTCGATGAGATCCATTACACCTCCACAAATGGAAGCAAAAAGCCTAGCCTTGCTGCATCAAATAACTCAAATGTTCTACCCCCGCAGTAACCGTCCCTGATAAACAGGCTACTAGTGTGTGTGTGAGAGGAGCGGCTGAGTTGGCCAGCTACGCGCTTGAATAGAGCACCGAGAGTACCCACTACGCAGGTATACTTTCCTTGCATTGATAGTACAGTGATGGTTCTACTAGAGAAGAGTAGTACCCTCCACTTCCAACTGTAGCTCCTTGGCCCTAAGATTCAAGAGGTCAAAACTGGTGCACTATAATAGAAGTACAATACATCACACTATTAGTTGAGAAAGTAGTACTAGTACTACTACAGTACAAGTACATAGTAAATAATAGCCTCACCCCTTCGCTAAGGAATGATCGAGGAGCTACGGTTGGAAGGGACGAGGCCCTGCGATTACTATGCTCTTATCTCCTCCTCGCCAGTTCGCCTCCCCCCGAAGAGAAGGCAGTTCGTCGCTGCTCCCATGGATACGCCAGGTGGTTCTCCTCCTCGTCGGGGCTAGGAGACCTTGGACGACGATCGTCTGAGAAAAATCGCACACCACTCTGACGTGCTCACCGCCGCAAGACTCGATGCTTCATGCACCAACTTTTTTAAGACGGTGCTTAAACATGCTTGGGAAAAGGCCATGCTTGTTGGTCTTCCATGCGTCCTCTAGGAGAAGGTTCTTCTATGGGACAATCCTTTGAATAGTCCACTGATCCCTAGCCATGGTTGCACATTGACTCCGCTAGAGTTACCGACGGTGAGAGGTAGTCGGATTTTGTCCAATGAGCAGGTCAGTCATGGAGTTGTATCATGTACTACTTAGTTATTCCATTTCCATCCCGTAATTTCTCCGCTGCCCACCGTCTTATGTATAGGTCTGGGTCGGTGCCAATGAAGATTGGCTTGCATACGTCCAGCCGGATACCACCATCATTTTTCCCAACATCCACAGCAGTGCGGCCGTTCCCGTAGACCCCTTCTCCACAATTGGGATCGGCCTTCCGGACTGGCTGGGCTTGAATAGGTATGATGATCCCTACATGATATTGAAGAAGATAGCAATTGCGGACCCGCCGACAAAGCGACGCGGCTAAGATGATTACTATCTCATCGCGGTGTTCGACATAAGGATTGCCACCAATACAAGAGGCAGTAACAGCAGAGGCTAGCACATGTTGGCCGCGACAGATTTGTACCCCTACACGTTCGAAGATTTCGTGCGGCATCTAGGCCGCATCTTTGTAATGACAAGCTAGGGTACTTGTTTCATCTGGTTGCCATCCTACGGTACGAGAGATTACAAACGTAATGCACAAACCATCATCTGCATCCCTAATGGTACTCCATTATTTTGAAGGGACCAGTCATCCCCCGATCAAAATAAGATCGTCGATCCTGGATGTGCATTTGCATCTATGATTCGGTCTAACCTGGAACCTTGTAGCTCACTTTGGCATATTGGGATCAACTATCTTAGCAGTCATTACCCATGGTACCACTGATGTGCAATAAGGTCACACAATCTACCATGATCGTACCTTCACCATCTACCCAGGTATTCCATTTTCTCATTGTTGTGTGTTAGAGTAGTAGTACTTGTTAGTTATTTTCTTTTTGACTGGGACATGGTTACTGTACTGGTAGTATAATTTAGTATTATATTTTTTAACCCTCTCGCCTTCTCGTTCATTGTTGTACTACTTACTAGTACTAGTAGGAGTACTTTTTACCTTGGAGGACGCGTATAGCTAGCTAGTCCCTTGAATACTTGAACCCACTAGCTCCCACCAATTTTGTTTTTCCATGTCTTACTATCTCATCCATGTAGCCAAGAGTGGCTATATATAATAAGCCGGTCATTTTACTTCCTCTATACCGGGGTAGTACTATTTGCTGCACAATATTACTGACCGCCATATTTGAGCACAACATTATTATGCATGAACCTTGACTATGTATGTCACCATGTGTCTAGATCTGAGATGCCGTGTGTACCAGATGAACGGCGCCGAGTTAGACTCCCGTGATGCTACATGGGTGCTGAGGAACACTCTTGGAGATTACTCGCTTTTCATTGGGGACGGCTACCCCATTGTGAAGCAGATGCCACCTTCCGTGCACGACACTGAAGGCCTACCGTTCATGAAGCATGGTTGTGTCTTCAATGCACACCATCGGATGAATGACATGCTGGGGCATGCTATCCCTGATTTATGTCGCTTCAGCTTGGATGAGTCTCCATTGTGTGGAACCGGACTAGAAAGCTACGACAATGATGCCCTTTGCCCACCGCTATGGATCATGCCATCCATGAAGAACACCTGGGACTAGAACCTGGAGGAGGACATGTAGCCCATCTATAACGTGTAAGTGGAGTATGGTAAATTGAGAATGATAGCACCGTGAATATATGTTGACTAGTCGTGCACAAATTTATCACATGAAGTGGAGATGAACTTGTTTGGCATACTGGCATTTGTCCTTTAGAATTTATTACTAGTAAATGTGTTATGTGTACGTGCAACTTGTGTTGTTGTTGCACGGGCTCCAACACAATCTTTGAGAAAAAAGGTGGCACAACTTTGGATATAGGTGACATGGCGGCATCATACAGTAGCATCATTCGCTATAGTTGTAGTATACTTCTATTAGGACGACAACTCCTATAAAACCTTGCGCTTGGCTCTTTGCCTCTTCAGGACGTTCAACAGCTCGTACTTGTGTGAACCTTGCACTTGGCTCTTTGCCTCCTAGGAAGGTCCAACAATGATGATACTACAGTACAATATGCTTCTAGCAATCTGACACTGGTTAAACTGTTGGACATCCACCGCGAGGGCAAGGGCGAGTGCGAGGGAGAGGGAGAGGGCGCTGTAACCAAAACCCTCTCCTCATCCTATGAGCCACCGCGCGCGTGGGCGAGGGAGAGTTGTAGTAATCAAGCTTCTCCTCGTTCGGCGAGTTGACGGGACACATCAAAGCAGTACTAGTACTAGTCCATACTGCGTCCTTTCAGGTTAATATGGCTTAATTTGAAATGAGAAAAATACATTGGCGGTCAACGTATGTAACAATACGCTCTTTATGGTCACTATATAGTTTTGCGGTGATTATACGATCACTAGCTCATCATAGAGCACCGTATTGCACCGTACTGACCGGCCACATAGTCGAAGTGGCACTTTGTTGACTGGTTAAATTGTCACCTAGTTTTGGGGTCCCACCTGTCAGTTGGCAGAGCAAAGAAATCAGTTAAAAAAAACTTTACGCAGTTGCGACACGAGTCCAACCCTTGCGAGCAAACCACCCTGGCTATGTATGTGAGTTCATGCACGTGTACTCCCTCGGTCTTCCAACAAAGAGTGTACATTGGCTCAAAAACAAAGAGTGTACATCTACACTTCCAATGCATTTAGCCTTTAATCTAATCGATATTGATTGACTAATGCACCAACTTGTGCTCTAGCTATAGGCTACATGTCTATCCTTAATTACAGCATGCAACAACCTTCATTTAATCTTCACAGTAGGAGTAACTTCAACAGCAACATCAAGTCCAACTCATCAAATTTGCATATGTGGCAATAAGTTAATGAGGAGAGAGGTAGCTTGAGTAACTTAGCTAGTTAATATAACATCACATGTCCCAATGCAATATGAGACTATAACCTAATAAATGAAGATTTGCATGTTACCACACTTATGTTACTACCCACTGTGAAGGTAGTAGCATAGTCTTGGGATATGTGTATGTTACTAGTGTATGTTACTCTCCACTGTGGCTAGTCTTAATGGTCGCATGCACACATAAGTTTGCTACTTTTGGGCATTAATTATGCCCTGGTCAATGTGTAAATCTCTATATGTGCAGGGCATAGTCTTTCACGGATGTAGGGAGTAGGTTGAGCACTTGAGCGTGAGCATGTGTGTTGCGTCGTGTGCTGTGTGCTGCATGGGTGCGTGAGTCTTGCTTGCGTCCATGTGTATGTGTGAGTGTTGCATGTTGCATGCATGCATGAGGCTTTTACTCCCTCCCATTGACATGTTCATATTTCAAGCTTCATTAAAACATTGCATGCAAGAATTAAGAGATAACTCACCAATGTGTATAAAAGTTCTGGTCATTTGTTCCTACCGCATGCATTCCAATTAATATGTGCATAAACACAATTTTCTTGAGGAAAACAAGCCCATTATTTAGTACTTTCGGAAAAAAAATCTTTGGGCACTCATCATTTACTACTACATTAGTTGATGATTTCTGTATTGACCTATATATAAACCTCCGTCCTGGTTTAATGGTCTCCTTCCTACTTAGTGTAAAATTTTGACCGTAAATATAACTAACAAAGTGTCAATGCATGTCATAAAAAACTATACCATTAAAAACTATCTTGAAATATGAATCCAGTGATATGATTTTTGGTGAAATGCATTAACATTTTATTAGTTAAATAATCCCTCCGTCTAGGTGTATAAGTCACTTTACAAAAACCAAATAACCCCAAAACAGTTAGGCGCGGTGCATTAACTCCCACCTCGTTTCTTGACATATCAACCAATAAGAGATGTCGGCGTGCATGTTTTCAATGACTCAAGACTACCAAACACGACATGCAGTGGTTGGTTCATTGCATGTAATGCTATTAATTAGCAAATAAACATTAAGTTCTCTTGTTTCTCCCTCCTTGGTCACGGTGCACAACAAAATATGACTTATTCACCTGGACGGAGGGAGTAGATGGTCAAAGTTTGACACTAAATTAATGCATTGGTAAACAATTTTTTTTGAGGAAAACGAGTGCATTAATTGATTGTTTTTTCAAACTACAAAAATTATTCCACCACTCACCATCTACCTTGGTTGATGAGATTTTTGAATTGAGCCCTACTAGTACTCCTACATTATTGGCGTCGGGTGCCTTGGCCAATGTTTCATCTTGTTGGATAGGATGAGTGTAGAGGCATAGAGATACTGTAGATAGGAAGTCTTCGAGGTCCATTATTCCCCATCTCAGTTAGAGAGAACTATTCAACTAGTCTTCACAGTAAAGTGACAATACACGCTGTAGCAGAAGGGACACTTAATTAATAAGCTGAACCAGTGTGTTGGTGTTACTAAATCAACCTTACCCAGTACTGCCATCATGTTTTCCAGTGGAGCATGCTTCCGCAAATACGCCTACGCACCTCTCTCCTCCATTAACTGACATATGGGCCCACTTGAGGTAGACCCACATGTCACCGGTGTAACTATTTACACTCTGAAGGACGATATATCCTGGTAGTAGTACTAGTAGAACTGAGATTTAATGCACTTTCTTCCCCGTATTTCACTCTTCCTCCTCCTATCTTATTCTTCCTCCGCTCTTCCCCATCATCGGCCGCACACTATTTCCCCCCACTCACTGCTCGCGCGTACCATACCCCCCGCTCACTGCTTGGCTACACACGCCATCTTCTTTGCTCGCCCACCGAATCCACTTCCCCGCTGGCTTGCAGGCACCGACCCCAATCACTCAGTGCCCTAAAAAACCCTATGGAAGAACCGACTGACAGCAGAGCTGCGATTGGAATTCCCTCCCCGATGTTCTCTTGAAGCTGATATGTAATCGTATGGACCTGCTGAGCACCATCCGTTTGGCCGCATGCTTGGTGTTTTTGTACCGTCTACTCGTCTGCAACCGGCTGGCCCTTTTCAAGACACCCTCCTTGCAGATGCCCGATCCTCCCAGGTGGCCCAAACACCGACTTGATGATCCTACGGAGGTTGCTGTGGTGCCCCTCGACATGCTACCACTACCCGTCCACCTGTCCTTCATGCGCGGCCACTACTGGGCGGGCATGAAGGCCAACTGGATCGTCCTCATCCACCAATCCTGTAGTCCATGGCATCTCGTGGATATTTGCACCCAGCGAGAGATCACCCTTCCATCATTCGATACCGCTGCCATCGAGCCTCGCGGCCCTCTGGACACTCCTGCCTACTACGCATGAGATGCGTCAAGCTTTTGGCTCAACCTCTGTTTGTTGAAGGTTGTAATCTGCGAAGTTCCCACACCATCAGAAGACTACGTGGATTACAAGCTCGTTGCCTTGTTCAACATGGGATTAGTCTATCTGGAATCCGGTCGCCATACATGCTTATGGCTCATCGTCAATCCTGTTGAGCCAACATTTATGTCTGATGCTATAGTGCATGATGGCATCATTTACGCGGTCAACACACAAATTGGCTGCTTATACTAGTGGAATATATCATCGTTTAATTGATCCATCTCATCTCATCTTTACCTTATGAATATGATTTCCTATTGATTGTTACAAATTTAGATCTATAACCACATCATTGCTATATGTTCCTCTTATTTCCTAGATTTTTATGACCACACATGTTATTGTTGGAGTTGATATGAGAACAATTGGCATCTAATGATTGTTAGAATAGATATTATGAGTATAACCTCATGATTGCTATATGCTACTCTCATTTCCAAGATTTTTATAACAATGCATGTTATTTCTTAGAGTTGATATGAGAAAAGTAGTAAGTGCTATGGTAGAATATGAGTAGGCCCTATCATAGCTATTTTGCTCTCATTGTTACATGATGTTTGAACAATGACATATTCCTAGAATATGAAAGCCATTGGCTTATTTTTTTTAACTTGGGGTATGATTATGACCACAACATTGCAATTCTCTACCTATGATATGTGTCACTGTTATAATCAGTGGCGAAGCATGCCAGAGTTTTTTTGGGGGGGGGGGTAATGTACAATATATGAGTCAGTGGGGGTGCCAAGCACACAAATATTCATAATCTAAACTCTCTCTCAAAAATAATGTGTGCATGTATGTGACAATCTTGGGGGGGCACAGCCCCCTAGCAATGCACTAAGCTCCGTCATTGGTTATAATAATCTTAATTCCACACATACTTTGAACATGATTGTATATTTTGTCCTTTTCGTCTCCAATTTGATTTGTTGCAGCAGAAGAAAATGTGCTATCCTTCATGATTCCAGGACCTGGAATCATACAAGTCGATGGGTGGTGGTTCATCGCTCGTTCAACTGACGGCGGTCATTTGATGCTCATTCGCACGTACCAAATTGACCAAACCATTACATAAAACCACATGCAGTACAATGCCTGGGGAATTCATGACATTGATGGCTATGACTTCTTCGTGTTCAAGAAAGATCCCAGCTTCGTTGGGCCAGGCGTATTCAACTGGAGGCGGGTTTATAGCCTCGGCAACCACTCCATGGTCCTTGGGCTCAATTATCAGATCATCCAACCAATCATAGATCATACCACCGGCGATGATTACCATTCTATGCAACTTCCATTCGCAAGGGGGAACTGTGTTTACACATCATACCATGAGTTACATGAATCATCATATCCGGAGATTCGTCGACACAGCTTGTTGCCAGATAATCTTCACTGTGTGAAAGGCATCAAGCTTCCATGCGATGGATGCCTTTTACAAACCCAACATGCGGCGATGTGGTTCATGCCAACAACAAATATGCACAACTTGATTCGTACTGATATCTAGACTGAGCCATGTATCTTGCTGTTGTAGCATGACCCTCTTTTGTTTGATATTATGTACTATTGTTAGTTTAAAGCACTCCTCCGGTTTGAAGGATAGATACCTTTCTGGGATGAAGTGCATCCTAACTCACCTGCATAGGATGTACTGATAATGATGATGGAGATGGTGTGCAGAAGCCATATATATCAATTAGGCTTCATGTGCGTACTTGTTGGTGAAAGTGTTGTCCAATGGGAATTATATTTTGTATTACCCATGCATCCTAAAAGTCTGTCGCACAGCCTTGTAGCTTCTTACTCCATTTCTAAATCTGTACTAGTCCTGTATACCCTATATTGCGCTACTCGTACTACTACCTCCCTCCTGGTTTATTGGCCCCCTTCGTAATTTGTGTCAAATTTTGACCATAAATTTCGCTAACTAAATGTTAATGCATGTCACAAAAAATTATATTTTTTGATTCGTATTGAACATAGTTTCCAATGGTATAATTTTCGGGTACATGCATTGCATTTTGTTAGTTAAACCTATGGTAAAAATGTGACACTAAATACGACTAGTAAGTAGTATAGTAGCAGTACTCGTATACGTCAGTCAAATTATTCATCATGTCCTCACATTGAATTGACGTGACAACACGCTGCGCGTGAGGTGACACAAGAGTCCCAGTGGCGTGTTCGGGTATTGTGGACTTCAAATTTGGAGTACCACTTATCTGTCGAAATTTTTCATCATTCACTTAAAATAGTCGATTGATCATACATTGAGTACCATATAACTGGAATTAACTGATGCAAGTCCAAGAAGGATTGGTCGGTTCTGCCGGCTAGCGTCAAGTTCGATCCCACATATCAGGAGCTGATCGAGCACCTTGAGGCCAAAGTGAGTGCTAACAGCACGAGATCTCACCCTCTGATCGATTTGTTCATACCAACCATCGACAGCGAGCACGACATATGCTACACCCATGCTGAGAAACTTCTAGGTAAATCACCGATCGACCGTCTACTTGCACAAACATATTCCTTTGTTTATAGATCTATTTTTCTTTTTATACATAGACCTAGTGAAGCAATTACAATTTGACAGTTAATAAAAAGTGAAACAAGTGACTGCAACATGCCAAATATGTTATGAAAATGCAAACTATGTACACTAAAACTTGTATTCGACAATACCGCAGGTATCACACTGAGTGCCCTAAGCAAGCATTTCTTCCTACGCAACTCTAGGGCATTCAAAAGGGGTAGATGGACGCGTCGCAAGATACAGTCAGAGTGCGACATGCATGCGATGTGGCACAAGACCGACAATACCTTGCCGGTCATTGTCAATGGCTGACAGACAGGCAGCACAAAGGTTCTGGTGCTGCACACCAACTGTAGCGACCCGACCTCAAACGGTCAAGTCTCTATGCTTCAGTGTCATCCCTGGATCGGTAATGCTAACACACACAGTACTCGAAGGATTTATAACAGAGTGGCAATCACACACTTATTACATCGAATGTCTCAAAAGAGAACTTATTACAATAAATATGGCTTAAGTCCATCTAATACGATAACAGCGGAAGGCTTGGAAGATAAAGTGAGTCCATCAACTCCAACGGCATAGCTGAGCTGGATGGCAATGACCTAACGAACCTTACTCCTCATCTGAAAAGTCTGCAACATAATACGTTGCAGCCCGAAAACGGGTCAGCACATGGAATATGCTGGCAATATAACACAGTAGAGCAAGAACAGAATAATGCTATCACTACATGCATATATGGTTGGTAGAAAGCTCTATGGTTATAGTTTTTGCAAAAAGCCAATTTTTCCCTACAACAAAGGAATAGATTTTAATTTAACTATCATGGTGGTTGAAACATTATTGAGAAGGTTCCTCCAACTCAATCCCAATTAAAGTGATTAACAACCCAACAATATTAATTAAGAGTGATGAGATACTTAAGATACTCCAAGTACTAGATACTCAAGATTGTCCATAACGGGGGACACGGCTAACCATGATTAGTTTGTACACTCTGCAGAGGTTTGCGCACTTTTCCCCACAAGACTCAATCGCCTCCATTGGATTTCTCACACTAGATGGTGTTTGAGAAACGGATGACCGAGACACAGTCTTTCAGAAACATTAACTCTCTGCTCCGGGCAGAGCATACCAAACCTACAACCCACTACCTGCTGATCCACCTCTTCAAGAGCTTCACGTAACTTACTCAACTATGCTAGAGCCCATAATAGCTTGTGGCTGCACACAGAAGTTTCTAACATGAATAATCTTAGTTCCCTTTGAGCCTGGGTGGCGGTCCATAGGAAGATCACATGGGTACTCCGGGATTTCCAAAAAAATACAAGCAACACTAGGTACTCCAGGTGCCTCAATCCACCCAGATGTTTATTTAAGTTGCCACCTTAAGTTAAACCATCATTTAACAATCTCACATCTGTCATGGATTTCACTCACCCAAACCACATCTACAAGCATAGCATATCAATATAAGTAACGCATAGAGGTAACTCCCAAGGGTTTGAATATAACAGGGCAATAGGTTCTACCTCATCAACTACTTCCCAACCCACAAGTTAATGACATCCTAATCATGCAATGTTTGAGGATTGGAACTAATGCATAAAAACTGCGTGATAAAGAGGTATGATCAAAGTGTTACTTGCTTGTTGACGATCCGCGTAACCTAGAGAATCCAAATAACACGCTTCGCACTCCGGGAATTCTATCGCAAACAAACAATAGCATACATAAGCAATCAAGCTAAGAAACACGGGAAAAACTCAAAGAAGAAGATATAACCAGAAATTTCAACTTAAGAACTCCGGTTTGCAAAAAGAATCAAATCGAACGGAGCAACGAAACTCAAACGGCGAAAGAAACAAGATCCGTTTACTAATCGGTACCTAGGTCAAATTTTACAGTACCAAAATTTTGTTCAAGTTGATTAAGTAGAAAGAGGGTCTCGAGACGAAGATCTAGGCGCTTGAATCGCCTAATTCCGACTAACGAGCGAAAAGATAAACAGAAACGAAAATCGGACCAGAAATCGCAATCGAGAATAACCGCGGAAAATCCGATAAAAGAAAACTGATGAACGAGTGTTCGTTATCTGTAACTAACGAGCGAAAACCGTTCATGAAATGAACGTACGGACGAACGTCCGCTAAATAGAAGAACCGGGAAAAACCGGTGAACCGATCTAAAAAACGAACTAGGGTTTTCTTACGAAAACTGAAACGGTTTTCTAAAAAAACCGAACGGTGCTAACCTCCGGCGAGGTCCGGCACGGCGGCGGCTCTGGCGAGGGGCGGTGCAACGCGGGGCGGCGGTGACGCTGGCAACGGGCGGTGGCGGCGGCTCGCGGCGAGGGGCGGCATGGCAGCGGCAAAGGGGCGGCAAGGCGGTGCCGCAGCGGCGCGCCGACTTGCGGGGGCGGCGCTCGGTGGCGGGGCTGCCGGCTTGCGGTGGTGGTGGCTAGGGGGCGGGGCGGCAGCTTGCTTGGGAGAGGGGGCGCCCGGGGAGGAGTCTGGCTCGTACTCTCCTCGGCGTCCGTGCCGCGCACGGCGGCGTGGGGTTGGGCCGGCCTGGCTCGGCTAGGCTTCGGCCCGGTCGGGCGCTGGAAGTTTTTTTTTTTAAAATAATTCCGCCGAACAGAAAATAAATCCTACAAAATAAAATAAAAAAATGTAAAAATGCCAAAACAAATTTTCACCGTCTAAATAAAATATTTAGGACAAGATGAACATTTTCTTGGCCCTAAAATGCAATTTTTGAAAATGTGCTATTTTTCTAATGCAAATAAAATCCGAATAAAATCGAATAAAATCAAATAAATGACTTTAATATTTTTCCTCCAATATTTTAGTTATTTTGGAGAAGTCATATTATCTCCTCTCATATTTTAATATGAAATATTTTTCAGAGCGAAAAATAATTAAAATAAAAAATCCTCGTTTCATTATTTGATAAAAATCAAATATGAAAACCGGGAAATCCCCAACTCTCTCTGAGGGTCCTTGAGTTGCTTAGGATTTCGAGGATTGCGTAATGAAAATGCAATAAAATATGATATGCAAGAATAACCTATGTATAACATTCCAAATTGAAAATTTGGGATGTTACAAACCTACCCCCCTTAAGATGAATCTCGCCCTCGAGATTTGGGTTGGCTACGAAATAGGTGTGGGTTGTCTTTGAGTAGATCATCCTCTCATTCCCAGGTGGCTTCATCCTCGGTGTGGTGGCTCCACTGAACTTTGCAAAACTTGATAACCTTGCTGCGGGTGACTTGGCTGGCAAACTCAAGAATCTTAACTGGCTTCTCCTCATAAGTCAAATCACTATCCAACTGAATCGCCTCCAAGGGTACTGTATCTCTTAACGGTATGTCGGCCATCTCAGCATGACACTTCTTCAACTGTGAAACGTGGAACACGTCATGAACTCCTGACAGTCCTTCAGGTAACTCCAACTTGTAGGAAACTTCTCCCATCTGTTCCAAAACACGATACGGTCCTACAAATCTTGGGGCTAACTTTCCTTTAACTCCAAAACATTTCACTCCTCGCAAGGGTGATACTCGCAGATATACTCTGCCTCCAATTTCTTAGGTTACCTCCGTGCGTTTCAAGTCTGCATAACTCTTCTGCCTGGACAGAGCAATCTTCAGTCTATCACGAATGAGCTTAACCTTCTCTTCAAACTCCTTGATCAGGTCTGGTCCAAACAACTGTCAGTCTCCTACTTCATCCCACATTAACGGCATTCGGCACCTTCGTCCGTACAGGGCTTCGAACGGTGCCATATTCAAACTGGCTTGGTAGCTATTGTTGTATGAGAACTCTGCGTAAGGCAAATTGTCGTCCCAACTAGATCCATAATCTAGCGCACAGGCTCTCAACATGTCCTCCAGAATCTGATTGACTCTCTCTGTCTGTCCATCCGTCTGCGGGTGAAATGTTGTACTAAACTCCAATCTCGTTCCCAAGGTCTGGTGTAACTGATGCCAAAACTTTGAGGTAAACTGTGTTCCTCTATCTGATATGATGGTCCTCGGAACTCCATGCAGACATACGATCCTGGATATATATATCTTGGCCAACTTCGCACTTGTATAAAGTGAGCCACTTTGGTCAAGCAATCAACTACTAGCCATATGGAATCGTATCCTGATTTGGTCCTGGGCAATCCGGTGATAAAGTCCATGCCAAGTTTATCCCACTTCCATTCAGGTATCGGCATTGGCTGGAACAATCCTGCCGGCTTTTGATGCTCTGCCTTCACTCTCTAACATACATCACATACGGCTACATACTCGGCAATATCCTTCTTCATACCCGTCCACCAGAATCGTTCCTTCAAATCCAAATACATCTTGGTGTTTTCGGGTTGTATCGAGTATGGTGCGTCATGGGCCTCGTGTAGTATTAACTTCCTGATCTCTGTGTTATTGGGCACATAAACTCGGTCCTCAAACCATAAGGTGTCGTGCTCATCCTCACGAAAACCTTTGGCCTTTCCTTCGCCCATTCTCTCTTTTATCTCCGCAATCTCTTTGTCATCCTTCTGAGCTTCTCGAATCTTTCCTAACAATGTAGACTGAACCTCCATTGTTTCAACAAAACCTCTACGAACAATCTCTAATCGTAGTTCCATAATATCCTCTCCTAACTCCGTTGGCACTCCCTTACTCGCAAGGATATTAGCATAACTCTTCCGGCTTAAAGCGTCTGCTAAGACATTGGTCTTTCCTGGATAATAGTGCAGATTCATGTTTATAAGCTCCAACCACCTCCTCTTCCTAAGGTTCAGCTCCTTCTGTGTGAAGATGTACTTCAAACTCTTATGATCCGTGTACACATCACAACGGTTTCCAATAAGGTAATGTCTCCAAGTCTTCAACACATGCACTACGGCTGCTAACTCCAAATCATGCGTGGCATAATTCAACTCGTGAGGTTTTAGTTGTCGCGAGGCATAGGAAACAACTCTTCCGTCATGCATAAGCACACATCCAAGTTCCAAGCGAGAGGCGTCGCTATACACTTGGAAATCCTTATGCATATCTGGCAGTGTCAGCACTGGGGCTGTAGTCAAACGTTTGTTCAACTCCTTGAAACTTTCCTCGCAATCTTCCATCCATTTAAAATTGGTATCCTTCTTCAATAACTCGGTCATTGGTTTCGCAATCTTGGAAAAATTCTCAATAAATCTCTGGTAGTATCCTGTGAGTCCAAGAAAACTGCGGATCTCGCTAACTGAAGTGGGTGACAACCATTCAGTGACTGACTGAACCTTGCTAGGATCTACTGCTATACCTTCTCCTGATATAACATGTCCAAGGAATCCGACTTCCTTCAACCAAAACTCGCATGTGCTGAACTTGGCATACAACTGATGTTCCCTGAGTTTCTCGAGAACTAAACGCAAATTCTCCTTGTGCTCCTCTTCATTCTTCGTGTATGGCATAATAACATCAATAAACACCACAACAAACTTGTCCAAATATTCCATGAATACCTTGTTCGTCATGCTCATGAAATAGGCAGGGGCGTTAGTCAGTCCAAACGACATGACCGTATACTCGTATAATCCGAACCGCGTGGTGAACGTTGTCTTTGGTATATCCTTCTCTCGAATCTTCAACTGATGGTATCCCGATCGTAGACCGATCTTCGAAAACACCTTAGCTCCTTGCAGCTGATCAAACAGATCAATGATCATTGGCAGTGGGTACTTGTTCTTGATCGTCACTTCATTCAAGGGCCGATAATCAACAACCATTCTTAGGGATTTATCCTTCTTCTTAACCAAAAGCACTGGGGCTCCCCAAGGTGATGAACTCCTTTGAATGTATCCTTTCTCCAATAACTCCTTGATATGTTTCTTAATTTCCTCCAGATCATTCGCGGGCATCTGATAGGGTCTCTTGGATATTGGCCATGTCCCTGGCAATAGCTCTATCAAAAACTCGATGTCTCGATCCGGTGGCATGCTTGCTAACTCCTCTGGAAAAACATCCGGGTAATCCTTCAATACAGGAAATTCCTCCTGAACAACTCCCGTGAGGGTATTCACTTGGATCCTCCTAGGCACATGCCTAGATACATACTTAATCCTTTTTCCCTCCGGGGTGGTGAGATAAATCGACTTACTAGCACAGTCAATGCTTCCTCCATACTTTGAAATCCAGTCCATGCCTAAAATCACATCCAATCCTTTTGACACCAAGATAATTAGGTCGGATGGAAAAACATGGGTGCCAATGGTTAAGGGTATCTGGTCGCACCATCGACTAGCCATATACTCTTTCTCCAGGTGAACTAACTAAGAGAGGGGTCCTAAGGGTTTGGGTTGGTAGTTTAAACTTATCCACGAATCCCCTTGATATGTATGAATGCGATGCACCAGTATCAAATAGAACAAGAGCGGTAAATGACTTAACCAAAAACTTACCTATTACCACGTCCGACTGCTCTTCAACCTCCTCCACGTTAACGTGGTTCACTTGTCCTTTGTTTAATGGATTGGGATTCTTCCCAGCGCTCCCATTTCCGTTTCCATTATTTCCTTCAGGGCACTCCATGGCATAGTGTCCAGTCTTCCCACACTTGTAGCAAGTAATGTGACTTAGATCTCTTTTGGCGGGTGTGGCTGGATTGGGGCGGTTCTGATTGTTATTGGCTTCGTTCCCATTCCCATTCTTAGAACCATTGTGGTTATGTGATCCTCCTCCGGTGTGGTTATGACCTCCATGGTTATGAAAAACTCCTCCCGAGTTCGGGGTTAGGAGTGGCTTCTGCTGAGCTCCTGAGTTATACCTCCCTTGTCCATACTTCCTCTTATGGCTCTCAATCTACTGCTGCTTCCCTTCAATCATAAGAGCCTTATCCACCAACTCCTGGTAGTTGTTGAAGGTTGCTACCATCAACTGCATACTCATCTCATCATTCAATCCTTCCATAAATTTCTCCTGCTTCACGGCATCTGTGGCCACATCATGAGGGGCATAGCAAGATAGCTTGCTAAACTCATCCACGTACTGAGCCACAGTATGGTTCCCCTGGCGTAACTTGCGAAACTCACACTTCTTTAGATTCATGGATCCAGTTGAGACATGGGCTGTACGGAAAGCTTGCTGAAACTGGTCCCAAGTGATGTTGGCTATGGGGAAAGTGGTCGTGTAATTCTCCCACCATGAGGCTGCTGGTCCATCCAATTGATGTGCGGCAAAGTGCACCTTCTCAGCATCTGTGCAACCTGCGGTGGTCAACTCCCTTCCAATATGGCATAGCCAATCATCAGCAACTATAGGCTCGGTGCTACTAGAAAACACCGGTGGCTATAACCTTAGCAAACGGACTAGGTTGTCCACTGGTGGTGGGGGTGGTGGATTGTTGTTGTTGTTGTTGTTGCCTTGGTTCTGAACTAACATCTGCATTAGGGTATTCTGTTTTTGGATCAACTGAGTGAGCTCCGGCGGAAAGGCCAATCCGGGGTCACGTCTCGGAGGCATCTGATGGGTTTAGATGGAAGAGATTAGAATTGAATGAGGTCTAATGAGAAAGCACTACCCATATGCACATGAGACAAACACAATCATTTCACTCACTCAATCAAGCAAGCGCATACAAGCGGTCTAGAACTATCACAAACGTGCTCAACTACTACTGACTACATGGGGGAATACTACTAATATGTTGTGGTCATCTAGAAATTTTGATCGGTGGAAGACTCCATGATGCCTACTCCAGCTTCCTCTTCAAAGTCATCATCACTAGGGTCGGAGTCGGTGTCATCGATGATGATGTAGTCCTCCGGACGAATCTCCTTGGGTTCTTCATCTTCTTCTACTAGTGTGGGGTCTCCCAAGAATATTCTGATCTTCTTAATCAGGTCGTCAATCCTCTCCAGTAGTGTCGCAATTTCCTCCTCATATCCATCGCGTGTAGACTTATGTTCTTCTTCCAGCTTAATGATCCTTGTCTTTGCCTTCTTCAAATATATCCTGTCTGCGCACATCTGATTCTCCTGACGTCGAATGTGTTGGTTTAACTCCTGGATGAAAGCTGCCATTGATCTATCCTTCCTGGTGCTGATCATCTCCCATTGCTCGTCTCGGCGCCCACATATCTGGTATATAGTGCCCATAAGATCCTTGTGATATACTTATCCAATGCGTCCCATGGTGATGTGAGCTGCCATACTCTTTCCTAAACTCCAGGTTGGTGCGTCAAAGGAAAATTCTATAGGTTTAGTGACTAGCGTGAAGGTCCTTCCTGGAACTTGAACTTGTATCATCCATCGCTCCTCTTCAGGCAAAGTGGCATTGTAGGTCCCGGTGAAGCTTGGTATTCCTATGTTCAGGTACCTAGTGACTTCCTTCAAGTGTCGTCCAGTAGGTGATTCTTCCTCCGGTTGTGTAAACTTGTTCTTCATCTCCGCCATCCTAAAGAGTAGAAAATGGAGAGGAGTCAGAAATGAGTAGAGAAGAGTGACCTATGGTTTTATCTTAGTGGTCGTGTCCTACACTCAGTGTGTGCTCTGATACCATCTTTGCAGCGACCCGACCTCAAACGGTCAAGTCTCTGTGCTTCAATGTCATCCCTAGATCGGTAATGCTGACACACACAATACTCGACAGATTTATAACAGAGTGGCAATCACACACTTATTACATCGAATGTCTCAAAAGAGAACTTATTACAATAAATATGGCTTAAGGCCATCTAATACGATAATAGCGGGAGGATTAGAAGATAAAGTGAGTCCATCAACTCCAACGGCATAGTTGAGCTGCACGACAACGACCTAACGAACCTTACTCCTCGTCTGAAAATTCTTCAACATAATACGTTGCAGCCAGAAAACGGGCCAGCACGTGAAATATGTTGGCAATATAACATAGTAGAGCAAGAACAGAATAATGCAATCACTACATGCATATATGGCTAGTGGAAAGCTATATGGTTATTGTTTTTGTGAAAAGCCAATTTTTCCCTACTACAAAGGAATAGATTTTAATTTAACTATCATGGTGGTTGAAACATCATTGAGAAGGTTCCTCCAACTCAATCCCAATTAAAGTGATTAACAACCCAACAACATTAATTAAGAGTGATGAGATACTTAAGATACTCCAAGTACTAGATACTCAAGACTGTCCATAACCGGGGACACGACTAACCATGATTAGTTTGTACACTCTGTAGAGGTTTGCGCACTTTTCCCCACAAGACTCGATCGCCTCCGTTGGATTTCTCGCACTACATGGTGTTTGAGAAACGGATGACCGAGACACAGTCTATTAGAAACATTAACTCTCTGCTCCGGGCAGACCATACCAAACCTACAACCCACTACCTGCTGATCCACCTCTTAGAGAGCTTCACGTAACTTACTCAACTATGCTAGAGCCCATAATAGCTTGTGGTTCCACACGGAAGTTTCTAGCATGAATAATCTTAGTTCCCTTTGAGTCTGGGTGGCGGTCCATAGGAAGATCACATGGGTACTCCGGGATTTCCAAAAAAATACAGGCAACACTAGGTACTCCAGGTGCCTCAATCCACCCAGATGTTTATTTAAGATGCCACCTTAAGTTAAACCATTATTTAACAATCTCACATCTGTCATGGATTTCACTCACCCAAACCATGTCTACAAGCATAGCATAGCAATATAAGTAACGCGTAGAGGTAACTCCCAAGGGTTTGAATATAATAGGGCAATAGGTTCTACCTCATCAACTACTTCCCAACCCACAAGTTAATGACATCCTAATTATGCAATGTTTGAGAATTGGAACTAATGCATAAAAACTGGTGATAAAGAGGTATGATCAAAGTGTTACTTGCCTTGCTGACGATCCGCGTAACCTAGAGACTCCAAATAACACGATTCGCACTCTGGGAATTCTATCACAAACAAACAATAGCATCCATAAGCAATCAAGCTAAGAAACACGGGCAAAACTCAAAGAAGAAGATCCAACCAGAAAGTTCAACTTAGGAACTCCGGTTTGCAAAAAGAATCAAATCGAACGGAGCAACGAAACTCAAACGGCAAAAGAAAGAAGATCCGTTTACTAATTGGGACCTAGGTCAAATTTTACTGTACCAAAATTTTGTTCAAGTTGGTTAAGCGGAAAGAGGGTCTCGAGACGAAGATCTAGGCACTTGAATCGCCTGATTCCGACTAACGAGCGAAAAGATAAACAGAAATGAAAATCGGATTAGAAATCGCGATTGAGAATAATCACGGAAAAATCCAATAAAAGAAAACTAATGAACGGACTAACGAAGGAGCGTTCGTTATCTATAACTAACAAGCGAAAACCGTTCGCTGAAACAAATGTACGGACGAATGTCCGCAAAATAGAAGAACCGGGAAAAACCGGCGAACCGATCTAAAAAAACGAACTAGGGTTTTCTAACGAAAACCAAAACGGTTTTCCAAAAAAACGAACGTCGCTAACCTCCGGCGAGGTCTGGCACGGCGGCGGCTCCGGCAAGGGGCAACGCAACACGGGGCGGCGGCGGCGCGGGCAACGGGGGCGGCAGCGACTCGCGGTGAGGGGCGGCGAGGCGGCGCGGCAGCGGCGACGGGCGGCACGGCAACTTGCGGCGGCGGGGCTCGGCGGCGGGGCTGCCGGCTTGCGGTGGTGGTGGCTAGGGGGCGGGGCGGTGGCTTGCTTCCGCGAGGGGGCGCCCGGGGAGGAGTCCGGCTCGGACTGTCCTTGGCATCCGTGCCGCGCACGGCGACGCGCGCAAGGGGGCGATGGCGCGGGGTTGGGCTGGCCTGGCTCGGCCAGGCTTTGGCCCGGTCGGGCGCTGGAAGTTTTTTTTAAAAAAAATTCCGCTGAACAGAAAAAAAATCCTAGAAAATAAAATAAAAATCTAAAAATGCCAAAACAAATTTTCACCGTCTAAATAAAATATTTAGGACGAGATGAACATTTTCTTGGCCGTAAAATGCAATTTTTGAAAACGTGCAATTTTTCTAATGCAAATAAAATCCAAATAAAATCGAATAAAATCAAATAAATGATTTTAATATTTTTCCTCCAATAGTTCAGTTATTTCGGAGAAGTCATATTATCTCCTCTCATATTTTAATATGAAATATTTTTCGGAGTGAAAAATAATTAAAATCAAAAATCCTCGTTTCATTATTTGATAAAAATCAATATGAAAACCGGGAAATCCCCAACTCTCTCCAAGGGTCCTTGAGTTGCTTAGGATTTCGAGGATTGCGGAATGAAAATGCAATAAAATATGATATGCAAGAATGACCTATGTATAACATTCCAAATTGAAAATTTGGGATGTTACACCAACAAGAACTTCGACCAGCAGAGGACCAACTCGGTGATGCACGAGTACCACCTCGGGGACATAGAGAATGAGATGGAGCAGGACCTGGTCCTCTGCAAGATTTTCTACCAGAAGAACACTAGGGCCAGGACTAAAAAGATTATAAGTTAGTTTGGTATTGGTACTTGTACTACCTGGTCGTCTGCAAGTTGGTAATGTTGTTAACGATCTTTCGGTATGAACTTGGCATTTGCTTCCAACCATCATGCCAATGGTCGACGTGGATATAAATCTGAATCATTTGTTTTGAAACTAATTTTCAGGCACCTAATTTTTATTTCATGGGTAGCATAAGCACCTGCCGTTCGAATTCCCAGTTCCCCAAATTTTTTGAAGCAAGTGCATGCACTTATTATCACGATGAAAAAACAATATACCTGCTGGATCCCAGTTATTAGTCTGTACTTACAGAATTCTCTTGTTTATTGAGCAGGTATATTGTTTTTTTAGGTCAAGCAAGTGTGAACTGGGTTGTAGATTGCCCAGGCTTGGTCTTGTTTTTAACAGGCCCAGCCCATGACGACAATGGGGCACAAAGATCCAGTAGGTATCTACTGGCCTCTGGCCCGCAAGTGTCAGTTATATTTTGTCTTAGAACATGCGCATGCGATTTTTTACTGAATCAAACACACACCCCAATTCTATTTTCCTCTTGAAACGCCATGTCCTACTTCTGTTTTATAATCTCTACCTATAGTTTTAATAGTTCATATACACGTATCATTATATTGAAAATACATAAAGTTCCCTTTTCATATTTACGTCCTTATTTTTTGTTGTTGTTTTCCCTCCCTGTGCTATTTTTTTACCACTGGTTTTCCCTTAAACCAACCGATTTGCTTACCACCACTGATTTTTCATTACCGCTAGTGTTGTTTTCCCACGTCTTATTTGCTTACAAACACAAAATGTTTTTTTGGCAAATCAGTAAGTTCTTAAAAAATAAATGTTTATCATTTCTGGATTACAATAGTTTGGACTCCACGAAAATATGCATAATAAGGTTGAACTTTTTGACCGTGGTCCTGGGTAAAAAAATGGGCTGTAATAAATTACTTAAGAATTAGCAAATGGGCTGCAAATTCTTAAAAAAATAGCAAATGGGCTCTATGTTGTCTGCTACAGATTTGGAGGTGGACTTGCAGGCCTACTAAGTTCATGCATACAGAAGGTTTCTCAAAAAAAGAAACTTAGTCAATAATCGACTCTACCAGCATCATTTGATGTCAATCTAACGGCAATCATGCTTCTTCAGTCTCTGATCTTCCTTCCCCAGCCGCCCAAACTAGCGCCGGCGACACCGCCTGCTCCCGCCCCCGTGGCCGGCTGTGCCGCCGGGCGGGCCTCACGGCCCACCATACTCGTATCCCTAGCCTGGCTATCTGAGGGAGTCCTGGATTAGGGGGTCTCCAGACAGTCGGACTATATCCTTTGGCCAGACTGTTGAACTATGAAGATACAAGATTGAAGACTTCATCCCATGTCCGGATGGGACTCTCCTTGGTGTGGAAGGCAAGCTAGGCAATACGGATATGTAGATCTCCTCCCTTGTAACCGACTCCTTGTAACCCTAGCCCCCTCCGGTGTCTATATAAAACGGAGGGTTTAGTCTGTAGGACAACACACAATCATACCATAGGCTAGCTTCTAGGGTTTAGCCTCTATGATCTCGTGGTAGATCAACTCTTGTAATACTCATATAATCAAGAACAATCAAGCAGGACGTAGGGTAGTACCTCCATCAAGAGGGCCCGAACCTGGGTAAACATCGTGTCCCCTGCCTCCTGTTACCATCCGCCTTGGACGCACAGTTCGGGACCCCTACCCGAGATCCGCCGGTTTGACACCGACATTGGTGCTTTCATTGAGAGTTCCACTGTGTCATCACCATAAGGCTTGATGTCTCCCTCGATCATCAGCAGCGATGCAGTCGAGGGTGAGGTTTTCCTCCCCGGATAGATCTTTGTATTCGGCGGCTTCGCACTGCAGGCCAATTCGCTTGGCCATCTGGAGCAGATCGAGAGCTATGCCCATGGCCATCAGATCAGATTCAGAAATTTAAACTACACTACCGACATCCGCAGAGACTTGATCTTCGACGGATTCGAGCCCGTGTTAGGTGCGCGGCACAGTCACGACGAGCACGACGTAACTCTGCCGCTGGACAGTGTTCGGGAGATCTCATCTACAACTACTCCGGCCGTCAATCCAGAGCAAATCGCGCCATCCGAGAGCGGAGGGATAGACCCTGCCATGGAGGACGCACTCTCAGTGGTTATAGAGCCGGATACTGACTTCACCTCTTACGAGAGCCGTGTCGCCGAACCACTGGATTCGCCTCCGGCCACGGACTCCGAGCCGCTTACATCCATGCCCGTCGAATCCGACTGGGTGCCCATCATGGAGGTAACCTCCGCGGATATCTTTCATTACTTGCCCTTCGGCGATGTGCTAAATTCATTGAGGTCCCTCTCCCTGTCAGGAGAACCTTGGCCGAACTATGTTCGGCTAGAATGGGATGCGGACGACGAAGAAATTTGTTGCCAACCCACCACCCACTTAGTAGCCACTGTCGACGATTTAACTGACATGCTCGACTTCGACTCCGAAGACATCGAAGGTATGGACGATGATGCAGGAGACGAGCAGGAACCACCACCCACGGGGCGCTGGACCGCTACCTCATCATACGGCATATATATGGTGGACACCCCCAAAGAAGGCAATGGCGACGAGACAACAAAGGATGACCCCTCCAAGAAGCAACCCAAGCGCCGACGTCAGCGGTGCCGCTCTAAGTCCTGCCACAGCAAAAGTAGTGATACCAGCACAGGAGATAATAACACTCCGGATAGTGCCAAAGACAATCACAATCCCCTCCAGCATGATGTAGAGCCGGAGGATGAACAAGCCAGCCCTGCAGAGCAGGAAGCAGATGGGGAACCGGAGGAGGACAATTACATGCCTCTCTCCAAAGACGAGGCGAGCCTCGGCGACGAAGAATTTACCGTGCCTGAGGACCCCGTCGAACAGGAGCACTTCAAGCGCCGGCTTATGGCCACAGCAAATAGCCTGAAGAAAAAGCAACAAGAGGTTCAAGCTTATCAAGACTTGCTAGCAGACAGATGGACCGAAGTCCTTGCGGCGGAGGAATACGAACTCAAGCGCCCCTCCAAGAGTTACCCGAAATGGAGGTTGCTACCTCATGTCGAGGAGGAAGCATTGAAACCTCATGCACTAGTGTACAATGCGGCTGACCAACCACTACATGGCCGAGCCAAAGAGGCGTTTCAGCCTGAAGTTCAGCCTGCACCCCGCCGTCACTCAATCAAAAATACCAGGGCCCGGGGCAACACACGGGACCTGCGAGACGTATGGCACAGCAGGGCAAAACTCGCAAGGTCAATCTATGGGTCACAGGCGCGTGCGCCAACGTGCGACGATGATCGTCGCGCCGGATACACCAAAAGTAAATCCGGACGAGCCAAATACAACAGAGAAGACTCATATGAACTGCGTCCTGATATAGCCCGACACAGAGGCGCCGCACAGCCCCTATGCTTCACGGATGAAGTTATGGATCACGAATTCCCAGAGGTTTTCAAACCCGTAAATATCGAATCATATGATGGTACAACAGATCCCGCTGTATGGATTGAGGATTTCCTCCTTCACATCCACATGGCTCGCAGTGATGATCTACATGCCATCAAGTACCTCCCACTAAAACTCAAAGGACCAGCTAGGCATTGGCTGAATAGCTTGCCAGCAGACTCCGTCGGCAGTTGGGAGGATCTGGAAGACGCATTCCTTGACAACTTCCAGGGCACTTATGTGCGAGCACCGGACGCTGATGACTTGATCCATATAACTCAGCACCCTAGGGAATCATCCAGTCAATTTTGGACATGATTCCTGACAAAGAAAAACCAAATTGTCGATTGTCCGGATGCAGAGGCCTTAGCGGCATTCAAGCATAACATCCGTGACGAGTGGCTTGCCCGACACCTCGGCCAGGCGAAGCCGAAGTCCATGGCAGACCTCACGACACTCATGACCCGCTTTTGCGCGGGCGAGGATAGCTGGCTGGCTCGCAGCAACAACACATCCGGGAATCCGGGCAATCTAGATAACAAAGATGCCAACGGAAAATCACGACGCAACAAACACAAGCGCCAAAAATATGGTGATAAAACCAATAATACGGCAGTTAATGCCGGGTTTAGGGTCTCAAAGCCCGATCAGCAGAAAGGGCCCCACAAAAATACAAATCCGGGTCCATCCAGTCTGGACCGCATACTCGCTTGCCAATGCAAAATTCATGGCACCCCAGAAATGCCAGCCATCCATATCAACAGAGAATGGTGGGTCTTCAAAGAAGCCGGCAAGGCAGGCGCCAAACACGAAGAGGGGTCTCAAAGCGATGATAGCAACGAAGAGCCCACTTTCCAAACACAGGAAGGCAAAAGAAATCCCCCCCCCCATACTCAATCGGTGAATGTGGTAAATACCACCCAACCGGCCCACTTGATATAAGCTAGGGCCGGTCACCTTCATCCGCACGGATCATCCGGTTAAAGCCAATTGGGGCAATCCAGCTGCACTAATCCTCGACCCAATAGTAGACGGGTTCCACCTCACTCGAGTCCTTATGGACGGAGGTAGCAGTTTAAACCTGCTTTACCAGGATACAGTGCGCAATATGGGCATCGATCAATCAACGATCAAGGCCACTAAAGCCACTTTTAGAGACATCATACCAGATATGGAGCAACTATCAAGCACTGCTCGGTCGAACCACTTTTGCTCGATTCAACGCGGTACCACATGGTGCCTACCGTAAGCTCACAATGCCCGGTCCACGCGGCGTCATCACGGATCACGGCAAGGCCGAATTTTCTATCAATGTCAACAAATACATCACTGCCTTAGCAGTAGGAACACCGAGCAGCACCTCGCAGCCGAACCTCGAGTCGACACCTAGGCTCCCGGACACTGTCAAGGGGCTTCGAACTACTTCACGGAAGGATACTCTGGCTCATCCAGGGTTCAATTAAACACTCCGGCGAAGGCCATGACAGGCCGAACTCAGCTGCTCAACCGACCTCCGGCACACAAACATTTCTTATATTTTCTTCCCAGGTCCACCTTCGCACCGACTAGGACGGACTCCATAGAGGCAGCTCGAACGCACCTGGGGATCCTTAGACATTTCTCGCAGCGACCGTACGGGCACAATACGAACCCGCACTCAACCTTTTCCCTGGTCACAGCAGGTTCTGCTATCATAACTCCCTTTTTTATTATTTATCACATTACTTGTACCATACGCATATATGTATTATTTATACAACATGTGGATTCATATGATGTTTACCTGCTGGTTATTTCTTATCGAAATCATTTCGTCAAATGGCATCCGTACACAGCGGTATGCCCTATAGATGCCAGGGGCTTCGTATTCCCCGTAACATGGCAATAAAAGTCCGAACACCTTCACGGAAGTCCGGCACCCCGAACTTATAGCATTATATGCATCAGCTCCGAATCATGTCTTGGGTCAATAGTTGGGTTTGCCCAGCTCCTATGTTTTGGTACCTTACGTTCCACTATATCGGCTAAGGTAGCACTGGGAGAACTACTGCGATTGTGTCCCGGTTCTTCCGGACGAGCACCTCAGTTGAGAAAGCCGAAAACTAACTGTCATGATATGGCGAGAGCTGGTCAGCTGTTCGAGCGGTCAAAAAATCTTGAAGGATTTCTCCCGCACAATGCCATAACCAATGCAGCGTGCGACGGATCGGTTTTTTCCCCTGATCAGGCGCTTATAGAGCCCCTAGTATGGTCTTCCAAACACAAGGGGCTGCGCCGACCATACTAAAGCTCCTCTAGCTAAGTGAGAGTGATAAAGCCCTATAATCCGATTGCCTGGTTCATTGTGCAGTCGACATATCAACAGTCGACATATCAACGACCTTGTTTAAACATTACAACGGACAATATGATCCGCATTTAGGGAAATACAATGTCCTTGGTACATAGCCCCGCCGCAAGGTAGGATCCTTTCAGGACACTCTTATAATATGATTCGGGCTTGCGGTGCTCCTTCCCCTCTGGTGGTCCTTCGGCCACCAGCTTTTCGGCATCCATCTCCCCCCAGTGCACCTTTGCAAGGGCGAAGGCCATTCGCGCTCCTTCTATACAGACCGACCGCTTGATGAATTCAAGTCGAGGGCAAGCGCTTATAAGCCGCCTTACGAGCCTAAAGTAGATGCTTGGAATCGGTTCGGCATGCCATAGCCAGATAACCACATCTGTCATGGCTAGTTCCGCCGCCTTATGCAGTTCGATCAGCTGTTTCAGTTGATCGGAAAAAGGCACCAGATAATTCGGTGCCAAATACTGAGACCAAAAAATCTTGCTGGCAGTACTCCTTCCTTGGGCTCAGTAGAAGTGAGCGGCATCTGATATACTCTGCGGCAGCTCGGCAAATGCACCTGAGAAGTCCAGATTCGCAATCAATAACATAGTTTTCCCTTCAAATATTTTCTTTACATGGGAAAAACTTACCTGCCGCGATCTGCCTCGCATGTTGGATCCCATGCAGCGCGCTTTGGGTTTGCCCCTGGGCGTCGCTCGTGGCTTGGCGCGCCTTGGTGGGTTCGGACACTTTCTCCGTTAAACTCTGCTCCAAGGCCTCGCATTTACTTACGGCCTCTTGTCGCTCCTGCTCAACTTTAATAACTCTGGATTCGTGTTTCTCACAAAGAGTCCGCTCCGTGGCCGCCTTTTTCTGGGCCTCGGCAGCGGCCCTTTTGAGGGCCTCGACTTCGATCATAACTCCTAGCACAAATTATGCGGCTCATTTAATACCGAACATTTATCTCGCAATAAATACACATAATACTAGTGCATACCTTGCTTATACCTCAACTGCATTTGCAATTGGCCAATTTCTTCTCTAGCCCGCTCCAAACTTTGATTCAGTCCGGAGATCTCTGCAGTATGAGAGGCAACAGCCGCTACAGGTATCTTCTCGAAACAGGAGAGAGATCAATGTCATTTAGTAAGTCTTCCTGAGATCATGAATTCGATCCCCTGTCCGGTTCTTTCTTTCACCGAACAGTGTATCAGGGGCTACTATCTATACTATGACACTCTTCGATAACTCATATAACATACCTCAAAGCCTTTTATAAGGCTGATACAGGTTTTGTTCAGTCCATTTTCGGTCGACTGAATTTTCTTAATCACCGCACCCATCAGGGCACAGTGTTCATCAACAATGGAGGCATCTCGTAGCGCCACCAGCAAAGCATCCGACACTTTTGGATGGACACAGGTCGCCGGCGGAATCTTTTTCCCCACATCTCCGGCCCTTGTGGTTCGACCTCCAGGTGTCGCCTTCATGGTTTTTTCCTTTTCTCCTTGGACGGGGTCCTGTCGGGACAAGGCCTCGGTGTTTGGCACCTGTTTGGAGGAAGGGTCCTTCGGGGGCATCCCGCTCTCCACAGCGTTTGAGCTCAGCAAGTCCTCTGACGAGGATTTTTCGGTACAGGACCTCGCCGGACTACAAGAAATATACGGCTTAGGTTAAAATACTAATCCACGATGAGTCCGGACGCTTAAACGTATTCGGATACTCAGGAGTTCACCAGGGGCTGGGCCCTGGGATCCCATGCCGTGCCGCTGTTGGCGGCGGCAGGAGACTCCTCTTGACGAGGAATCTTTCCTATTTTGGGTAGTTCAGCCTCCAAGGATGCGGAGGCCGTCCTGTTCCTTCTTCCCTCCATAGGGGATTCATCTCCTTCCTCCTTTTTGTCCTCTTTGAAGGCGGAATGGGCTTCAGAGCCTTCTGGTATTGTGCCGCAACGACGAAGGCCGCCCAGTGTCTTTTTAGCCCCCTTCTCGGCCGTCTTCTTCGGCACCTTGTAAGGCGCCGAGACCAGCATCTTCGTCAGAAGTGGGATGGCCGGGTCTTCGGGCAGCGGGGCCGGATAATGGATCCGCTCTGCCTTCTTCATCCAGCTCTGGGAAAGTTGAATAAACACGCGTCAAGCATGTCCATTGGGTCATGTGGAAGGAAAAGTTTGATAAACTCACCGAACTTGCAGGGCGGGACAGTTGGTACCCGCGGTCTTTGGCGGAGTCCGACCACGATTTGTTGGACTTAAAAAGCACCTTCCAAATATCCTCGTGCGACGTGCCGAAGAGCTTTCGCAAGGTTTGTTGCCTGGCCGGATCAAACTCCCATAGATTGCGAGTTCGATGTAGAAAAGGTAGTATCCGGCGGACTAACATCACCTGGACTATGTCGACGAGTTCAATGTTCTTATCCCCCATATCCTTAACGCGCGTCTGGAGCACCGACAGTTCGTCAGACGAGGACCAATCCAGTCCTTTCTTGACCCAGGACGTAAGCCGCAGAGGGGCGCCAAATCGAAACTCGGGAGAAGCGTCCCGCTCCTTGCCGCTCGGCTCATTGATGTAAAACCACTGTTGTTGCCACTCCTCGAAAGAATCATTAAAGTTCCTGTTGGCCATATGACGTTGGGCATCTTGCTCACCATAGCGCCCCCACACTCGGCGTGCTGGCCGCCCACCACCTTGGGCTTCACATTAAAGACCTTCAGCCATAGACCGAAGTGTGGCGAAATGCGTAGAAAAGCCTCGCACACGACAATGAATGTCGAGATCTTGAGGAAGTAATTAGGGGACAGATCGTGAAGATCGACCCCATAATAGTACATGATACCGCGAATGAATGGGTGAATGGGAAATCCGAACCCGCGGACGAAGTGAGGGAGGAATACAACCCTCTCGTGGGGTTCCGGAGTGGGGACGATCTGTCCCGCCGTCGGGAGACGGTGGCCGATTTTTCTTGGCCAGATACCCGGCCTCCCGAAGCTTTTTGATATCCTTCTCTAGGACAGTAGAGGCCATCCATTTGCCTCCTGCTCTGGATCCAGACATCTTTGGAAGACCTCTTGTGGGTAGAGGAGGAGAACGCTCGCGCGTTGGAGCCTGAGCAGAATGGAATGAGTTGGGAAGAAGGTATGGGTGAAGAGGGTAAATTCTTGTCCCCTTATAAGGCGGAAGAGGCGATGCGCCCCCCCCCCCTCGCTTGGTAAGATCTCTTATTCCCCAAGCGCCGTAAGTAATGGCATGGTTGGGTTACCTGCGTCCGTATTGATGAGAATCCCGTAATAAGGGGAACACGATCTCTGCTTTGACAGGACGTGTCAAGAAAACCGCCCCATGTTATGTGCGGTGCTGGTTGAGAAAAACAGTTCGAATAATGACCAGGCCATGACGTAATGTTGTGCTATCTAAACACATCAGCATATTAGATTTGTGGAAATATTATTCTCTCTAAAGTGGTATGTGGAAATTATTTTGCAGAGTCGGACACTATTCTGGTGTTCAAAATCTTCTATGGACTTTCCGGAGGAAGAACCCGCCTTGCAATGCCGAAGACAATACTGCGCGCCAGACTCATCGTCATTGAAGCCTGGTTCGGGGGCTACTGAGGTGGAGTCCTGGATTAGGGGTCTCCGGACAGCCGGACTATATCCTTTGGCCGGACTGTTGGACTATGAAGATACAAGATTGAAGACTTCCTCCCATGTCCGGATGGGACTCTATTTGGCGTGGGAGGCAAGCTAGGCAATACGGATATGTAGATCTCCTCCCTTGTAACCGACTTTGTGTAACCCTAGCCCCCTCCGGTGTCTATATAAACTGGAGGGTTTAGTCCGTAGGACAACACACAATCATACCATAGGCTAGCTTCTAGGGTTTAGCCTCTACGATCCCGTGGTAGATCAACTCTTGTAATACTCATATCATCAAGAACAATCAAGCAGGACGTAGGGTATTACCTCCATCAAGAGGGCCCGAACCTGGGTAAACATCGTGTCCCCTGCCTCCTGTTACCGTCTGCCTTAGACGCACAGTTCGGGACCCCCTACTCGAGATCCGCCGGTTTTGACACCGACACTATCCCTCTACTCACCCACACCTCATGTTATTTTCCGGCGACGGCAGCTGAACCAGTCAACCCTCATACCCCCCACCACGTGGGCAACCACTGTCATGTCTTCCCCGGCTCCGTGTCGTTCCCTTCATAGGACTCGCCCTCGTCCACCGCCCTGGTGCTCTCGGCGCGGCGTGGTCAACATGGTTAACGAACAACATCCATCAAATGTGGATTGTACGTGGAGAGGCTGAGAGCTGGGTCCACGGCCACACACAAGGAGACACTAGTAGAAAAGGGTCAAATATGAAGCACATTAGTGCTTGTTTGAATTTGAGACGGCACTAATGTGTCCATTAGTGCCGGTACCAACGGCTAGGCGGGCGGACATCATTAGTACCGGTTCGTGGGCAACCTTTAGTACCGGTTCATGCCACGAACCGATACTAATGAGGCTGTGTCAGGCTGTGGTTAGGCTGGGGCCCCCACAAACACCTTTAGTACCGGTTCATGGCATGAACCGGTACTAGAGTTTCTTAGTAAGCTGATTTTTAGTCCCACTTCGCCAAGAGAGAGGCAGTAGGAGCGGTTTATAAGCCTTTAGTGCAGATACGATGAAGGAGAGGCGCAATGCTCACCTGCACATTTCTTAGCTTCAAGCCTTTCGGAATAGCATAGATATTGCACGGAGCGATGTGCAGTGTAGTCTACACTATTCCGAAAAGCTTGAAGCTAATTAACCAACATTGCACCTCTTTTTTATTTTTAATAACTTACTTGAACTCCAGACTTTTTTTTCGTTCAGTATGCAGCATTCAAAGTGACGTCATCAATTTCCAACACGTTCTGACATCATTTGCTGTTTTTCAGTCATTTACCGATCTGTTTAGAGAGCTAAATGACCGTGAAATTGAAAATCACTACAAAATGAACTCTGAAAATGTTGAAGCTTGGCATGGTATCATAATTTCACCCGCATAGCATGTGTGAAAGAGTAGAGAGGGTCACGGCAAAAACTGGACGCACTTTGTGTACAAACTGGACAATCTCTTTCAGAGTATCAGGGTTCCGGACGAGAACTCATCTATTACACGGGCACTTCAATGTTTTTTAAACTTATTTGAACTCCAGACTTTGTTGCATTTAGTATGCAGCATTCAAAGCGAGGTCATCAATTTCCAACACGTTCTGACATCATTTGATGTTTTTCAGTCATTTACCGATTTGTTTAGAGAGCTAAATGACCGTGAAATTGAAAATCACTACAAAATGAACTCTGAAAACGTTGAAACTTGGCATGGTATCATCATTTCACCCGCATAGCATGTGCGAAAGAGTAGAGAGGGTCACGGCAAAAATTGGATGCACTTCGTGTACAAACTGGACAATCTCTTTCGGAGTATCAGGGTTTCGGATGAGCACTTATCTATTACATGGGCACTTCAATGTTTTTTAAACTTATTTGAACTCCAGACTTTTTTGAGTTCAGTATGCAGCATTCAAAGCGATGTCATCAATTTCCAACATGTTTTGACTTCATTTGATGTTTTTAGTCATTTACCGATTTGTTTAGAGAGCTAAATGACCGTGAAATTGAAAATCACAACAAAATGAACTCTGAAAATGTTGAAACTTGGCATGGTATCATCATTTAACCCGCATAGCATGTCCGAAAGAGTAGAGAGGGTCACGGCAAAAACTGGATGCACTTCGTGTACAAACTAGACAATCTCTTTCGGAGTATCAGGGTTTCGGATGAGAACTCATCTGTTACACGTGGACTTCAATGCTTTTTAAACTTATTTGAACTCCAGACTTTTTTGCGTTCAGTATGCAGCATTCAAAGCAATGTCATCAATTTCCAACATGTTCTGACATCATTTGATGTTTTTAGTCATTTACCGATTTGTTTAGAGAGCTAAATGACCGTGAAATTGAAAATCACAACAAAATGAACTCTAAAAATGTTGAAACTTGGCATGGTATCATCATTTCACCAGCATAGCATGTGCGAAAGAGTAGAGAGGGTCACGGCAAAAACTGGATGCACTTCATGTACAAACTGGACAATCTCTTTCGGAGTATCAAGGTTTTGGAAGAGAACTCATCTGTTACACGGGCACTTCAGTGTTTTTTAAACTTATTTGAACTCCAAACTTGTTTTACGCTCAGTATGCAGCATTTAAAGCGACGTCATCAATTTCCAACACGTTCTGACATCATTTGCTATTTTTCAGTCATTTAACGATTTGTTTAGAGAGCTAAATGACCGTGAAATTGAAAATCACTACAAAATGAACTCTGAAAATGTTGAAGCTTGGAATGGTATCATCATTTCACCCGCATAGCATGTGCGAAAGAGTAGAGAGGGTCACGGCAAAAACTGGACGAACTTCGTGTACAAACTGCACAATCTCTCTCGGAGTATTAGGGTTTCGAACGAGAACTCATCTGTTACACGGGCACTTCAATGTTTTTTAAACTTATTTGAACTCCCGACTTTTTTGCGTTCAGTATGCAACATTCAAAGCGACATCATCAATTTCCAACACGTTCTGACATCATTTGATGTTTTTCAGTCATTCACCGATTTGTTTAGAGAGTTAAATGACCGTGAAATTGAAAATCACTACAAAATGTACTCTAAAAATGTTGAAACTTGGCATGGTATCATCATTTCACCCGAATAGCATGTGCGAAAGAGTAGAGAGGGTCACAAAGAAACTAAATACAGAAGAAAAACTACTCAAAAATAAATAGAAGAAAATAAATAAAGCAGAAAAGAAAAAACTATATAAAACAATTACTCAAAAATAAATAGAAAAAATAAATAATGCAGAAAAAAACTACTCAAAAATAAATAAAGCAGAAAAGAAAAAACTATATAAAAAAATTACTCAAAAATAAATATAATAAAATAAATAATGCAGAAAAGAAAACAACTATATTAAAAAATTACTCAAAAATAAATAGAAGAAAATAAATAATGCAGAAAAGAAAAAACTATAAAAAAATTGTTGGGGCGCTGCTCAGTGGGCCTGCCAGACCTAGGGTGTGCAAAGTCAGGCCCAGAAGGTCCGGCAGGCTCACAGGGCAGTACGCCATAGTTAGGCCCAGAAGCCTGCTATATAGAGGAGTTCGAAGGAGCAGCCGCGGCTGGGTTTATAAACCAGTGCGGCAGCCCTTCGCTCAGCGAGGTGGGACTAAACGTTGTGCACCGCGGGTGGCAGCGCAACCCCTTTAGTACCGGTTCGTGGCTCCAACCGGTACTAATGGGGGGCCTTTAGTACCGGTTGGAGCCACAAACTGGTACTAAAGGGGTCTTCTTCCCGCCGCTTGACCTGGCAAAAATTGGCCTTTAGTACCGGTTGGTGACTCCAACCGGTACTAAAGGCCCCTCATATATATATGGCACTTACGAAAAATTCAGTTTTCATCCGTCGCCCGTCTTCTATCCAACTTCATCGCGCGACTACATCGTCGTCGCCGCCGCCGCGCCGTCACGCATCGCGTGTCGCCCTCGCCGCCCCCGCCGCACGCCGCGCCCCCGTCGTCCCCGCCACGCGCCGTCGCCCCCGCCGCCGCCCCGTACTACGTCGCCGTCTCGATCGCGCCGTCGCCCCCGCCGCCCGTCGTCGTTGTTCCTGTTGCGTCGCCATCTCGCGCCGCCGCCCATAGGCCGCCACCCAACGCTCGTACACACACACACACACACACACACAGACACACATACACACACACACACACACTTTTTTTTTACTTATTTTTTGTTTTCTGTTGTTTAGATTAATGATAGATGAATTACGTAGATACGAATGTTAGAATGTTAATTAATGTTAGATGAATTAGATAAAAAAGTTGTTAAATATTAATGTCAATTGTTAGATGAATTAGCTAAATATTAATTAGGTATATATATGAGATTTGAACTAGTTGAATTAATATAACTAGTTTATTTTTAGTAAGAAAATTAATAGAACTAGTTTATTTTTAGTAAGAAAAATTAGGTATATGAGATTATTTTAACTAGTTGAATTAATCTAACTAGTTTATTTTTAGCAAATGCTTAGCTGAACTAGTTCAATTAATAGGACTAGTTTATTTTTAGTAAGAAAATTTAGGTATATGACATTTTGGTGATCTAATTAAAATATTACTATATATAGCTACTTTATATATTTTAGTAAGAAAATTAATAGAACTAGTTTATTTTTAGTAAATTCTTAGTTGAATTAGGTGAATTAATAGGACTAGTTTATTTTTAGTAAGAAAATTTAGGTATATGAGATTTGATGATCTAATCGAAATATTACTATATAGAACTACCTAATTTATTATATATAGATTTTTTTTGAGTATAAATTATTATATAGAGATTTGATCATCTAATTAACATTTTACTATATAGAACTAGATACCTTATTTTTAGTAAGAAAGTTAATAGAACTAGTTTAGTTGAATTAGTTGAATTAATTAGTTGAATTAGTTGAGCTACTTTATTTAGGTATATTTTTCATCAGTGCTTAGTTGAATTAGTTGAATTAATAGAACTAATAAGTGTTTAATGTTTCACATATGAACATAGGAATCTCGTCTGACGAACACGATTTCATTATGTGCGAATACTGCGAAGACCAGCGCGACCTGTGTGACAGAAATTTTCTAGTTGATGATATGCGCTTCAGCATCAAGCTGGATGAGAACTTCGAAGTGGATATAGTATGTCACAACGACAAGTCTTTTTTTGTAATTAAACATGACTTATGCTTCATTTGCTTCCACTTTTAATTTTATTTTTTCACTATTCTACTAGTGTATCCCCTGCCATGTAAGAATGTTTGTCTTGGATAAGATAGGTTTCAGTTCTAACAAAACTATGGAGGTAAAAAAAGCTTACTTGAAGACCGAGAATGGTTATACCTTCAACATCAAATTATACAATGCAGACACATACACCTATTTTGAATGCAAAACTTGGCAAGCACAATGCAAGGCCTATGCATTTGAGCCTGATATGGTTATTGTCGTGGTTCTAAGTCTGACAGTAGAATGGGGGATAGGAATGTAGAGGCAAGATCCTAGCTATGGAGGAGTTGTACACAGGAGTTTTACGAGTTCAGGCCCATCTCGGAGGAAGTAACAGCCCTACGTCTTGGAGCCCGGAGGCGGTCGACTGGATTATATGCGTATGTGTTATGGAAAGTGCGAACCCTTGTACCTGTGGAGGGGGTGGCTTATATAGAGTGCGCCAGGACCCCAGCAAGCCCATGCCATAGAGGGTTTAAGGTACATAAAGATGGGGGCGTTACTGCTAACACTTGTAGTAAAGATACATAATGACCATTAAAGCTATGACTTAATTCTCGACCATTGGAGAGTGGAGTGGCTCTAGATCTTCTGGTAGTCGAGTGATTATCTGTACAGTCGAGTGTCTTCAGGATTGTCTAGTGGAACATAACTTCATGGTCGAGTGGATGATGATTTTTCTTCGTGTGCCCCTGGTATCTTTAGGGATGTCCTTGGGGAGGGTATATTGAACAGATCCATGACCCTACCCTACGTACATAGCTTCATCATTAGCCCCTGAATGGATCAGGGTTTGAGTGAGGAAGGAGTTGAGAACACTTCCGACTCATTTTTCGCGCTATGAGTATATCTTGCTCTGGATCAATGAACTTCTTTTTCAGTTGCCTTGGTCCATTCTTAGTTTTTGTCGAGTGAACTTTTACGGTAGAGTTCTGAATGACGATGCGGAGGATGTTTTCCGTTTGAAAAGTTGTTCTAATGTCCGCGGATTTCGCGGGATTTGAATTTCGGGAAGCGCGCCGGACAGGCGAGGCCATGGTAATCGGGACGGATTAGGAAGGTCGCCTCGATTCCCGCACCACCTTTTTCGCCATGTATCGCGCGCGCGACTGTTGCGGGGTTTGTTTAGATCATCCGGGCCTACAAGTCAGTCACTCGGAAGTGACCTTATAAAAGGCACCGGACCGGGCTTTTGAATAGTGCGCCCTCATTCTCTTTCTTCTTCCTCAGATTTCTCCGCTGCGCCCGCTTCTGCTCTCGGCGTCGTAGCCTCGCTCGGACTCGATCCGCCACCATGGGAAAGGAGAAGACGGTGGCGTTGGAGCGCGCGAAGAAGGCGACCGCGAAGGCAAAAGGAAAGAGGACCAGCCGGGGCAGGTCCTCGTCAAGGTCTGGCCTGCGGCCGGGCTAGATCCAGGGCGATTGGATCCGCGCGATGATCATCCAGGACGACCTCGACGACCTGGTTGAGGGGGGATTGATCCCCCACGAATCGGTGCGGCTCCTGGGGAACGAGACTGAGCCGCGGCCACTGGAGGGTGAGTGTGTTCTCCTCGCCACCCATGTCGACCGCGGGTTCCCTTTGCCTCCCCATCCTTTCTTTCGTGGCTTTTTAAACTTCTTCGGGGCTCAACTCCACCACTTCACTCCAAACACTATAGTGTATCTTGCTGCCTTTGTGTCGATGTGCGAAAATTTCTTGGGTTGCCGACCGCACTGGGGTCTATTCAAGCACATATTCACCTGCCGCTCCCAGTCGGTCAAGAAGGCCAACCCGAGAGACGAGAGGACGCATGTGATCCAGATGTGTGGGGGCCTTGGAATCCAAATGAGGAACAAGAGTACCTTCCCAGCGATGATCCTTCCTGACTCGGTCCAGGGCTGGCAGTCGACATGGTTTTACTGTAAGGAGCAGTCGACCCCGGGTCAGTCGACTGGACTTCCCCCCTTTTCCCTGGCTTGAGTGGAGAAGCCCTCCTCCTTGAGGGTGATCCCAGAAGAGAAGGCGCAGGTCAAGGCGTTGGTCGAGCGGGTCATCCAACTTGTCCGTGACGGGGTGACTGGGATGGACCTGTTGGAGGTCTTTCTCAGTCGACGCATCCAACCGCGTCAAGCCCGTGACCATCCGATGTGGATGTACTCGGGTCTCGAGGACTCCACTCGGATCCACCCGGAGGATGTTAGTGAAGACACGATGGAGAAGTGGCTGAGATGAATCATCGGCAACAAAGATAATCCCCGGGGGTCTAGGAGGGTGATTCCATTCGACCATTCGCGCAAGCCGGAACAGGAGTGATTCTGCATTGTCAAGTATCTTCTCGATTCATTGTGTAACACCTTGTTGATGGTCGATTGTATTTCTTTTGCTCGTTGTCCTTTCAGTCTCTCATTGATATGTACTCGATGCCCAATGGAGTGCAGGAGCAAGACGTCGAGGAAGGGGCGAGCGGGGGCGAGAGTGGCGAGTGGCACTCGGATGCAGAGGAAGACGAGGAGAGCGACGACTCGAGTGATGACGAAGAGGTCGACTCGCCTCCTCGCAGAGAGAGGAGATCCAAGCACGCTCACAACCCGGCGAGCACCCCGGTCCTGGCGGCCGCGCCGACTGGGCAATCCTCGAAGCGCCTCCAGACGTCTTCCCCAGCGCCGACTGAGAAGGCATCGAAGCAGCTCAAGGTTGTGTCGCCTCCTGCGCCAAAAGCATTGAAAGCCACCTCCTCTAAACTATCGAAGGCTTTGCCCAGAATCAAAGTGACCGTCCCCACCATCTCCGAGTAATCATCTGATCCATTATTTTTGTCGACTCGAGCAACAGAACATAACCGACTGAGTGTGGACATTTGTAGTGCTGCTACATCGGGAACTTCTTCCTACCAATATCGAGACGAGGAGATGGAAGACTCGGTTTCCTCCAAACCAGGTAAAAACTCTTATGATCTTGTTTTTGATTACTCGGTCGATTGAATTCTAGCGATTCACTTGGGGTCGACTGATCTCTCTGTAGCTCCACCCAACATCATCGATCTTCCAGATGATGATGAAGATGTGGCACCTAGGCCCAGAAAGAACAAAAAAGTAGCAGCTGGCAAGACGTCTTAGCAGGGACCAACGACAACACAAACCGTCTGTCAATCTGAAGACGCAGGCGGGGCCTCTGTAACTTTCGTTGTACCCTTGTCGAGTGAGTGCCCTGCACCGTCGATTGTACCGGTGTTTCCTTCAGTCGTCCAATCTCACGCTCTAGAGCTCCAAGCTGCCACACCTGGGTCGTCTGCCCCCTTCTTCACCCACTACCATGTTACGGAAATCCAGTCGGACGCGGCTGCGGAAGCCATCCGTCAGGCTAATGTGATGATGGAGCGGATGAAGACGGTGCAAGAGAATAGCCAGGCTGCTTACGACGCCAGCGCTGCTCTCTGGGCCAATGTCCAGGTAAGTAAACTTTCGACTGACCTTGTTCTATTAGGATATGCTACCCGAAATATTTTCTTCCATACAATCTCCTATTGTTTGCGTCGAATCTGTACACCCACTGGGTGTTTTGTTGTCTTTGGTATTTGCGCTCTTCCACTCGGCCTGGGCGAGTAGGATCTGAACCGGTGGGGGCACGCTAAGTGCACCCACTGGGTGTAGTCCCTGAGACCGCAGTCGACTGCGGGCAGTCGACTGGGGTCTGAGTTCTTTTTCCTTTCTTTTCTTCCACTCGACCCAGGCGGACTGGTCGAATGGGATCCGAAACAGTGGGGGCACGTCAAGTGCACCCACTGGGTTTAGTCCCCGAGACCACGGTCGACTGCTGGCAGTCGACTAGGTTCTGAATAGTTTTTTTTGACTTGACCCAGGCGGACCGGTCGAGCTGGGTCTGAATCAATGGGGGCACGCCAAGTCCACCCGCTGGGTGTAGTCCCCGAGACCGTAGTCGACTATGGGTAAATCGGCTGGGGTCTAAGTGAACTTTTTTAAGTTTTATTCACTCGGAAGTAAATAACCTTTGATCTTGTCGATTAACAAGTTTTTTACCTCCTGCAGAAATCTTGCACTCTCATTTCCAAGTTTGCTGAACTTGAGGAGAAGCAGAGGCAACTCAACCTCGACTTGCAGCTGGCCCAACAGAATTTGAAGAAAGCTGAATATGAAGCTGCTGGTATGGAAGGTAACTGCCTGTCGACTGTTCACGTCGATCGTCTTTTAAGATATTTTTCGATCTCTTGTTTGATCTGATTGCTTCCTTTGAAGAGAAAATGAAGTTGGCTCTGGAGAAGAAGGACTTGGACCATGCAGCTGCATAGAAGGAAGCCCAAGATAAGACTGCCCTTGCAGACCAGAAGCTGGCTTCAGTCAGAGCGTTGGAAGGGGAGGTGAAAAAGCTGAAGTCCCGTCTCAATGAGTCTAACCGAGAAGTGATTCATCTGAAGAAGGATAAAATTGCCCTGAATGAGAAGCTGGAGTCTGCGGTCCACAAGAGAAATGGCACAAAAGCCTATCCGAGAAATCTTGCTAAGAAGCTCTATCTTATGCTGGAAGGTACTCCTTTTAAACCGACTGTTTTGCTGCTTGCAAGTTAATCCTGTCTAGTCGACTCGCTAACTCTTTGACTGCAGAATTCTGCCAAAACTTTGACGAGGAAACCAGAAGGATTGAGACGGGTCTGGACCCTATCGCTTCTCCAGTTTGCGATGAAACTGCCATGAACGTGCTCCGACTGGAGTCCCATGTCGCCAGCGTCACAAGTTACCTCACGCGTCTGAAGGTGGCAGTCTCACGAATCGACTCATTACTCTGGCCAAGGGTGATGCTTCAAAATGACCTGGAATCTCTGATGGCTCGGCTCGACGAGATCCCTGATCAAGTGCAAGAATGGAAGAAGTCGTCCGCCCGGTGTGGTGCTGACATGGCGTTGTCCTTGGTAATAGTCCACTACAAGGAAGCTCGTGAAGACAAGCTGGCGGCGATCAAGGTCGCAAACACCAAAAGGCATGACTTCCAATCCTTGATGGAGACTTTCATCGCTGCTGATACTCGGATCGCGGATGGAATCGACTTGGACGAATTCGTTGAACCCGCCAGCCCTCCTCCTACCGAGTGAACAAACTATGAGATTTGAACCTGTCTTAAATTTTCCTCGGAATGCCAAGTGATTGTTTTAACCATTAAACTCCTTCGGGCTTGATGCTTGAATACTTTTGATTTGTTTCTTGGAACTTTAGGATTTATCCGAATTGCTTTTGAGTATACTTGCGATTGCTTTTGGGATCTGTACCGTTGTATATGTGGTGTAGCTCGGAGGAGTAGGTTGCAGTCGACCTGCGCCTCGCTGTCCTTCCGGACAAGGATGGAGCGCACGTTGTATTTGTGGTGTAGCTCGGAGGGGAAGGTTGCAGTCGACCTGCGCTTCATCGTCCTTGCGGACAAGGATGGAGCGTACGTTCTATTTGTGGTGTAGCTCGGAGGAGAAGGTTGCAGTCGACCTGCGCTTCATCGTCCTTGCGGACAAGGATGGAGCGTACGTTGTATTTATGGCGTAGCTCGGAGGAGAAGGTTGTGGTCGACCTGCGCTTCGTCGTCCTTGCGGACAAGGATGGAGCGTACGTTGTATTTGTGGCATAGCTCGGAGGAGAAGGTTGCAGTCGACCTGCGCTTCGTCGTCCTTGCGGACAAGGATGGAGCGTACGTTGTATTTGTGGCGTAGCTCGGAGAAGAGGGCCACGGTTGACCTGCACCTCGTCGTCCTTGCGGGTAGGGATGGAGCGTAGGTTGTACTGGTGGTGCAGCTCTTAGGGAAAGGATTTTATAAACTTAGGCGAGTACTGGACTGCAGCTAAGCCCCCGAGTGGGAGGATTGCTCACCACTCGGTAGGATTTTTCAAACTTAGGCGAGTATTGGACTGCAGCTAAGCCCCCGAGTGGGAGTATTGCTCACCACTCGGGAGGATTTTAAAAACTTAGGCGAGTACTGGACTGCAGCTAAGCCCCCGAGTGGGAGGATTGCTCACCACTCGGTAGGATTTTACAAACTTAGGTGAGTACTGGACTACAGCTAAGCCCGTGAGTGTGAGGATTGCTCACCACTGGGTAGGATTTTAAAAACTTAGGCGAGTACTGGACTGCAGCTAAGCCCCCGAGTGGGAGGATTGCTCATCACTCGGTAGGATTTTAAAAACTTAGGTGAGTACTGGACTACAACTAAACACCCGAGTGGGAGGATTGCTCACCACTCGGTAGGATTTTAAAAACTTAGGCGAGTACTGGAATACAGCTAAGCCCCCGAGTGGGAGGGTTGCTCACCACTCGGTAGGATTTGAAAAACTTAGGCGAGTACTGGACTGGAGCTAAGCCCCCGAGTGGGAGGATAGCTCACCACTCGGTAGGATTTCAAAAACTTAGGCGAGTACTGGACTGCAGCTAAGCCCCCGAGTGTGAGGATTGCTCACCACTCGGTAGGATTTTAAAAACTTAGGCGAGTACTGGACTGCTGCTAAGTCCCCGAGTGGGAGGATTGCTCACCACTCGGTAGGATTTTAAAAACTTAGGCGAGTACTGGACTGCAGCTAAGCCCCCGAGTGGGAGGATTGCTCACCACTCGGTAGGATTTTAAAAACTTAGGCGAGTAATGGACTGCAGCTAAGCCCCCGAGTGTGAGGATTTGTCACCACTTGGTAGGATTTTAAAAACTTAGGCGAGTAATGGACTACAGCTAAGCCCCCGAGTGGGAGGATTGCTCACCACTCGGTAGGATTTTACAAACCTAGGCGAGTACTGGACTGCAGCTAAGCCCCCAAGTGTGAGGATAGCTCACCACTCGGTAGGATTTTCTTTCGAACTTAGGCAAAACGGATTCGCGGCTAAGCCCACCCACTGGGGGATTTTAGAGGTAAATAAAAACAACAACAATCGTGCGAGAAGACTGTAGAGCTCTTGTCTTTGATGAACAAATTACAAAGGAATTTCTTATTACATTTTATTCGAACGAGTGCTTAAGTATAAAAGGGGCGGAGCAGCTCCGCGTTCCAAGCCCGTGGCTCGTCCTTCTGATGCTCGATGCTGTAAAGATGGTATGCTCCATTGTGGAGAACTCTGGTGATGATGAAGGGGCCTTCCCAAGCAGGAGCGAGCTTATGTGGTTTCTGTTGATCCACTCGAAGAACCAAGTCTCCCTCTTGAAAGGTTCGACCCCTCACGTTTCTGTCGTGGAATCGACGCAAGTCTTGCTGATAAATGGTCGAAGGGATCAAGGCCACCTCTCTTTCCTCCTCTAAAAGATCGATTGAATATTGCCGGGCCTGTTTTGCTTCCTCTTCGGAGAAGAGCTCGACTCGGGTTGCGTTGTGGAGCAGGTCACTTGGCAAGACAGCCTCGGCTCCATAGACCAAAAAGAAAGGAGTCCGTCTAGTCGATCGATTGGGAGTTGTCCTCAAACCCCAAAGAACTGACGGAAGTTCATCGACCCAAGCACGTGCTGCGTGTTTGAGATCACGCATCAGTCGGGGTTTCAGTCCTTTGAGAATTAGGCCATTCGCTCTTTCTGCTTGTCCATTCGACTGCGGGTGAGCGACTGAAGCATAGTCGACTTGTGTGCCTTGAGAAGCGCAGAAAGCTCTAAACTCATCAGAGTCGAAGTTCGACCCATTGTCAGTGATATTGTTGTGTGGAACTCCATATCTGAATGTCAATTCTCTGATAAAACTAACAGCGGTGCTGGCTTCAAGATTCTTGATAGGTTTAGCTTCAATCCATTTGGTAAACTTGTCGACTGCTACGAGCACATGAGTGAAGCCGCTCCTACCAGTTCTCAGTGGCCCAACCATATCCAATCCCCAAACAGCAAAGGGCCAGACGAGGGGAATGGTCTTCAGGGCTGACGCTGGCTTGTGAGACATGTCAGAGTAAAACTGGCAGCCTTCACATCTGTCGACTATATCTTTCGCCATTTCATTTGCTCGTGCCCAATAAAATCCGGCTCGGTATGCTTTAGCCACGATGGCCCGAGAGGACGCATGCTGACCACAGTTCCCCGAGTGGATGTCATTGAGGATCATTCGACCTTCTTCTGGCGTTATGCATCTCTGACCGACTCCAGTCATGCTTTCCCTAAACAGTTGTCCTCTTATCACAATAAAGGCCTTGGATCGACGGATGATGTGTTGATCCTCTTCTTCGTCCTCTGGGAGTTCCTTCCTAAGGATGTACAAAATGTATGGCACTGTCCAGTCGGGAGTAATCACCAGAACCTCCATGATTAGATCGACCACGGCTGGGACCTCGACTTCAGTCGGATCTGTGGCGCTCTTAGGCTGCGGGGGCTCTTAAGTAAAAGGATCTTCCTGAACTGTCGGTTTGTGAATATGTTCCAAAAACACATTGCTGGGAATGGGTTCTCTCTTGGAACCTATCTTTGCCAAATCATCGGCTGCTTGATTTTTCAGACGGGGTATGTGATGTAGCTCTAACCCCTCAAACTTCTTTTCCAACTTCCTCACCGCATTGCAGTAACCAGTCATAGCTGGGCTTCTAACGTCCCGTTCTTTCATCACTTGATTGACCACCAAATCTGATTCGCCGTAAACCATGAGGCGACGGACGCCGAGTGAAATGGCCATACGTAACCCATATAGGAGTGCTTCATATTCTTCTTCGTTATTGGAGGAATCAAAGTGAATCTGGAGGACGTATATGAGCTTGTCTCCTCAGGGGGATACCAGTACCACCCCAGCACCAGAACCATTCAGCATCTTGGATCCATCAAAGAACATGGTCCAGTGCTCCGAGTGAACTTGAGTCGGCAGTTGTTGTTCGATCCACTCGGCGAGGAAATCTGCCACTTCTTGGGACTTGATAGCTTTCTTTGCCTCAAACTTGATATCTAAAGGAAGGAGTTCAATCGCCCATTTTGCCACTCGACCAGTTGCATCTCTGTTGTGCAGAATCTCCGACAATGGAGCATCGCTGACGACTGTAACAGAGTGATCAGAGAAATAGTGTGCAACCTTCTTCGTGGTCAAGTAAATCCCATAAACAAGCTTCTGATAGTGTGGATATCTCTGCTTTGACGGAGTCAGAACTTCAGAAACATAATAAACCGGGCACTGAACTTTATAGGCTTTTCCCTCTTCTTCCCGCTCGACCGTAAGTACTGTACTGATGACTTGTCCAGTGGCTGCTATATAAAACAGTAAAGGCTCTTTGCTGATTGGGGCAGCAAGCACCGGCTGGGTGGAAAGCAGGGCTTTTAGCTCTGCAAATGCTGCATCAGCTTCAGGAGTCCACTCGAACTTATCTGATTTCTTCGTCAGTCGGTAAAGAGGCGGTGCCTTTTCACCGCGGTGATAAATGAATCGACTTAGGGCGGCCAAACAACCAGTACGCTTCTGGACATCATGACACGCACAAGGCGTTTCATCCGGAGTATGGCACACACTTTCTCTGGGTTAGCGTCGATCCCTCGTTCAGAAACGAGAAAATCGAGTAATTTTTCGCCTGGAACTCCAAACGTGCACTTTGATGGATTAAGCTTGATATCATACCTTCTGAGGTTGGCAAAGGTTTCAGCAAGGTCAGCCAATAGGTCGGAACCTTTACGTGACTTGACCACAATGTCATCCATGTATGCTTTCACATTCCGACTGATCTGAGTGAGCAGGCACTTCTGAATCATCTGCATGAATGTGGCTCCAGGGTTCTTGGCATAGTGACATAACAGAAGCACCCAAATGGGGTGATGAAAGCTGTTTTTATCTCGTCGGGTCCGTACAGACGGATCTGGTGGTACCCAGAATAGGTGTCCAAAATGGACAAACGCTCGCACCCCGCAGTCGAGTCGACTATTTGGTCGATGCGAGGGAGAGGAAAGTGATCTTTCGGGTAGGCCCGATTGATATATTTGAAGTTGATCCACATGCGAAGTGAGTCGTCCTTCTTTGGGACCATGACAACATTAGCTAACCACTCTGAGTGGTAAATCTCACGGATAAACTCAGCTGCCAGAAGCCGAGCCACTTCTTCACTGATTGCCTTCCTCTTCTGTCCGGTGGACCGTCGAAGATGTTCTTTGACTGGTTTCACCTTTGGGTCGACTCGCAAACGATACCAGCTAGTCCCCTGGGAACACGTGGCATGTCCAAAGGTTTCCATGCAAAGATGTACCAGTTCTCATGGAGGAACTAGATGAGCGCTTCTTGCTATTTGGAGTCGAGTGTTGTTGAAATGTGAGTCGAAGCAGCATTGGGATCTGTCGGGTGAATGTGAATCGGCCTGGTTTCGCCAGATGACTGGAATGCTGAATCCGAGGCAGGCTTCTAGGATCGCAACAAATCACTCAGATCTGCATTTTTTTTATATTCCTGCAATTCCGCTACGGCCATCTGTGCATCGGGGATCTTCGAGCCCTTCTGGAAGCACTCTTCCGCCTTCTTCCGACTACCAGTAATAGTGATCACCCCTTTGGGACCAGGCATCTTAAATTTGAGGTACACGTAACATGGTCGAGCCATAAAACATGCATAAGCTGGCCTACCCAGAATAGCATGATAGGCACTCTAGAAATCTACAACTTCAAATGTCAACCTTTCTTTGCGGTAATTCTTGGAATCACCGAACACTACATCGAGGGCGATCTGACCGAGTGATGCAGCCTTCTTGCCGGGAATGACTCCATGGAAACTGATATTGCTTTCACTGAGTCTGGACATCGGAATGCCCATTCCTTTCAACGTCTCTGCATACAGTATATTCAGGCCACTGCCACCATCCATCAAAACCTTTGTCAATCGGGTGCCTTCGACTATTGGGTCGACCACCAATGCTTGCCTCCCAGGGGTGGCTATGTGTGCTGGGTGATCGGACTGGTCTAATGTAATGGCAGTCTGAGACCACTTCAAATAACTGGGTGTCACCGGAGCGACCATATTCACTTCTCTGTTGATGACTTTCAGTCGACTCTTACTCTCAACGTCAGCGAAAATCATCAAAGTGGAATTCACGTGGGGATAACCATCATCATCCTCTTCCTCGTCCTCAACCTTGTCTGATTCTTTCTCCTTTCCCTTGGGATGTTTCTCTCGGAATTGCTGGATCAGGAGTCGACACTGTCGAGTGGTATGCTTCGGATAAATGAAATTACCCTCTTCATCTTTTTTGGTGTGAATGTGGCATGGTAAATCCAGCATATCATTTCGATCTTGATCTTTTACTTTCTTGGGGTTCCACGACCCTTTGGGCTTCCCCTTGAACTTTCCTTTGAGTCACGGCTAAGGCTTCACCAGGAGCGGCTGGCTCGGCTTTGCGCTTCTGCTTCCGACTGGAGTTTCCTCGTCCGGTTTCGTGGGCGACTGTTTTGTGCTTGCCACTCTGGAGTCGGTCTTCTTCTTCACCATTGGCGTACTTGGTGGCAATTTCCATCATCCGAGTCAAAGTCATATCTCCTGTCCGACCGAATTTCAGGTTTAACTCCCGATATTTGGCGCCTTCTTTAAGGGCACAAATTGCCTGATGATCAGACACATTCTCCACCATGTGGTGCAATGTGATCCATCTCTGGATATTATCCCTCAAAGTTTCATTCAGTTTCTGAACGAAACACTGTAATTCTGTCAACCCTGCTGGCCGCTTGCAAGTACCTTCAAATGTCCTAATAATTACTCGAGCAAGATCTTCCCAAGTATAAATACTACCAGGTGCTAACTGATTTAGCCATGCTCTGGCCGAGCCCTCCAGCATCAGAGGAAGGTGTTTCATGGCCACTTCATCATTGCCGCCACCAATCTGAACAGCCACTCGGTAGTCTTCAAGCCAAGTGTCAGGCTTGGACTCACCAGTGAACTTACTGACTCCAGTCGCCAACCTGAAGTTGGGGGGAATCACTGCAGCCCTGATGGCTCTGCTGAAGCACTCCGGACCTGAGACATGCACTCTGCTGCTGGTTGGTAGATCTCTGTCATGACCTTCTCGGTGAGCTCTATTTCTGTCGACCAAGCCCTGAAGGAGAATAGATCTCGCATCAAAGCCTGGCTCTCTGGAGTCGGCTGGAATCCCTCGCCCAACACTGTGAGGGCGCCTGTCAGCATGTTGCCGAGGCATGTATGACCCACTCCTTGGGGGAGGCGTGGGCACTCGACGACGATCATCGTGATCGATTCGGTGATCATACTGCTCATGGTTTATGTACTAATCTTGTCGATCTCCACGTCCCTCACGCCTCGGGGGCGATCTTGGGCTGTGAGCCGACTGGACTATGTCTGCAACCACGGACCTAATGTGAATCCTATTCCGCGACTAAGATACTACTGTGTTCTGCTCACCCGCGGCTCAGAGCAAGGCCCGGATCTGCACCAAACCCCGACCAGCTTCTGACTGGGCAGGTTGAATTGATTCCTCTATTCGGGCCGCAGCTGCGAGATTCTGGATTGGAGTTTTGTATACCTGAGTTGGAGGCGGAAAAAGTTGACGTCGACTGGATTCGGGGGCACACTGTCGAGCATGCTCGTCGAGTGCGCGCTGGAGGTTCTCTAGTCGATTGCGCTCAGCCAAGTTGGCTAGGCGCACCTCCTCCAAGGCCTGGGCCTCAGGGGTTTCTCCAACGATAGGAGTGTGAAGTGCATCCATGTTCCGGTGGCAAAGTTCTTCTCTCCACTGCGAAGAGAGGGGTTCGGGGTGGTACTCTTCATGAACACGCAACGGATCGTCGCCCCCATCGCGTCCGTCTTCACAGGTGAAGCCAGGAGGACTGCGTAGTCCACTGACCATCAAAACTTCCGCCGCAGGGTCGCTGCTGTCGCACTCAGATGCAGTCTCTATGGAGCCAGTCGACAGATCGAACATGCCGTAGAGGGTTTCGTCGGGCTCGATTAGCGCGACTTGGGGGGTGGCCGACTGGCGGGCCACTTCATGCTTCACCCACCGCTGAAGCCTCGACCGACCGGAACATTTGCTCTCGCAGGCTGCAGGAAGGGGGGAAGCTATAGGAGCCGGCCGATACTGGGTCGATGGCTACCGTAGGAGGACGCCTTCGGACGCACGCGCGAAAGTGTGTTGCCCCGCGGACGGGGAGTGCATCGACATCGAGTGGAGCCTCCTGAAGCCAAGCGGAGTCGTCGGCGATAAACATGAGCGCACCGAGACGGATCTCATGGCCCTTGGCCAAACCTCCGCCTGAAACCATGTTGATGAGGATCGGGAAAAAATAGCAACTTCTCCAACAAGTCGCTAAGACAGCTGCCCCAAGGTGGGCGCCAATTGTCGTGGTTCTAAGTCTGACAGTAGAATGGGGGATAGGAATGTAGAGGCAAGATCCTAGCTATGGAGGAGTTGTACACATGAGTTTTACAAGTTCAGGCCCTTCTCGGAGGAAGTAACAGCCCTACGTCTCGGAGCCAGAGGCGGTCGACTGGATTATATGTGTATGTGTTACAGAAAGTGCGAACCCTTGTGCCTGTGGAGGGGGTGGCTTATATAGAGTGCTCCAGGACCCCAGCCGGCCCACGCCACAGAGGGTTTAAGGTACATAAAGATGGGGGCGTTACTGGTAACGCCTGTAATAAAGATACATAATGACCATTAAAGCTATTACTTAATTGTCGACCGTTGTAGAGTGGAGTGGCTCTAGATCTTCTGGTAGTCGAGTGATTATCTGTACAGTCGAGTGTCTTCAGGATTGTTGAGTGGAACATAACTTCATGGTCAAGTGGATGATGATTTTTCTTCGAGTGCCCCTGGTATCTTTAGGGATGTCCTTGGGGAGGGTATCTTGAACGGATCCATGACCCTACCCTAGGTACATAGCTTCATCAGTTATCACTTTTGATATTCGTACGGAAGATGATATTGAAGGTAATAGAGACATCTGGTTCTACCATTATGTGAGTTTCTCAACCATATTTATGCCTTCGATGTTGTTTATTCAAAAATAGTTGATAAGTAATTTTTATTGACAGCTTATTTCTAATCAAGCAAAAAAATTCCCTCAAAAAAAAAGCAAACATGTCTGGCGCTTGGTAGACAGGACCGTCCACTGTCCCGGGGCTGAACTAAACTACGAGGAGACAAGTCATTATGTTTCATGGCTTGATGATCTTGATGCTGTCAAGGCAAATTTTGTTCCTGCACTTAGAAATGTTAGTACTCAAAACAAGCGACCAATAGTGTTCGTACTGAACTATGGTCACATATATTTAGGAAAGATGGTAAGATTTCTACTATTTCTCCTCAGTGCATCTTTTGCATATATTATTTTTTTAAACTAAACTTCATTGCTAAGTATGCTAAGTTTGCATACGATGTTCTTCAACAGGGACTCCCAATGAATGTTGTGCCTGATTGGATCAAGACTAAAGGTACCATGAATATTGTTAGCTTACGGCCAAGATATCCTACAATGCACTTCAGTGCATTCAGGATTTCTAATAGCGAGGAATGCTTAATACTAAAGACTAGAGCAAAATTGTGAACGATCACAGAGAAGTACTAGGGGGCAGCAATTAGAAACGCACCCCACGATTAGGAGACAGGTTCATCTGCATGCTCCAATATGATGAATCAGGAAAGCTATACATGTTCTATGCTATTTTACCCGAGAGAGAGCAGCAGGAGTGATTAGCTAGTTCATGCTCTTAGTACTTGTCCTCTCATGTCCGTGTTCTTCGTCCTGAACTTAATCTCAAAGAGTGATTTACTTTTGTGGTGTTATGAACGCTTATAATATCATTCCCATGTTGAACTTGATGATATCTTTGCTTCTGGTACAAGTGAATGTTTCATCTTTAAGCTAGTGTTGGTGGTGATTAGATAGCCGTAATGACTATATGATGATCAAATAGTGGTAATGAGACGACTATGATGATTTTTAGCTAGCTAGTATATATATTGTTGTTGGTGATGATATATATGATGCAAGAGTTTTTATATTAATATGATGATGATGATGATGAGTTATTATATCATTTGTGAAAGAAACCGTAGATTAGTTTCAACTGGATGGATCCTAGCTAAGTGATCAAGTATATGCCATATCCATATTACCTCGATCACTTAATTAGGTGATCAAGTATAATATGGATATGGCATATACTTGATCACTTAGCTAGGATCCATGCATCGAGTCGAAACTAATCTGCGGTACTTTCACCTAATGATTTAACAACTCATTATAATGTAAAACAATCACTAAATTAAATTGAAAACACAAAATTAAAGTAAAAATAAAAAATAAAACCAAAACACCCCCAAACATTTAGTACCGGTTGGTGTTACCAACCGGTACTAATGTCCTACGTGCACCTGGGCCAGGCTCATGCCACGTGGTGGCATTTTAGCGCCGGTTCGTGATGAACCGGTACTAAGGAGGGGGGGGCTTTAGTCCCCACTCTTTAGTGCCGGTTGTGGAACCGGCAGTAAAGCCCCTTACGAACCGGCGCTATAGCCCGGTTCTGCACTAGTGAGATGCCTCCTTATTATGCGCAAAATAATGATTCCTTCACCTGACATTTGGGACCCATCGGAAGGGCCTCTGTATTTTGTGAAAAAACATTCCCCCCACTAACAGCTAAGAACCACCAGCTATATCTTCGCACACAAGGAAGTGCCTCCTTATCACGCACAAAAAAATGAATACTCCCCCTACTAGGTAGGACCCACCATAGTGGCAGGCTGACTTGTGGGCCTACTAAGTTGATGCGGATGGAGGGCTTTGTCGACTTGATCAATATGAATGATTCTAGCCCTAGTGACCATGCGATGTCCATCCGACGGCCGTAGTGCTTCTTCAACCTCTGGTCATCTTGCTCCAGCCGCCCAAACCAGCACTGGTTGTGCCGCGTGCTCCTGCCTCCCGTGGCCGGCTGAGCTACCGGGGAGGCCTCAACGCCCCCTACTACTCTCACTGCTGGCCAGGCCTTGCGGCGAAGGCAGCCTCACACCGCAATTGATCCAGTCAACCCTCGTACTCCTCTCCGTGTGGGCATCCACTGCCGCATCTGCCCGGGCTCCGCATCCTCCCCTTCATAGGCCTCGCCATCGTCCACTGCCTTGGTGCTCTCGGCGTGGCGTGGTCAATGTGGTCTTGGAATGACTTACATCAGAAGAGTATTGTACGCGGAGAGGCTGGCAGCTGGGTCTGAGGGAGTCCTGGACTAAGGGGTCCTCGGGCGTCCGGCCTGTTAGCCATGGGCCGGACTGATGGGCTGTGAAGATATGAAGACCGAAGACTGCACCCGTGTCTGGATGGGACTCTCCTTGGCGTGGAAGACAAGCTTGGCGACGGGATATGTAGATTCCCTTCTTTGTATCCGACCTTGTGTAACCCTAGATCCTCCCGGTGTCTATATAAACCGAAGGACTTAGTCCGGATAGGAGACTCATTATCATAGCCTTACAAGCTAGATGTCGGTCTCAAAACCGGCGGATCTCGGGTAGGGGGTCCCGAACTGTGTGTCTAAGGCGGATGGTAACAGGAGGCAGGGGACACGATGTTTTACCCAGGTTCGGGCCCTCTTGATGGAGGTAAAACCCTACGTCCTGCTTGTTTATTCTTGATAGTATGAGATCAGAGAGGCTAAACCCTAGAAGCTAGCCTATGGTATGATTGTATGTTGTCCTATGGACTAAAACCCTCCGGTTTATATAGACACCGAAGGGGGCTAGGGTTAGACAAGGTCGGTTACAAAGGAGGAGATATACATATCCGTATTGCCTAGCTTGCCTTCCACGCCAAATAGAGTCCCATCCGGACACGGGACAAAGTCTTCAATCTCGTATCTTCATAGTCCAACAGTCCAGCCAAAGGATAAGTCCAGCTGTCCAGAGACCCCCTAATCCAGGAATCCCTCAGTAGCCCCTGAACCAGGCTTCAATGACGATGAGTCTGGCGCGCAGTTTTGTCTTCGGCATTGCAAGGCGGGTTCCTCCTCCGAATACACCACAGAAGAGTTTGAATACAAGGATAGTGTCTGACCCTGCAAAATAAGTTCCACATACCACCATAGAGAGAATAATATTTCCACAGATCTAATCTGCTGACATGTTTTAGCAGCATGACATTACGCCATGGCCCGGTAATTACTCGAACCGTTTTTCTTTAACCAGCCCCGCACACAACGCGAGGCGGTTTCTTGACACGTCTTGTCAAAGCAGAGATCGTGTTCCCTTTATTACGGGATTCTCATTAATACGGACGTGGGTAACCCAACCATGCCTAGGACTCCTAGATTTTAGGCAAGTCCCAAACGGCCATGAGGAGGACGCTTGATATTCACCCTCTTTATAAAGGGACAAGGCTTTTACTTTTTTCCCTCGTACGCTCAATCGAATCCTTCCCCCACCTCGAGTTCTAACACCCAAAGCCCAGGTCAGGTGCTTCGGACCTTCAATCATGTCCGGATCCAGCCTTCAGGGCCAGTGGATGCCTTCCTCCGTCACGGCGGAGGACATCAAGAAATTGAGGGAGGCCAGATACCTGACCGCCGAAATTTCGCATAGGCTGCCCGCCCGAGGGCAGGTCATCCATACTCTTGAACCCAACGAGAGCATTGTGTTCGTCTCCCACTTCCTCCGAGGACTAGGCCTCGCTCTGGTCCCTTTGTAACGGGTCTTATGTTCTATTAAGGGCTGGATTTTCACGACCTAGCCTCGGATTCCCTCCTTCACATCTCATCATTTATTGTCGTTTGTGAGGCCTTCCTCCGCATTACCCCTCACTTCAGCCTGTGGCTCAAGACCTTTGATGTGAAGCCGAAGATGGTCGAGGGGCAATATGCAGCGTGCGGAGGTTTTCTAATAAGAAAAATTGCTGATGCTCCATGGCCGAAGGGTTCCTTTCCAGAGGTGTCCGGATTGTGGCAACGGGAGTGGTTTTACGTCACAACTCCCCGAAGTGCCAAGTGGGTAGCTGCCCCCGCTTTTCGCTCGGGCCCTCCACCACAACTGATGTCATGGATCAGTAGGGGGCTGAGCTGGGGTCCAGCCAAGGACATGCCCATACTGCAGAGCCGCATCCGAGATCTCTTCGAGGGAGATTTCAGTCTGGTTATGGTAATGCAAGTTATCCTGGTTCGTCGAGTCCAGCCTTGCAAACGCCGGCCCCTCCGCATGTGGGAATTCAACCCGGAAGGACCGCGCACTATTCAAAATTTCCTCGGCCTGACGCACGAGGAGATGTACAAATCATTCTTCGGACCCCAAATAGAGTGTCCGGACACTACCGAGGACGTGGGCCTGAGCAGCAACCGCACCGTGGCCCAAGTAAGTAATCCCATGGCCGAACACACTGTCCTTTTATTTATCATGACATAATTCTGAAGAATCGCTCTTTGACCAGGATTGGATGACAAAGGCGATGATGACCCGGTGTTCGGCCCCCCTTCCTGAAGGCTTGGACAATCCGGTGCTGGAAAAGATGCTCGAGACAGCACCTTGCCTGGTGCCCTCAAAGGAAGATGAAGGGGGAATAAAGACGGCGAAAGCGGGCCTCCACCGCTACCTATTCCAACCGAGGGAATGAGCGCCTCCGTGAGGGAGGATAACCAAGGGGAAGAATCTGACATTCTCTCGCCCCGGGGAAGGAAGAGGACTACCTCTGAAGATTCGGAAACCAAGGTTTCCAAATGGGAGAATAAATCTCCACCAGAGGGTCCTGCCTCGGAGGGTGCTCTTGCCGCACAATGTCCGTGCGGGGATCAGCCCTCTAACGAAATGTAAGTAATCAAAAAGTACTTAATAGTGAAGATATCCTACCTTACTTCTCAGGAAAATAACCGAAGCATTTATCTTGCAGTTTGGATCTTAGCCCCTCTCAGCAGAGCTCGTCTTCAGGGGATCTTCTTCCGGCGATGATGGAGAGCGAAACGCCTCACCCGGACTCTCCAGCTCAAGAAGCGGGCGACCTTGAAGTGTTGTCGTGGAGGGTTTCTCCTGATCCGGCAAGACCAGAAGGTAATCCTATGGCCACCCGAAGTCCCCAGTATCCGGCTCTTGAAGAGAGCAATCAAAAGAGTCCGGCACCATCTGGTATGCGGTCGGACGTACTGAAGGATCTGTTAGAGCGAGCGACTATCTCAAAAGAACACCGTACGTCAATGGGTACGATGATTGAAAGGATTTCGTCCGCCGAAAGCGGGTTGCATGAAGCCTTTATGAGTCTACTGACGGGTTTTGAGGTACGTGAAATGATATACATTTTTGACAGTACCACACATATTTGGGTGTGCCCTGTGTAGATAGTAGCCCCTGAGACTCTGGTTGTCGTCGAGAACGGCGGCAAACAGAGGATCATAGTCCCAGGTAATAACTAGACCGCCTTTATGTGGAGGTGGTTGAAGCTCCGGTGGCTAGCCGGACTAATGGGGTTGCCGAACTAAAGCGGCAACTGGATGCGGTCGATGCCAATATCGTGCTTGTTAACAAGCGGCATGGCGAGGCACATGGTAGGTGATTTTTCTGGTGAATGTCACATATTAAGAGCAGCACGATGCCAGTATCTTTAATATGTCGTGACTACAGATGGAGCTGCCACCGTGGAGACCCTTCGGGCGGAGCTTGCCCGAGCCAAGGAGCAAGCAAGGAGTAGTAATGTGGCTGAAGAGTTAAGAGCCGAAAAGGCCGTGCATAGTGAGAGCAAGGAAAAAATGGCCAAGATGGCTGTAAAGTTAAAAGACACTGCCGACCGTTGCCAGCTTCTTGAAGAAGAAAACCGGGCGAAGGCGACGGACCTGGAAAAGGCCACGATGGCGACCAAAGACACCCGCTCTGCGATGAGAGCGAAGAAGGAGGAGCTGCGTCAAGCCGGGGATATCGCGGCTGGGAAACCCTTTATGCTGCGGAGGAAGTTTGGAGATCCTCGGTATGCCCCTCTGGACCAGCTGTGGAGTTCGGCGGACGCATATCTAGATTTGGCAGCGAGTGCTGTCGATGTGGCCGAATACTTCCGAGATCAAACAGATCGTGAAGTAGACAAGCTATTCCGGTTACAATTTAACGTTCCAGAGTGTCCGCTTCCATTGACTGATCGGCTTGCCGAATGGGCCGAGCTGAATAGATCGTCCGGACTTGCCATGAGGTCTGTTGTGGATCATTTGTGGCCGGAAAGGCCAAAGCTGAACAACTATTTTAGTTTGGTGCTGCAGTTCCTTGGTGCGGTGCCGTGCATTAATGCGATGAAGAGGTCGGCGTGCATAAAAGGCTCGCAGATGGCCCTTGCCCGTGTCAAAACATACTGGGCGGAGATGGATGCCACCACTCTTGCGGCGCAGGGTTCGGCCATAGGCCGAGTGGATGCCGGGCACTATTTTGAAGAAGTTCTTGAAGGCGCTCGTTCGATAGAGGGCCAGTGCTCGAAAAATATTATGTTTCAGTCACATGTATTCCCATTGTAAAAACAATGTTTTATTAAATTTATCAAGGATGTATTTATACTTTTGCCGGAAAGTATTATGATGCCTCCTGTGCAGCCGTTTATGTATATATGTATATAACCTGAAAGATTGCAGTCGTCGGCTTCAGCCCCCACGCATATAATGGGGGGGTGTTCGCAGAAGACGCGTGTTCACACTTGATCCAACGTCTTGGTCCAATAAGGAGGTGATAGCGCAGCGAACTAGGGAACCGGACTACAATGCTTTAACACTTTCACTTAGCCAGAGGAGTTTAATAGTGGGGCTACTATATAGCCCCTGGTGGCTCTGCACTCATCTGAATTCGGGGTGCGTACATGCCTGGCCGGGAAACGGCCCTTTGTTAAGGCGGAGGAATCCCGAAGATTCCGATAGGTCATCGAGTGGTTGACCAGTCTCACGCTATGTCATGACAGTCAGTTTTCGGCTTTCTCTACTGAGGTGCTCGTCCGGATGAACCAGGGCACAATCGCAGTAGTTCTCCTGGTGCCGCCTTAGCCGATAGAGCGGAATGTAAGGCAGCAAAACATAGGAGCCGGGCAAACCCAACATTTGACCAAAGACATGATTCGGAGCTGATGCATATAAGGCCAAACTCGCGACGCCGAACACTCCCTAAGGTATTCGGTCTTTATGGTGTAAACCGGGCCTAAACAGTGCCCTTTGTAATAAGCCCCTGGTATCCAGGTACGTACATTATTCTGATGTGGCCACATGTCAAGACGTTAGCATGCTTCTCAATTGTACTGAGAATCCGAGGGATGTGTATCAACAAGAGACAGTAAAAAAGGTTTACGCAGGGTCTTAATCTAAAAAGAATCCTTGGAACGGGTCCCTACTGCACGTCTGCGCCTGTGTCTCCATTGTGCCGTATCCTGGACGGGTTTAGCACGATGGTCATCTGTAAAAGAGAGGAACTTAGTTGAAAAGTTATCGTGCAAAAAGGTAGGTTATACTAAAGAAACCATGTACAGTTCAAGGTGAGTAATGTTGACCCTAATTGCCACTTGTTTGCGCTTATTGAGCCCCTTGTATTGTAATAGTGGTATAGCCATCAAACTTGTATCAATTACATATAGCTGCGCCGGACTGATCTAACCGCGTCCGTGGTCTTCACGACCTGTCAGATGCTTTAGTTGGTGAGGCCGTTTAGTGTGCGGCTGCCAAGGCGGCCGCACGGTCTTCCACGCGCAACGAACGCTCAATATTTCCATTTACTGTAATGATGCCATGTGGACCGGGCATCTTAAGCATGAGAGAAGTGTAATGCGGTATTGTGTTAAAGCAAGCAAAAGCTTTGCGTCCGAGTAGTACTTGATAGCCACTTTGGAACAGAGCGATGTGGAAGGTTAACTTTTTGCTGCGGAAGTTACCGGGAAAGCCGAATATAACCTCAAGTTGCAGGGAGCCCGTGCAATGGGCTTCTGGGCCAGGCGTTACTCCTTTAAAGGTAGTATTGCTATGGCTAATTTTTGCTGGGTCTATCCCCATGTTGTGGACTGTGTCCTGATATATCAGGTTTAAACTGCTGCCGCCGTCCATCAGGACTCGTGTGAAGTGGTATCCGTCAATTATTGGGTCTAATACCAAGGCAGCCCATCCTGCATGTCAGATACTTGCCGAGTAATCCCGATGGTCAAAAGTGATTGGCCGGGACGACCAGTGGCAGAACTCTGCGGTGATAGTCCCTGGGCATGTGTCTCTAGGAGTGCCGCTTTATTTCTCCCCATTATCACGTGTAACACGTTGACTGTTTTGACTTCTGGAGGGAATTTCTTTTGTTCCCCAGTGCTTTGCTTGCGAGGCTCATCCTCGTCTTTGCTTGGTGTATCCTGCACCTTATATTCGGTGTTGAGCTTGCCGGACTGCTTGAAAACCCAACATTCTTTATGGGTATGATTTGCAGGCTTATGGGGGGTGCTATGGATTTGACAGATGTTATCCAGAATCTTGTTTAGGCTGGACAGTTCGTCTTTGTTGCCTTTGGAGGGAAGCTTTTGTTGACCTGGCCGAGAGCTTCTGAATCCGGCGTTTACTGTCGTGCTCTTCGGGCTGTCTTCTTTATTCCGGCGCTTATTTTTGCTGCGTCGTGATTTCCTGTTTCCATCCCTGACTTCGGATGTACTTGGGTCGCTGGTGCTGCATCGGGCTAACCAGCTGTCCTCGTCCGTGCAAAAGCGGGTCATGAGGCTTGTTAATGCTGCCATTGTTCTCGACTTTTCTTGGCCGAGGTGTCTGGCAAGCCATTCGTCTCGAACACCATGCTTGAAAGGTACTAAGGCTTCGGCATCCGGACAGTCGACTATTTGGTTCTTTTTAGTGAGGAACCTATTCCAAAGCTTTCAGGCTGACTCTCCGGGCTGTTGAGTGATATGACTTAAATCGTCTGCATCTGGTGGTCGGACATAGGTCCCTTGAAATTTTCCTGAAAAGCGTCTTCGAGCTCTTCCTAGCTTTCGATGGAGTTTTCGGGGAGGCTTTTACGCCAGTGCCGAGCTGGCCCTTTGAGCTTGAGGGGTAACTACTTGATGGCGTGGAGATCGTCTCCTCGAGCCATATGGATATGGAGGATGTAGTCCTCAATCCAGACCCCAGGGTCTGTTGTTCCGTCATACGCCTCTATGTTTACGGGTTTGAATCCCACTGGAAATTCATGGTCCAGCACCTCATCGGTGAAACATAGGGGGTGTGCGGCACCCCTGTATTTGGGTGTCCAGTGGTGTTCGGATGTTTGTTGTGTTGCATTGCATGCTGGAGCGCGCTTGCGTGGCCCGTATATTGATATGGTTGCGCCGTCCTTTTGATGCGAGCCCTCGCAAGGATCACGTACTGGCTTATGTGCGGCATCGTTTGCCGCTCTATGTTGGCCACGAGGTCGTCTATCCGGCCAGATGGCCATTTTAATTTTTGGTTGCGGGGGATCTACGGCCTCCTCATCGAATTCAGGTAGCAACTTTTGCTTCGGGTAGCTCTTGGTGTGGCGATTACCGCCGTACTTCGCTGCAGTGTTGAGTACTTCACTCCATCTGATTCTGAGTGTGTCTTGTGCAGCCCTGAGCCTTTGCTTCTGCTTTTTTAGACTCCTCGCAGTGGCAACAAGCCTTTGATGGGCATTCTGTTGCTCCGGGAGCCTGTCCGGTGTGATGTCGTCGGGATTGTTATCTTCGACGGGGTCGGGTTGTTCGGTTTGATTATCCGTGTTGCCCTGGTCGGGCGATGGTTCTCCCTGCTCTAACGCTGGGTCTATATGATCGTTATTTCTACTGAGGCGGGATTTGGAGCGGCGCTTACGCTGCCGCTTACGCCGCCGCTTTGACTGCTTCTCGAGGGAACAACCCTTCGATGCGTCCTTCCATTCCTCGTCGTCGTTTTCTTTGGGTGTGTCCACCATGTATACGTCACATGATGAAGTGGGCGTCCAGTGCCCTGTGGGTAGTGGTTCCTATTCGTCTCCTGCATCATCGTCCATACCGTCGATGTCTTCTGAGTCGAAGTCGAGCATGTCAGTCAAATCGTCGACAGTGGCTACTAAGTGGGTGGTGGGTGGGCGGCGAATTTCTTCGTCATCCGCATCCCAATCCTGCATGACATAGTTCGCCCAGGACTCTCCTAACAAGGAGAGAGACCTTAATGAGTTCAGTATGTCGCCGAAGGGTGAGTGCTGAAAGATATCCGCGGAGGTAAACTCCATGAGCGGCGCCCCATTGGATTCGATAGGCACGGGCACAGGCGGTTCGGTGTCCGTGGCCGGGGAAGGATCCGGCAGCTTGGCATCACGGCTCTCGTGAGGGGTAAGGTCGATGCTCGACTCGATCGCCGCTGAGGATACGGCCTCCGTGGCGGGGTCTATCCACCCGCCAATGGATGGCGCAATTGGCTCCGAATTGAGGGTCGGAGCGGTTACCGGTGCGATCTCATGAACACTGTCCGATGGTAGAGCGAAATCATGCTCATCGAGACCGTGTGGCGCACTCGGTAGGGGCTCGAATCCGTCGGAGATCAAGTCTCCACAGATATCGGCCGTGTAGTTTAAGCTTCCAAACCTGACTTGGTTGCCAGGGGCGTAACTTTCGATCTGCTCCAGATGGCCAAGCGAGTTGGCCCGCAGTGCAAAGCTCCCGAATGCATCACTATCGATGATTGAAGGAGCCATCAAGCCTAACGGCGACGATACAGAGGAACTATCAATGAAAGCACCAATATCGGTGTCAAAAACGGCTGATCTAGGGTAGGGGGTCCCGAACTGTGCGTCTAAGGCGGATGGTAACAGGAGGCAGGGGACACGATGTTTTACCCAGGTTCGTTTCCTCTTGCTGGAGGTAAAACCCTACGTCCTGCTTGTTTATTCTTGATAGTATGAGTAGTACAAGAGTTGATCAACCATGAGATCGGAGAGGCTAAACCCTAGAAGCTAGCCTATGGTATGATTGTATGTTGTCCTACGGACTAAAACTCTCCGGTTTATATAGACACCAGAGGGGGCTAGGGTTTCACAAGGTCGGTTACAAAGGAGGAGATATACATATCCATATTGCCTAGCTTGCCTTCCACGCCAAGTAGAGTCCCATCCGGACACGGGACGAAGTCTTCAATCTCGTATCTTCATAGTCCAACAGTCCGGCCAAACGATATAGTCCGGCTGTCCGGAGACCCCCTAATCCAGGACTCCCTCACTAGACCTCTAGGGTTTAGCCATTATGATCTCGAGGTAGATCAACTCTTTTAATACTCATATTCATCAATATCAATCAAGCAGGATGTAGGGTATTACCTCCATAGAGAGGGCCCGAACCTGGGTAAACATCGTGTCCCTTGTCTCCTGTTAGCATCGACCTTAGACGCACAGTTCGGGAACCCCTACCCGAGATCCACCGGTTTTGACACCGACATTGGTGCTTTCATTGAGAGTTCCACTGTGCTATCGCCAAAAGGTTTGATGGCCCCTTCAATCGTCCATAATGACGCTGTCCAAGGAGAAACTTTCCTCCCTGGATAGATCTTCGTGTTCGGCAGCTTCGCACTGCAGGCCAATTTGCTTCGCCATCTGGAGCAGATCGAAAGCTACGCCCTTGGCCATCAGGTCAGAGTTGGGAGCTTGAACTATGTAGCAGACACCCGTGGAGACTTGATCTTTGGCGGATTCGAGACCGTGGTAGCCACTCCCGGTCGCCTCGACGATCATGACCTCAATCTATCATGAGGTTGCATCCAGGAGATTGCTCCTGTAACCGCTCTGGCCCTAGATCTGGAGCAGGCTGGGCCACCCAAGGACGGGAGGATCAACCCCACCACGGAAGCAACAAATTCCACGGCATTGGAGCCGCATATAGACTTAACCTCTCACAATGTCTCTATCAGCGGAACTCTGGACTCTTCTTCGGCCGGAAGTTCCGAACCACGTGAGCCCACGGACGCCAAAATTGATCGTTTATCAATCTTCAAGTTCAGCGCCGTAGACATCTTCCAGCACTCGCCTTTGGGTGATGTGCTAAACTCATTAAAGAACCTGTCCTTGGCAGAGGACTCACAGCCGAACTATATCCAGCTCGAACTAGGGGCTGACGATGGAGAATTTGACTTCCCACCCACCACCCACTTCATAGCCACGGTTGAGGATATGACCGACGAACTTGACTACGACTCCAAAGACATCAACGGTATCGACAATGATGCCGAAGAAGAAGAGGTTGAGAACCCACCTTTCACCGGACGCTAGACGGCCACTTCCTCGTATGATGTATACATGGTGGATGCACCAAAAGAAAACAGTGGCGATGACAAGGAAGATCCAGCTGAGGATAAACCTTCTGAAATAAAATCCAAACGCCGGCGTCTGCGGCGCCGCTCTAAGTCACACCGCAGTAAAGACAGCAGTACCAGCACAGGAGAAGACAACACTCTAGAAGGTGCCGAAGAGAATGAAGACCCTGTCGATACAGCTAATGAACAAGATGAACGGGAAGGCGGGCAGGTTAGCCCCGGTAAACAGGCCACACACGAAGACTCGGAGGATGATAAATACCTTCCACTCTCCGAGGACGAGGTGAGCCTCGGCATCGAGGATTTCATTGTGCCCAAGGAACCTCTTGAGCAGGAGCGCTTCAAGCGCCAGCTAATTGCCACTGCGAGGAGCCTGAAAAAGAAGCAGCAGCAGCTTCAAGCTGACCAAGATCTACTCAATGATAAATGGACCGATGTCCTAGCAGCCGAAGAGTATGGCCTCAAGCACCCAACCAAAAGCTACCCAAAGAGCAAATTGCTACCTCAGTTTGACGAGGAGGCGCCGAACTACATACCTCCATCGTACAATGCGGCTGACCGACCACCACGTGGTCGAGACAAAATGGCAACTCACGTCGAATACCAGCCAGCCCCGCCTCAGCGCACAGGCAGAGGTAAATTAGCCCATGGGCATACATATGACCTCTGGCAAACCCTGAACAATAAACCAAGACACACTAGATCAATCTACGGATCGTAAGGGCGTGCCTCGACACGCGATGATTGTCACCTATTCGGACGTGACAAACTTAGTCACGTGCGGGCCAAAAACCGCAGACGGACTCCATCAGAGCTACGTCGCAATACGACCCTATATAGAGGCACCACACAACCTCATCGCTTCACTGATGAGGTCCTGGATCATGAATTCCCGGAAGGGTTCAAACCTGTGAATATAGAATCATACAATGGAACCATGGACCCCGCGGTGTGGATCAAAGACTTCATTCTCCACATTCATATGGCCCGCGGCGATGACCTCCACGCCATCAAATACCTTCCTTTAAAACTCAAGGGGGCAGCTCGGCACTGGCTCAACAGTCTGCCTGCAAATTCTATTAGCAGCTGGGAGGACTTGGAAGAGGCCTTCCTCGATAACTTCCAAGGTACACATGTTCGACCTCCAGACGCTGATGACTTAAGCCATATAGTTCAACAGCCTAGAGAGTTCGTTAGGAAATTATGGAGTAGGTTCTTAACTACAAAGAACCAAATCGTCCATTGTCCGGGTGAATGGCTCGCTCGCCACCTCGGCCAAGAAAAGCCAAAATCCATGGCAGCCCTCATGGCACTCATGACCCTCTTTTGTGTGGGCGAGGACAGTTGGTTGGCCCGTAGAAAAAACAATGCAAGCGACGCCGGTACCCCTGAAGCTAAAACTAGCAAAGACAAGTCTCGACGCAACAGATACAAGCATCAAAACAACAGTGATAACATCAAGTATACGACAGTCAATGCCGGATTCACGGGCCCTAAGTCCGGTCAGCGGAAGAAGCCGTTCCAAAAGAACAATTCAGGCCCATCCAGCTTGGACCGCATACTCGATCGTCCGTGCCAGATTCATGGCACCCCAGACAAGCCACCCAATCATACAAGTAGAGATTGCTGGGTTTTTAAACAGGCCGGCAAATTAAACGCCGAGAATAGGGAAAAGGGATCTTAAAGCGAGGACGATGACGAAGAGCCCCAGCAACCAAACACAGGGGGACAGAAGAAGTTTCCCCCTCAGGTCTAAATGGTGAACATGATATATGCTACCCACATCCCCAAGAGGGAGCGCAAGCGTGTGCTCAGGGACGTCTACGCGATAGAGCCAGTCGCCCCAAAATTTAATCCATGGTCGTCATGCCCGATCAATTTTGATCGCCGTGATCATCCAACCAGTATCCGGCACGGTGGCTCAGCCGCACTGGTCTTAGACCCAATAATTGATGGGTTCCACCTGACTCGCATCCTTATGGATGGAGCTCGCAGCCTTAATCTGCTCTATCAGGATACATCGCGAAAAATGGGCATTAACCCATCAAGGATCAAGCCTACAAGGGCTACCTTTAAAGGAGTCATACCAGCCGTAGAGGCCCGCTGTACGGGCTCAATATCATTAGAGGTTGTCTTTGGATCTCCGGACAACTTCCGAAGCAAGGAGTTAATCTTCAATATCGTCCCATTCTGCAGCGGCTATCATGCACTACACGGACGAACTGCGTTTGCTCGTTTCATCGCAGTACCACACTATGCTTATCTCAAGCTCAAAATGCCCGGTCCGCGTGGTGTCATAACGGTCAACGGAAATACAGAACGCTCCCTCCATACAGAGGAGCAAATAGCTGCCTTAGCGGCAGAAGTACAGAGCGGCCTCCTCAAGAAGAACCTTAATTTGGCTACCGAGCCCATGCACCCCGTTAAGAGCGGCCTTCTCAAGTAGGAGAGATCGACTCGTCAGGAGCTCGACTAGCAATCTGGCCTCCATCATAGTTCCAATCAAGTGGTGGCATTCGTGCCGCGTGTACATAACTACGCACTCAAAATCCCATGGGCATCGACGGAGGCATATCTAGCTTGTGGTCCGTAGTACGGCTCAACCGATGTCGGATACACATAATTTCATTTTTACTTGTTTCCTTTTCAGGTCTCAATCCCACAGGCACCATCTGATGGCCTGGTCATCGGTCCTCTTGAAGGATAAACACACCAAGATGGCGAGAAACGCAGACATATGGGGGACTCTTTAGGTGATTCTGTTAACGATAACTTTACCTGTTTTTCAGGACCCACATGCAGCTCTCCCTTGGTTTCGGCACGTCAAATAGCCTGTTGCTTATCGCACTACCTGTTTCAAGGCGCCTTGACATACTAATTAAATTACAATGAGAACAGTTTGCGGCTGGAGCTGTAGGACTCCAGCTTTCTTGTACCTTTTTTGTTCTCTTTTTTTATCAGCTCCCCTGTGGGTAATCCTATCAGGTAGCACCCGTACACTTTGGTACGCTCGATGCTTGCCATGGGCTTCATAGCACCGACATTAGAGCAACAAAAGTCCGAACACTTTCTATGTATAGTTCGGCACCCCGAATTTAGCATTATATGCATTGGCTCCAAATAATGTCTTTGGTCAATAGTTGGGATGCCCGGCTCCTGTGCTTCCTACCTTACGTTCTGCTACATCGGCTAAGGTAGTAAAGGGAGAACTACTGCGATTGTGCCTTGGTTTATCCAGAGGAGCACCTTAGTAGAGAAAGCCGAAAAATGACTGTCATGATGCGGCGAGAGCCGGTCCGCTGTTCGGAGGTTGCAAATCGTTGGAGATTTCTTCTGCATTACGCGAAGTATTGGTACTTCCCGATCAGACGCTTATAGCACTCTAGTTCGGATACTAGGGGCTGCGCCCATGTCTTTATCGTCACACTCCTATGGCTAAGTAAGTGCGTTACAGCCGCTTAGTCTGGTTGCCTGGTTCGTTGCGCTAAACAACTCCTTCAAGGACCATCTAATTGGATCAAGATTGTTTAGATTCCATCCCGAACAGCCCCGTACTACCTACATGGGGGAAGAAGCCAACGACTGGTTAACCCTCATAATTCATACAACACAGCCGCACAGGAAGTAAAAATTTAAAAACACAACAAGCATTATATGACATAAACACTTTGTTTTACAAAGTAGAGGGAGCTTGAGTACATTCACTCAAAGATAATGTCGTTTTCACAATGATCCGCAACAATGCGGGATCCCTCCAGGACACCATTAAAATATAACTCGGGTCGGCGGTGCTCCTTGCCCTCAGGTGGTCCCTCAGTCATTAGCTTCTTGGCATCCATCTTTGCCCAATGCATCTTGATGCGGGCAAAGGCCATCCATGCACCTTTGATACAGACTGACCGCTTTATAACCTCAAGACGGGGGCAGGCATCAACAAGCCACTTCACAAGTCCGAAGTAGCTGATAGGCATTGGCGCGGCAGGCCATAGTCGGACTATCAGCTCCTTCATGGCTAGCTCGACCGCTTTGTGCAACTCGACCAGCTGTTTCAGCTGGTCGCTGAAGGACACCGGATGTTCGGGCACAAGATATTGAGACCAGAACAGCTTCTCCGTAGAGCTCCCCTCCTCGGCTTGATAAAACTCGGCAGCGTCCGATACGCTGCGCGGCAAATCCATAAACGCCCCTAGAGAGCTCCAAATTCGTGTAAGTAATAGAAACGTTTCCTTCACAGACTTGCTTTGCATAATGAAAGCATTACCCGCCGCGATCTTCTGGGCCGCCTGGATTTCTTGAAGGGCGCTCTGGGCTTCGGATCGAGCCTCCTGCATGCTCTGGAGGGCCTTCGCAAGTTCGGATGCTTGAGTCTTGGAATCGCGCTCCAAGGACTCGCACTTCTTTACGGCGTCCTGGAGCTCTTGCTGAACCTCGCCAACCGGGGCCTCATGCTTCTCACGCGTGGTGCGTTCATTGCCCACTTTGTCCTTGGCCTTCTTTAATGCCTTCTTGAGGGCCGCCACCTTGGTCGTGGCCCCTAATAAAGTTCATGGCACTTTAGTTATCATGAATCATTCAGCCTTCCTAAACATACACGCAGGTTACTGCATACCTTTGATGTCCTCTAGCTGCTTCTTCATGAGGCCGAGCTCTTTCTCGGCCCGCTCCAGGTCCTGCTTCAGTCCGGAGACCTACGCAGTGTGAGCGGCAGCAGCCAGCAGCGACGCCTGGTTATTCACATAGAGATATTATGTTAGACTCCTGCGAAAATTATTTGGATCCCATGTTCGGCTTTTCCTTTTCGGACACCGAACAGAGCATCGGGGGCTACTGTCCACATTGCGATATTTTTTCTATAATTGTTGCCTCAAAGCCTGTGAAAAGCCTAGTGCAAGCCTTGGTCAGTACGCTTTTGGTGGACTGAACCTTTTCGATCACCGTACCCATAAGGACACGGTGCTCATCCACAATGGCGGCACCTGGCTGCGCCTCCAGCAAAATTTCCGATGCCTCTGGTTGGACAGAGGTCATCGGTGAAATAGGATCACCTACCTGGACTCCGGATCCGTATAGTTCTCCGGAATGTTTACCGGCTGAGGGCCCAAGAGAACTTGGCCCCCACTTCCAGTCCCCATGGGGGCTTTTTCCCCCATGTGTCCGGTAGCCAAGGAGTAATCCTGCGGCGCCACCTTAACAATTTCTGGAATCTCCCCCAAGTCTAGGAAGATCCTTTGGGACGCCACCTCGTCAACACCCTTGGGTGAGGCAGAATGAGCGGGCGGCGGAGTCATGCTAGACATCTCCTTTGAGTCTAGTGAATCCTCTGTCGAGGATCGCGGGGAGCTGTCGCGGGCCGGACTGTAATGGCGCAGTTTAAACATATTAATATTATAAACTGGAAAGGCCAAGAATTGGGAGGTTCATAGGGTTTTGGTACTTACGAGGCCGCCCGAGGCTTGGTCCGGGGCATTCGCTCTGGATGCTTTCGACATCCCATGTGGAGTTATCCGCAAGGGAGCCCTTCCCCCTCTTGGGCCCTTTCACCTCCAGATTAGTGGAGGCCTCTCTTTTCTTCTTTCCCCCCTCTGGGGGGAAGCCGCTTTATTCTTCCTCCTCCTCGTCGTCTTCAGCGACCGAAGAGCCAGTCTCGTCTTCGGAGGACATGTTTGAAGCACCCTCTCCGCGAAGACCGCTCCAGCTCCCTTTGGCCTTCTTCTCCGGCACATCATAAGGCGCCGGAAATAGCATTTTCGTTAGGAGTGCGTTTCGTCGTCTTTGGGAGGTGGAGCGGGACAATCAATCCACTCCGCTATGTCGATCCAGGCCTGAAAATTGATAGGAAGGCTTAGACTCCTTCCCAAAATATGCCAGTAAAGGCTATACCTTGAATACATGAAAGAACTTACCGAATTGGCTTGGCGCTTTAAGCTGAGCCCACGATCTTTGGTCGTGGGCGGTGGTGTCTCGCCGGCCTTGAAGAGCACTTTCCATATATATTCGTGCATTGTGCCGAAGAGCTCTCGTAGCGTTTGATGCTTGGCTGGATTGAACTCCCACAAACAGCAAGTCCGGTGTTGGCACGGATGGATCCGACGAATGAGCATAACCTGGATCATGTTGACGAGTTTGATCTTCTTTGTTAGCATGTTCTGAACGCACGTCTGGAGCCCAGTGAGCTCGCTAGAAGAGCCCCAGGCGAGGCCCTTCTCTTGCCAGGAGGTAAGCCGCAGCGGAGTTCCGGTTCGAAATTCGGGGGCCACCGCCTAGTTGGTGTCGCGCGGCTCGGTGATGTAGAACCATCCCGACTCCCACCCCTTCACCGTCTCCATGAAGGAACCTTCGGGCCATACCATGTTGGGCATCTTGCCCACCATGGCGCCTCCGCACTCTGCCTGTTGGCCTCTCACCACCTTCGGCTTTACGATGAAAGTCTTTAGCCATAGGCCGAAGTGAGGTGCGATGCGGAGGAAGGCCTCGCAAACGATTATAAATGCCGAGATGTTGAGGACAAAGTTGGGAGCTAGATCATGGAAATCTATACCATAGTAAAACATCAGTCCGTGGATGAATGGGTGGAGAGGGAATCCCAGCCCACGGACGAAATGTGCGAGAAACACAACCCTCTCATGGGGTTCCGGGGTAGGGACGATCTATCCTTCGGCCGGGAGACGGTGAACGATCTCCTTGTCCAGGTATCCGGCCTCTCGAAACTCCTTGATGTCCTTGTTCTTAACAAAAGAAGCCATCCACTTGCCACCTGCTCCGGATCCAGACATGGTGGAGTACTTTCTCGAGTGGGAAACAGATGAGAACTTGGGCGCTGGAGCTCAAGAATGGAAAGGCAGAAGAAGAGATAAGGCGTGGGAGAAGAAAGGTAAGTCTTATCTCCTTATAAAGGCAGTGAATATTGAACACTACCCCACTCACCACAAAATTCGCCTGCTCCCGAGGGCTGTGTAAACGGCACGGTTGGGTTACCCACACCCGTATTGATGAGAATCCCGTGTTAAGGGGACACGATCTCTGCTTTGCCAAGACGTGCCAATGGCAACCACGTCTCGAAACATGGAGCGGCAGGCAAAAAATGGTTCGAAATTATGACCGGATGGACGTGATGTCATGTTGTAAAAGTTGTCAGCGGATTGGATTCGTGTATTATTATATTCTCTCTACGGTTGTGTGTGGTGTGTGTTACAGGTCCAGACATGATCAATTCGTCCGAAGACTATTTTGGAGTTCAGAAGGAGGAACCCGCCTTGCAATGCCGAAGACAGCACTACGCGCCGGCCACCTTGTCATTGAAGCCAGGTTCAGGGGCTACTAAGGGAGTCCTGGACTAAGGGGTCCTCAGCCGTCGGGCCTGTTAACCATGGGCCGGACTGATGGGCTGTGAAGATACAAAGACCGAAGACTGCACCCGTGTCCAGATGGGACTCTCCTTGGCATGGAAGACAAGCTTGGCGACCGAATATGTAGATTCCTTGTTTGTAACAGACCTTGTGTAACCCTAGATCCTCCTGTTGTCTATATAAAAAGGAGGACTTAGTCCGGATAGGGGACTCATTATCATAGCCTTACAAGCTAGACCTCTAGGGTTTAACCATTACGATCTCGAGGTAGATCAACTCTTGTAATACTCATATTTATCAATATCAATCAAGCAGGACGTAGGGTATTACCTCCATAGAGAGGGCATGAACTTGGGTAAACATCGTGTCCCTTGTCTCCTATTACCATTGACCTTAGACGCACAGTTCGGGACCCCCTACCCGAGATTCGCCGGTTTTGACACCGACAGGGTCCACGGCCGCAGCAAGGAAGTGCCTCCTTATCAGGCGGAAAATAATGATTCCTCCACCTGACAGCAGGGACCCACCGGATGGGCCACCGTATTTCGTGAAAAAACGTTTCCCCCTGACTACTGAGACCCACCAGCTACATCTTCGCACACAAGGAAGTACCTCCTTATCCTCCCTGACAATCGGGACCCAGCTAGTCAAAGCATATGTACGGTTGTCATTCTGGTCACAAACGTGTACATACATACGATCGGTCTGTCTGCAGGCTGCAGCGATGAACCATGGCCGAGTAAGGAAGGGCATGTGTTGTAGTATAGGCGCGGATGTGTCGTAGTAGAGGCGCGCACGTAGCATGTCACGCAGTCCCGTTAATATCATGTACACGAACATATAGCGAGGGTGCAAGAAAGTAAATATGGCCACGTACGTACATGCATGCGCGGTATCGAACGCCTACTCGCACATATGTACGGCCAGGGCTCATGTAGATGGCTGGGTCGGAATGGAGAAATTGCATCGTCGTGTTCATGGCAAAGGAATGCTTCGTGTTCATCTGGAGCCAACCAGCTTGGATGGAACAGCCGATCGAAACGAGGCCTGGTGTACCGCAGAACGGAGGAAATGGCCTTGTGTTCAACCGTCCACTATCAAAATAGGATCCTGTTCATTAGGAAGGGTCTGGCGTACCGCAAAAAGGAGGACTTCTCCTGGACCTCCTATGGTCGAAGCAGGGTCCTGTTGATCAGGAGGGGTGTGCCATACCACAAAACGAAGGAAAAGGACTTGTGTTGGAGCGCTACAGTTGAATCGGCCTGACAAGTTAACACGACGAATATGTGTTATTCGATTCGGCCATGCTATGAGTAGCGATTAACTAGCCCATTAACTAATTAATTATGTGAATTCTTGAACAGTGCTCTTATATGAAAGTTTTTATTATATCCCTCTTGGATGCCCATGATATTAGGACTAAATTTGTAAACTAAGAAATTAGCATGAGAGTTCAACAATTTCTATAAAAGAAGCCACTGTCGTGCTCTAAAAATATATAACTGAATCACTAGAGAAAACTGCCTAGCTCAAAAGATATAAGTGAAGCACATAGAGTATTCTAATAAATTCACAATTAAAGCGTGTCCCTCTCAAAAGGTGTGTATAGCAAGGATGATTGTGGTAAACTAAAAGGCAAAGGTTCATATCATACCTGACACTCCAAGCAAATCCATATCATGTGGTGAATAAAAATATAGCCTCAAGTAAATTTACCAATGGATTGAAGATGAAAGAGGGGATGCCATAGGGGCATCCCCAAGCTTAGATGCTTGGTTTTACTTGAATATTACCTTGGGCTGCCTTGGGAATCCCCAATCTTAGGCTCTTGCCACTCCTTATTCCATAGTTCATCAAACATTTACCCAAAACATGAAAACTTCACAAAGATGTCTGATACGTCTCCAACGTATCTATAATTTTTGATTGTTCCATGCTATTATATTATCCTTCTTGGATGTTTTACAATCATTTTATATTCATTTCATATCATTTTTTGGGACTAACCTATTGACATAGTGCCCGTTGCCAGTTACTGCTTTTTTGCTTGTTTTTACATCGCAGGAAATCAATATCAAACGGAGTCCAAATGCAGCAAAACTTTTTGTGGAACCAGGCGCGCCCAGGTGGGTTGTGCTCACCTCGGTGGCCTCCTGCACCGCCTCTTTGCTCTATAAATACCCTAATATTCTACAAACCCTAGGGGAGTCAACAAAAATCAATTCCAGCCGCCGCAAGTTCTAGAACCACCAGATCCAATGTAAACACCATCAAAGAGGGGTTCACCATCCTCATTGGTGCCTCTCCGATGATGTGTGAGTAGTCCTTTGAAGACCCACATGTCCATAGTTAGTATCTAGATGGCTTCCTCTCTCTCTCTCTCTCTCTCTCTCTCTCTCTTTTGATCTCAATACAATGGTCTCTTGGATATCTATTTGATGTAACTCTCTTTTGCCGTGTGTTTGTTGGGATCCGATGAACTTTGAGTTTATAATCAGATCTATGTTTTTACCCACGAATGTTATTTGAGTCTTTTGATCTCTTATATGCATGATTATTTATGGACTCGTATTTCTTCTTTGAATCTTTGGTTTAGTTAGGCCAACAAGATCGATTTTTCTTGCCATGGGAAGAGGTGCTTTGTGATGGGTTCGATCATGCTGTGTTTGATCCCAGTGACAGAAGGGGAACCAACACGTGTGTATCATTGCTATTAAGGATAATAAGATGGGGTCTATTTCTACATAAATAGATCTTGTCTACATCATGTCATCATTCTTATTGCATTACTCTGTTTCTGCATGAACTTAATACACTTGGTGCATGTTGTATAGCGGTCGATGTGTTGACTAATAGTAGTAGATGCAGGCAGGAGTCGGTCTACTAATCTTGGACGTGATGCCTAGATATCGTCATGATTATTCGAATTTCTATCAATTGCCCAACAGTAATATGTTTACCCACCGTATGCTATTTTCTCGAGAGAAGCCACTAGTGAAATCTACGGCCCCCGGGTCTCTTCTTTATTATATTTTCCTTCACAGTCTATTTTTATTTGCTTTTATTTTCAGATTCATACAAAAATACAAAAATACTTTTCTGCAAATTTTTTATTTATTTTATCTCGCATTCTCGCGAGATCTATTTATCCAATCTACTACAATTTTACCTATCTTTTTACCCGTGAGGGACTGACAACCCCTCTCTTATGTTAGGTTGCAAGTATTTGTTCTTTGTGTGCAGAAGCTTTTTACGTGGTGTTGCGTGGTTCTCCTACTGGTTCGATAACCTTGGTCTCATCACTAAGGGAAATACCTACTTTAGTTGTCCTGCATCATCCCTTCCTCTTTGGGGAAATACCGACGTAGTTAAAGCCGCATCAATAGGAATTTCTGGCGCCGTTGTTGGGGAGACATAATCAACATCTATTACATTCCTAATCAAAAATCTCATCTCCTTGCAATTTACACTATTTTCATTTGCCTCTCATTTTCCTCTCCCCCACTTCACGAAAATTTGTTGTTTTCTTCGCCCTCTTTTTCGTTCGCCGTTTTCTTGTCAGATCTGTTTTTGAGTGCAATCTTGTTGCGTAGTCACAATGACTGAAGAGAACACCAAGTTGTGTGATCTATCCAATACCAACAACAATGATTTTATTAGCACTCCGATTGCTCCTCCAGCCACTAGTGCGGAGTCCTGTGATATTAATACCGCTTTGCTAAATCTTGTTATGAAAGATCAATTTTCCGATACTCCTAATGAGGATGTCGCGTCCCATCTTAACACATTCGTGGAATTACGTGATATGCAAAAGAAAAAAATATGTGGACAATGATATTGTGAAGTTGAAATTATTCCCGTTTTCTTTGCGAGATCATGCAAAAATTTGGTTTTCTTCTTTGCCTCGCAATAGTATCGATTGTTGGAATAAGCGCAAAGATTCTTTTATTACTAAATATTTTCCGCTGTCACACCCTAGCTAGTTCAAGCATTAGAGTGTGCATCATGTTTATTTTCCTCTTAAATTTGAAATGGGGATGACAGAACCCCCAACACCCCCCTGGAAACAACTAGGGTTTACTAAAATTATTTTCAATGAACGTGAAATGCCCTTCTAAAAAGTTCACCCTCTTTGTCTTGGGTTAGAACCTCTGGCAAAATTGGTGCACAATTTTCTAGGTCAACAGAAGGTCATTGAATTAAACCATAAGTATTTGAATTTGGGCATTTAAATGCTATAAAATAATTGAAATGCTCAAATAATTTTGGAAATAAATGTTTGCTGTTGGAAATAATCTAAATAGAGCCCACAATTATTTTCAGAATTTTTGGAAACGTTTTAGTATTTTAATTAAAGCCCAACAGTTGCAGTTAAATAGAAAAACATAAACAAATTAGAAAAAAAGAGAGAGAGGGAAGCCACCTGGGCCTTACCTGTGCTGGCCCAGCCCACCTGGCTCGGCCCAGCCGACTGGCTGCCAGTCGTCGTCCTCCTCCCGCCAGAAGGACGCGGAGCGCGTGGCCGGCGCCTACGGCCACACGCCGGCCACCTCCTGCTTCCGCCGACGCCTTGGAGACGTCCAGGGATGCCACGCGACCCCCACATCCCCGTCTCATCCTCTCGCACTCTCCCCCTCGTCTCTCTCACTCTCCCCCGTGATGGCCGAGTGCGAACCTCGCCGCCGATCGCTGTAGTTGCCACCAGAGCCACCCCCTCGCCCCTCCGACGAGCCCAATAGCTCCGCCTCATCGCCCTGCACCTCCCCGCCGACCCATGCGACTCCAACCGCCGCCGAACGCCGTCTTCACCCTCGTCTTCAACCTCGGGCACCCGAGCCATCTCCGGCCAATTCGCCGCCACCAGGACCTCCCCGAGCTCGCTGACCCCCTCTCCGACCCCGCTGTGAGCTCCTCTTCCTTTTTCCCTAGCTCCCGTGCTCGTTTGGCCCCTGTAGCCGCCACCTCCACCGCACCCGAGAGCTCCCCGCTGCCGGCCATGGCCCCGTCGTGGCCAGAGCCACAGTGGCTCGAAGCCAAGCCCACCATTGAGCTCAGCGCAGCACCAGGAACCCGTAGCCACCACCAGCTCCTTCTCCCGTGCACCATAGCCTCGAAACCAACCCCGCCCGAACTCCGGCCGCCGCCACGAGCTCGATTCCGGCGAGCTCGCTCCACCCCAGCTCCTCCCACTTGCCCCACTAGATGCGCGCGAGCCCCAGCTATGCGTAGCACGTCTCCGCCGTCGATTTGGTCACCAGGGGACCAAATCCGAAGCCCTCCGCCGTCTCGGCCTCGCCGGCGGCTCAACACCGGCGCGATTAGCCCCGCCGACCAGGGGTTTGACCCCAGTTTGACTCCCCTGAGTCAATGACAGGTGGGCCCCCTCTGTTAACTAAATCAGATTAGTTTTAACTAAAAATAATTAGCTTAATTAACTACTGACATGCGGGACCCACCAGTCAGGTTTGACCTGAACGTCACCCTGACGTAATGCTAACGCAGTAATTAAATTACTGGAATTATTCTTATATAGGAAATTCCAGAAAATAGTCAAAACTTCTAAAAATCATAGAAAATCAACCATAGCTCCAAATGCAAAGATTTATATATGAAAAATGATCAGAAAAATTCAATCTATCCATCTGTAATGGTTTCATGCATGACAAAACAAGTTTACCTTGCTGTTTAAGCAGAATAAGGAAATGCACTATTAAGGCCATGTTTAATGAGCTAATATTTGAATCTTTGATTCAAATGAGTTCATTCCTTTCTATTATAACTTGCATTAGGCCAAGACACATTCATATTGCCATGTCATAGCATGCATCATATTGTTGCATATCGTCATGTGTTGATTGTGTTCCGATGTGTTCTTCGTGGTAGGTTCTGCCTCCAAGGATATTCACGAGTATCCAACTGAAGGGCAGTATCCCACTACCACTCCATCAGGCAAGCAATCATTGATCATTTCGATACATACCCATGTTCTCGCTTCTGCTCTTGTCTACTGCATTAAGACAACGCGATTCAAACTGCTGTTTGTTACGGTAGTTGAACCCTTATCCTCTGCATGACCTGTCATTGCCACAGTAACTAGATGAAACCCACTAGCATGTGTAGGAGTTGATTGAGCCATGTATGTGATTCCTACCTTGCTATGCTTGCTATGCTTAGAGTTGCGTCAGGTCTGGTTCATCTGGGTGATGGGCTAGAGTGAAATGTTTATGTCGGTAATATGAGGGATGTGTTGAACATGTTTTGGTAAAGGTATCGATGAGAGGCCATGTAGGAGTACATGGTGGGTTGTTTCATTGAGGCCGTCCATAAGAACTGAGATCTGTATGTGTGAATTAAAATGCAGTTACTACCGTACATTGGGCCCGAAACCAATGGACCCTCTCGGCTTCTTAATCACCCTAGTACTCTGTCCAGGAGTTGCAAATAGTTTCTGGTGTTTGTAGGTTATGTGTTGGCGGCCGTGCGTAGCGCTGACCCTAGGGGTGGGCTATGTTGCGGTAGATACACCGTGGCCGGGTATGCAGGGCGCCCGTTAGGCGTCTCGGGACCCTGTTCACATCGTTCGGGGCCGTATGTGGAAACCTCGGCCGGACTCCCTGTGGATGGAACCTGGATAGGCGATAACCCTGGACTAGAGACTTAAGTGTTAGGTAGGCCGTGGCCGACACCCTCGCTGGGCTTCCGCTTGAAGGTTGCCGAGTACATGTCGTGTAAACGGCGGTAAGTGGTGAAAGCGTGTATGAAGAAGTACACCCTGCAGGGTATAAAACTATTCGAATAGCCGCGTCCGTGGTAAAGGACTACTTGGTTGCCTATACAGTTCATAGACAAGTTAATGGATACTACTAAAAGACTCAAGATAAGTGTGAGTACCGAGGATGGCCCTCTCGTAGGATGACGAGGGAGGATCCCCGGTGGAGTATTGTGTTGGTGAGTAGTGGACTCGTGTGCGAAAACTACTTTACTGGTGGAGTTCCGTAGGATAGCTTAGCCAAGAGTCAAAGCTAGCTTGCTGCATTAACCCCACCACCTTCTTGAGAATAAGCATGTTTAGTAGGTTCTGATGTAAGACTTGCTGAGTACCTTTGTACTCATGTTTGCTTAATTACTATTTTCAGACGACAACACCGCCCCCTCCGATGGGTTCTACGTAGACCTTGACGTCGACGAGTGACTAGCCACCCAGGTGGTGATCCTGGCCATGGAGGGCCCTATGTAGATAGACAGGCTTCGAGAAGCCTTCTTTCTTTCTAGAGTCTATACTCAGACTAGTTGCTTCCGCATGTGCTTGTATGATTGTATGACTTGAGTGTCGGGTCATGTGACCCCTATCTGTATGAACTTGTTATGTATGGCTCTCTGGAGCCTTTAAATAAATTAATTGAGTTGTAGAGTTTTGTTGTGACGCCATGTTGTATGTACTCATATCGGGCATATTGTGTGTATGTTTGACATGCTTGGTATGAGTGGGATCCGACAATCTAGTTATTTATCCTTGGCAGCCCTTCTTATGGGGAAATGTAGTCTAGTGTTCCTCGAGCCATAGTAGTCCGCTACAGCCCGGTTCACCGGAGTCCTGCTAGCCTAGCACTACTGCTCAGGACACTTGACTGGCCGGCATGTGTTTCACTTCGTTCCTATGTCTGTCCCTTCGGGGAAATGTCACGCGGTGATATCCGGAGTCCTGCCTAGCCTGCTACAGCCCGGGTTCCCCAGAGTCTTGTTAGCCCAGTGCTACAGCCCGGAATCACTCGCTGATGACCGACATGTTCGATGTGATTCATGTATGCATGTCTCCATAGGTCTATGCCGCTTTGGGTTCACGACTAGCCATGTCGGCCCGGGTTCTCTGTCATATGGATGCTAGTGACACTATCATATACGTGAGCCAAAAGGCGCAAATGGTCCCGAGCCATGGTAAGGCGACACCCGTGGGATACCATGCGTGAGGCCGCAAAGTGATATGAGGTGTTACTGGCTAGATCGATGTGACTTGGAATCGGGGTCCTGACATCCGCCCACAAAAATTATTTCCCTTAGAACCCAGATTATGAATTTCAAGCAACTTGAACATGAGCATGTTGCACAATCTTGGGAAATGATGAAACTAATGCTAAGGAATTGCCCAACTCATGGGTTAAATCTTTCGATGATCATACACAATTTTTATGCGGGGTTGATTTTTTTTTCTCGTAATATTTTGGACTCCACCATGGGTGGTACTTTTATGGAAATTACTTTGGGTGAAGCCATCAAATTGCTTGATAATATTATGGCAAATTATTCACAATGGCATACTGAATGAGCTCCTACTAGTGAAAAGGTTAATTCAATTGAAGAAATTTCTTCTTTGAGTGAAAAAGTTGATGTTCTTATGAAATTGGTTGCTAATAAAGTGCTCCTATCAATTTTAATGATATGCCTTCTTCTACTTTGATTTAGCAAAATAGTGATGCCATAGATGTGAATTTTATCTCGCGAAACAATTTTAATAACAATGCTTATAGAGGTAATTTTAATCCTAGGCCTTTTCCTAGTAATTCCTCTAATAATTATGGTAATTCCTATGGTAGTCCTTCTTATAATAATACAAATAGCTCTGATCTTGAGAATAATATTAAAGAATTTATCAATAGTCCAAAAGTTTTCAATGCTACAATAGAAGAAAAGCTAAATAAGATTTTTCAATGCTACAATAGAAGAAAAGCTAAATAAGATTGTTGATACGTCTAGAAGTATTGATAGAATTTCTCATGATGTAGACATCTCAAGATGAAAAATTTTGTGCCTAAGGTTGACGAATCAATTAATGATCTTTATGTTTCTATGGATGAAATTAATAAAAGAACCTCTATGCTTAGAGCTAGAAGAGAATTTTTAGAAAAAACGTTTTCTAGTGATTGCGTTCATAAAAGTGATGAAAATCTTAAAATGATTGGTGTTTCCTCTATTGATTCCTTGTTTAGTAAGATTAAGATTGATAATAAAGGGACCAAACAAGAGTTAACTTTAGCTAGAGGGTGTCCCCATAATTCGGAGAGTGAAAATCTTGTTGAGAAAATTGATAAAAGTGGGTTTGAAGAGGTGAAAACTTTAACTAGTGATGTGCCCACTCTTTTGGATTAAAAATACTTTAATTATGATAGTTGCTCTTTGATAGATTGCATTTCTTTGTTTCAGTCCATGATAAATTCACCCCATGCTTATGAACAAAATAAAGCTTTTACTAAACATATTGTTGAAGCTATGAGGAAAGCTCTACAAGAAAAGTTGGAATTAGAGATTTATGTGTGTTCTGCTTTATGTGACTTGGGTGCCAATGATTATACGATTCCGAAATCTTTATGTGATGTGCTTGGTCTTACCGATATTGAAGAGTGTTCTCTAAATTTGCACTTGGCGGATGCTACTATTAAAAGGCCTATGGGAAGAATTAATGATGTTCTTATTCTTGTAAAGGAATTAGGTGCCCATAGATTTTATTGTTCTTGATATTGATTGCAATCCGTCTTGTCCAACTATTCTTGGTAGACCGTTTTTACGTACTATTGGTGCCGTGATTGATATGAAAGAAGGCAATATTAAATTTCAATTTCCACTAAGGAAGGGTATAAAACACTTCCCTAGAACTAATATTAAGGCACCATATGAATCAATCTTGAGGGCATCATATGGATCTAGAAACAAAGATGGCAATACTTAGATCCTTCGCATTATGCCTAGCTAGGGGCATAAAACGATAGTGCTTGTTGGGAGGCAACTCAATGAATAAAATTTATTTTTGTATTTTTTTCTGTTCTTGAGTTTGCAAAATTATGCTACTGTTATGATTGTTTCGTTTTGTATTATAATTATTGTTTGTGCCAAGCAAAGCCTTTGGGATCATGTTGGGTGATAGTTGATTTGATCTGGCTGAAAAAGAGAAACTTTTGCGCCCAGGAAAATAATTTTCATTTCTAACAGAAGCGTGATAAAATACTTATTGTTTTTTAGAAGATTCATATACAAATTTCTCACGTTTTCTTAAATTTTCAGAATTTTTGGAGTTACAGAAGTATTCGAAATCTCTAGATTTCTATAGATTGTTCTGTTTTTGACAGATTCTGTTTTCTTTCCGTTGTGTGCTTATTTTGATGATTCTATGGTTTTCTTTGAAGAGTTTTTGCCATAGAAAAGTTGGGATGTAGTAGATACAATGCAAAAATAAAATATGAATGGGTTTTCAACAATACATATAGTTGTTATTTGCTTTCTTATACTAATGGATCTCACGAGAGTTTTGTTGAGTTTTGTGTGATTGAAGTTTTCATGCTTTGGGTGACTTTACGATGGATGAAGGAATAGGGATTAGCAAAAGTCTAGGCTTGGGGATGCCCATGGCATGCCAAGATAATATTCAAGAAGTATCTAATACTAAGCTTGGGGATTCCCCCGAGTGGCATCCCCTCTTTCTTCTAACAACCGTTAATATGCGAGTGTGTTTCATGAATGGATCAATGATTGAGCATAATGGGCTAGGGATAACTTGCTTTAGCGTTGATATTTTGAAAGACATGGTTGCTTGTTGATATGCTTGAGTATTAAAGTCCTCATGTCAAAACTAGACTATTTCTTTGAACCATATAAAAGTCCAATTGTCCATGCTATAAAAGAAAGAATATGTGATGAACATGTAGCAGCATTCCACATCAAAAATTCTGTTTTTATCATTTACCTACTCGTGGATGAGCAGGAATTAAGCATGGGGATGCTGATACGTCTCCAACATATCTATAATTTTTTATTGCTTCGTAATGTTATATTATCATTCTTGGATGTTTTACAATCATTTTATATCATTTTTGGACGAACCTATTGACATAGTGCCCAGTGCCAGTTGTTTTTTGCTTGTTTTTTACAGCGCGGGATAGAATATCAAACGGAGTCCAAATGCAGCGAAACTTTTTGTGGATTTTCTATGGACCAGAGACACCCAATGGTCGGAGAAGCACCTGGCGGTGCCCCGAGGGGGGCACAATCCACCAGGGCGCGCCTGGGCCTCCAGGCACGCCCAGGCGGGTTGTGCTCACCACGGTGGCCTCCCGCACCGCCTCTTTTCTCTATAAATACCCCAATATTCCTAAAACCCTAGGGGAGTTGAAGAAAATCAATTCCAGCCGCCGCAAGTTCCAGAACCACCAGATCCAATCTAAACACCATCATGGAGGGGTTCATCATCCTCATTGGTGCCTCTCTGATGATGCCTGAGTAGTCCTTTGTAGACCTACAGGTTCATAGTTAGTAGCTAGATGGCTTCCTCTCTCTCTTTTGATTCTCAATACAATGGTCTCTTGGAGATATATTTGATGTAATTCTCTTTGCGTGTGTTTGTTGGGATCCGATTAACCTTGAGTTTATGATCTCTTATATGCATGATTACTTATAGCCTTGTATTTCTTCTTCGAATATTTGGTTTAGTTAGGCCAACTAGATAGAATTTTCTTGCCACGGGAAGAGGTGCTTTGTGATGGGTTCGATCTTACGGTGTTTGATCCCAGTGATAGAAGGAGAACCGACACGTATGTATCATTGCTATTAAGGATAATAAGATGGGGTCTATTTCTACATAAATAGATCTTGTATACATCATGTCATCGTTCTTATTGCATTACTCCATTTCTCCAAGAACATAATACACTAGATGCATGTTGGATAGCGGTCGATGTGTGAAGTAATAGTAGTAAATGCAGGCGGGAGTCGGTGTACTAATCTTGGACATGATGCCTATATAATGGTCATTGCATGGATATCATATTGATTATTCGAAGTTCTATCAATTGCCCAATAATTATTTGTTTACTCACCATATGCTATTTTCTCGAGAGAAGCCACTAGTGAAATCTACGGGCCCCGGGTGTCTTCTTTATTATATTTGCCTTCATGATCTATTTTTATTTGCTCTTATTTTCAGATCTATTAATCCAAAAATACCTTGCTGCAATTTGTACTTATTTATTTTATCTCGCATTCACGCAAGATCTATTTATCCAATCTACTACAATTTTACCTATCTTTTTACCCGTGAGGGATCACTACTGCAGGTTGCTGCTAATGCAACACTACGATCAGAGACCCTTCGATGAAACTGTGTGCGATGCAATAATCGCAAACGATGGTGTAAAAAAACGTCAAAAAAGGTGCAAAACGTTTGCGATGGCGGTGTCGGTGTCAAAACCGGCGGATCTCGGGTAGGGGGTCCCAAACTGTGCGTCTAGGATCGATGGTAACAAGAGACGGGGGACACGATGTTTACCCAGGTCCGGGCCCTCTCTATGGAGGTAATACCCTACATCCTGCTTGATTGATCTTGATGAATATGAGTGTTACAAGAGTCGATCTACCATGAGATCGTAATGGCTAAACCCTAGAAGCCTAGCATGTATGACTATGGTAATGAGTATATGCTTTTTGGACTAACCCCTCCGGTTTCTATAGACACCAGGGGGATCCAGGGTTTACAAAGAGTTGGTTACATAAGAAGGGATCTTCATCTTCGGTCGCCAAGCTTGCCTGCCACACCAAGGAGAGTCCAATTCGGACACGGGTACAGTCTTCGGCCTTCATGTCTTCACAGCCCATCAGTCCGGCCCATATATAATAGGCCGGACGCTCGAGGACCCCTTAGTCCAGGACTCCCTCAGTAGCCCCTGAACCTGGCTTCAATGAATAGGAGTCTGGCGCGCAGATTGTCTTCGGCATTGCAAGGCGGGTTCCCTTCTATCCGAACTTCAAGATAGTCTTTGGATGCGATGATAGTATCCGCACCTGTCACACACACCATACACAACCGCAGAGAGAATATATTCTTACACGAGTTCTGTCCGTTGACAACTTTTTCGCAGCACGATATTACTTCTGACCGGCCATAATTTCAAACAGCTTTCATGTTTCGACGCCCCATGTCCTGAGACGCGGTTGCCATTGGCATGTCTTGTCAAAGTAGAGATCGTGTCCCCTTATCGTGGGATTATCATCAATGCGGGCATGGGTAACCCAACCGTGCCGTTTATACAGCCCTTGGGAATAGGCGAATCTTAAGGCGAGTGAGGATGCGTTTAATATTTGTTGCCTTTATGAGGGGATAAGGATTCCCTCTTCCTCTCTCACGCCCTCTCTCTATCTCCGCCTTTCCAATCTCGAGCTCCGGCACCCAAGTTCTCATCTCGTTTCCACTCAAGCACCCATGTCCGGATCTGGAGGTCAAGGAAAGTGGATGGTCTCCTCCGTCAAGGAGGAGGACATTACTGAGCTTCGGGTGGCCGGATACTTGGCGAAGGAGATCACTCACCGCCTGCCGACCGAGGGACGAGTCGTTCCCACGCCGAAGCCCACCAATAGGTTAGTGTTCATCCCCCATTTCTTCCACGGGCTAGGGTTTCCACTCAACCCTTTCGTCCGCGGGCTGATGTATTATTACGGGATAGATTTCCATGATCTGTCCCCAAATTCCTTCCTCAACATCTCGGTGTTTATCATCGTGTGTGGGGCCTGCCTCCGCATCCAACCCCACTTCGGGCTATGGCTCAGTGTCTTTAACGTGAAGCCGAAGGTGGTGGATGGCCAGCACGCGGAGTGCGGAGGAGCCATGGTGAGCAAGCTGTCCAACATCTCCTGGCCCAAACGTACTTTTGTGCACATGGTAAAGGAGTGGCAGAAGCAGTGGTTCTACATCACAGAACCTCGCGGCACCACCTGGGCTGCAGCTGCCGAATTCCACTCCAGCGCTCCCATGCGACTCACCTCCTGGGTCGAGAAGAGTTTGGATTGGTGTTCACCTGACGAGCTGATAGCCCTGCTGACGCATGTTCAAAGCATGGTAACCAAGAACGTCAAGCTTGTTGATCTGATCCAGGTGATGATATTTCGCTGAATCCTTCCGTGCCAGCGCCGAAGCCACCCCCTATGGGACTTCAACCCGAAGAAGCACCAGAACGGGGGTCCCCATACTTGCCTGCCTGCGGCCCGTGGCATGGCTGAGCCAGCAGGCCGTACGACCCATCTTCACCAACAAAGCATCCAACACCCTCGTGAGGGTCCAAGCCTCGCGAGGCGGACGACGCAAGGCCTCCTCTGGAGTGTCTTAGCTAGGCAGGCTCACGAGGAGCAGAGATATCAAGGCAGGGCAAACCTCACAAGGCCCTTGTGACGTGAGCCATGACGCACGACACCAGGCGGGCGCCAGCGCGCGCAGCGTCCTTGTTTCCTCTTTGGTGCTAAGGAGGCCAGCATAGGCGAAGAGTACCGAGGCATCAGGAAAATGTTGCTATATTGGTGCAATGAGACCAAGACCAGGAGGACGCCAAGACGGAGGTCATCGTGGAGCCCAAGATGGCGTCACCACCAGAGCTTTGGTAGGCGAAGACCACTTTTGTCAGGATAGCTTGTACTAGCTGCCCCCCTTCAAATTGGCCCACCTTTTTTGGCTCACTTGCCGCTCGATATTTGGGAAGAGGACCAGGGCCTATATAAGTAGAGCTAGCCACCATAGTAGAGGCATCTCATCTTAGCTTGATCCAACCCGATCGAGAGCCTACTCACAAGAACACCTCAATCTCAGGAGGTTGTTCTTCCCTTGTACTGTTCATCATCAGCCCTAGAGGCAATCCACCACCACCACACTTGAGTACGGTATCACACCACAATGGTGACCCGAACCAGTATAAACCTCATGTATTTCCGCATTGCGAGTTCATCGAGTTCGTAGGCGAGATCTTAGCGAGCTAAGGCGTAGATTGGTGGGAAGCAAAGACTTCGCACGCACCCAGTGTTTGAACCTTAAGGGTTTGCTGGAACCCCACATCTGACATAAGGCGTGCCAGGTAGGGGTGCGCCGGAGCTCCTCCTCCACCGGCCAGCTCGTCGACGCTCCTCAGCCACAATGTCCGGTGACTCAAGGGCCGGCTCCAACCGCTGGGCAGCCCGGCCAGCCTGGACAGCACCGCGTGCTCATGATGGTCTCAACCCCGCACTCCAGGCGGCACGGGCACCGCCAAACCCCGTCGGGCGTGGGAAGCACGGCCAGGCATCGTCCACCCTCACCCCACGACAGGTACGGGCTGCCGCTAGAGCGGCGAGCCATGCTGCAGCAATGGCGCCACAATCACGGCGGGAGCAAGCAAACATGTGGGCAAAGCTCACCATGGCAAGGGAGCTAGTGCGGTGCAGGCTGATGGAAAGCGGTCGGGACACACTACTGGAGCGTGTTGCCGAGCTGCAGGATGCAGCGGCATCGGGAGCACCACCCTGCTGCTATCGACATCCTCCCAGGCCACTGCAGGGACACACGGCGAACCTCACCACATTCGCGCGCCATCAACTATGCCCGGGGGCTTCACCAACATTAGCACGGCCAGCGGCGTAGGGGGCTCCGACTCCCCCATGCCGCCCGCGGTGGGCGCGGGCGCAAGCGTCGCCCCCCATGATCCCAGCCGGATGCCGTGCCGTCATCCCCAGGGCGCCACCATGGGCCGAGTAACATGGAGCCTGGGGCACCACGACGAGGTGTTCGGGGTGACGCCCTGGAAGCCTACATGCCCCGCATGATGGACCAAGGGTACGCACCAGAGGACGACCCTGGCTCGTTCATTGGAGAAGATTGGGGAGAGGGACTGCTAGGAGTAGAAGCCTTCCAAGAACCAACGGAGAACCACAACGATCGCACCGACAACGGAAACTACAGGGTACCACTAATCTCTCAGGAACAGGCTTATGCTAACCATGGGCTGCAGATGAATCAGGTTGCAGCGTCGATCGAGACCCTGGCATGGCGGCACCCGTTCCATCAAGGGAAACACGCTGGGGGCCACCGGGAGGGAGCCAGGAGCAAGGCCCCTCCCCAAGGCACGCGAAACCAGGGGACACCCGGAGGTAGGACCCGTGGTCGCCGAGGGAATAGCTGGCGTCCCCTTTCCCTCTTTTGTGTCGTCCTGGTGACCGGTCGGCTCAAAGGAGGTCGAGGGTGGCGCAAGGTGGGGCCCTCGTCTAGCGATATGAAGCAAGGCCGGTACCTGTGAAGAAGGCCCGGTGCCTGTGAATCTCGCCGACCGTGACACTCTCACGTAATAATGAGTTGGGGTTGCCCTGGAGTCTCAGGAGCACCGGCCTCAGGCCCTGGGGCACCCTCCCACGCCTAGTGGCAGCACTTAGCTCTGCGCTGGTGAGAAGACTTGAAGACCCGAAGACTAGACTAGGTGCCAGACGCGACCTTTTGCTTTGGATCTCTCTTTCTGTGGCTTTGCTTTCTAGATCTGGACTTAAGTTGAAGCTGAATTTTTATCGATGCGCGTGGGGGTGCCTTTTCTCGTTCGAGCCGTTTCTTACCCTCTAGTACTCGTTTGGTTTGGGACTTATGTCCATCGCCTTTTCCTCGCAAAGCTCCTCGCGAGTCGGACCACGCAAAGCACACGCTCATCAAGCACGCGCTAGCACTGCGCCTGGTGCTCACCTCTTACGGGGCCCCCTCAAACGGGGCCATAAGCTCCGCAGGATTCTCAGGAACTCATCGCCTCACGACCCGGCCCTAAGTTGGCGCTGACTAAGGTAAACCACGTCAGGGAGCTCACCCCAGCTTCATTAGCTCACGAGGACACATACCCACATCGCATAGGAAAGTAAAAAGTGCAATTTTCTTACACGAGGGGCTCCCCCTCTCAAAATGCTCTTACAAAGTCTTCCAAGGGCCACACCCGAGTTTTGTGTGCAGGATGAAACAACAGGCGAACATGGGGTCAGCTAGAGACATCACTCGCTACATCACCCGCGGACGCGTCACTCACGTCGATGTCATCTTCGTCGGTATCGCCGCCGCCGTCGGTGACGCCCCCATAACCGTCATTGACCACGTCACCTTCATCTGCGACGACCACCACCGCGACATCCTCTGAGGTGAAGGCCCTGACCAACGCGTCGACATGGTCCTCTACCCAACGCGCCAGGTCGCCCCAGACGGCCGTGGGTACGGGGGCAATGGCGGCGTCGAAGTCGAAGTTGGGGTCGGCATTCAGAAGATGGCTGAATACATGGGAGAAGGTGCGTTGAAGTAGGCCATGACCCCTCTCCTCCACAAGCTGTCGAGCTTTGGCAGATTGAGCCTCCATGTGCGTCACCACCTCAGTGAAGAAGGTCAGGTGGCTGGCATAGTCATTTGAGTGAGGGGTCGGGGCGTTCTCGTCGCAGATGTAACCCAGGGCGGTGTTGGCCTTGTTCCGAAGGTCTTGAAGCATAGGAGCATGCTCGCGCTCTAGCATTCGGCGTTGGAGCACTTCCTCCCTATTTTGCTGTGCGACGGCCTCGGTGTCGTCAACTCGTTTCCGGAGGGAAAGAAGCTCGGCGCGGGCGGAGGCCAAGTCCGCCTGCGCCGTAAACAGGGCGGCGGCTGTGGCCTCCGCACGCCTCTCGGCCTCGTCCAATCTGGGCCTGAGGGCGGCGGCCCTGCCCGCACCCTCTAGACTGGCGAGCTTCAGCATCAAGTCGTACCTGCCCTCCAGATCTGCGCGGACCTCAGCCACCCGACGATCCTCCTCCTCGACTCCGGCTTCTTGGGCACCGACGGCATCTTCTGCTTGAGCGACTTGACGCCCCCTCATCTCCAGTCGCTCGAGCTCGAGGCTGCGCTCCACAGCTTCCTGGGCCAGCGTCTCCTCGCGCTGCCGGACCACCTCTTCCTCCGCAGGCGTCCCCCTCAGTGATGCAAAAGCGGCCCCGCGCGCCTCCACCTACTGCTCAAGGGACGCGCACCAGGCCTGAAGCCCCCATGCGCGATCCTCCGCAGCCTCGTGGCGGCGATCGGCCTCGCGAGCTTCTTCCAAAGCTCGCAAGCAGGCCTCATTGGCAATCTTGAGGGACGCCTCGGCCTTCGCGTTCTCGAGGTCCCGCTGATAGCGACCAAGGTTGATGGCCACATGCAGCTTGCGCCGCTCCTCCACCAACTGAAGACCTTCAGCATCAAGACGCGAGTCGACACCAGCAAGCTCTTCACCGAGGCGGCTCATCGCACCCATCGCCTCCTGGAAGAGCTCGTGACGGACTACGCTGCGCCCGCGCTCGATCTCGAACGCTCGACCCGCCTCGTCCTCCACCTCGGGGGCTACTGGTGGAGCATCAAGTGGCGTGCCACCTCCCGGTTGGGCGCTGGGGGCTGGCGCCGTGCCTGGCATCAGCCCATCCTCGCAAGGAGCCCATGCTCATCGGGGCTCGCTGCTTGAAGAGGAACCGAAGACCGAGGTCAGCCAGTGACTGCTCATGAGCAGGGGACGAGTCTTGGGCACGCGTGCCAAGCTCCACACCAGACTGTGGGCAAGGGGCGGCCAAACCATGGACTCAGCACGTCCCGAAGGCGGGGATGCTCCTCCGACCGTCCCAGCTCTAGGGGCGCCAAGCAGGCCAGGAACGCTCAATGCCGACAGGGGAGTTGATGAAGGGGGAGCCCGCCTCTCGGAAGACGCAAAAGCTTTAGCAGAAGGAGCCCTGGAGGACAGGCATCAGGATAAGAAGACCACACGCAAAGAGCCACGGCGATAAGATGCTTACGCGTCAATAGCGATGTGCTTCCGTCGCTTCAACGACCCGAAGATTTTGCTGCCGCTGGGGGATCCCTTCCATTTACGGAGCTCCTCAAAGTCCACAAAAATGCGGCCGAAGCACTGGATGTGATGGACGGTGCGCGGCGGAGCCGAAGAAGACACAAGAGTGATGGCCTCAGGGGAGCCCGGCTGAGGCGAACAGCCTAGCTCTTTCCCCCTGTGACCTCCCGAGGCTCCTGGAGCCTCAGCCTCAGGAGCCGCATGCCGCGTCTCCTGGGCAACCGACGCCTCAGGAGGGGGGTCGTGGGCCACCGAGGACGACGCCCCCGGATCACCACCCGGCATGTGCTCCTCAGCACCTGAGCTGCCGGTCCCCGTTGCAGCTCGCTCCCCCGCATCGTCACCTGGGGCGAGCCCGACACCAGCGGCAAAGAAGGGGACCATGATGACGGGGTTCTCGCGGGGCCCTGTCAAGCCGACTAGGCGCGGCCCCCACTCATCAAAGGAAGGCATGTTCGCGGAAAATGTGACTTTGTTCTCACAGCGGTACAACATGCAGCTGTTCCTGGGCATCTCGTCTGGCAGAGGGACACCTGATAGGACCGTGAGCACTGTCTGCCGTGCAGTGAGAGGAAGCCCCTCCTCCTGAAACCTCATGTTGTCTTGTCTGCTGAGCAAGTCCCACATCGGGCGAGAGTGGCGCTGGAGTGGAGCAACTCGACGCCTGGCGAACTCCCTCACCACCATGGGCGTAGTCACGCCAAGGTCCTTCAACCACCTCAGCCTGGACCAGACGGGGGCAAGGCAGGGGCTCGTGAGCTTCTGATGACCCCTGTTGGAGTTTGGAATAGCAGGCCCCACCAGAGCTTGCAGCAGAGGGTTGAGTATGCCTGCGTCAACAAACACCCATCGCGTACGGAACTCGCTCGTGGATGAAGGGATCTCAAAGTCAATCCCCGTGCCTGCCGTTGCAGCCACAGCCTAGAAACCCACGCACCCTGAGCTCTGCCGGGGACTGGTGAGATGCAACGAGAAGAAGTGGCGAAGGAGTACCACGGAGGGGGCGATGCCCACCATGGCCTCACACACGAAGGCGAAGACGGCGAGAAGGGTCACAGCCTGAGGATCGAGATGGAGCATGTGGATCTGATAGTGCTCGAGCACCGTGTTGAAGAAGGCGGAGAAGGGAGGAATCAGGCCAGCCCAGAGGGCATCAATGAAGATCGGAACCTCGATAACTGCCCAAGCCATGCTGGTGCGAGACGCGGGCCACTCCGGCATCTCTCCCCACTCGTTGAAATTGGAGGCAAGCATGGGGTGCACCTTGTCCATGGCCCCGTCGTTGAGCACCCGAGGCCGGCCGAGCATCGGCTCAAAGGATGGAGGCGCAGTTGGCGAGGACAGAGGTTTCCTCCCCTTTTTGGCTTGTTTTGGCGCCATGGCGGTGAAGCGGGCGGAGCACAGGTCGGATTGAGAAGGCGGAGTAGGGTGTCGAGGCAGCAGGGAGATGGGAAGAGCCGGGCGTGGCGATAGAAGAATAACTGTGTAAGAGGCGGGGCTGCATAGCTAGGCGGATTCAAGGGCAACATGGGGAAGCGAAGACGCCCACGTCCAATCAACCACCACGCGTCAACCGAGGCCGCATGCTTTGGGGGCCCGCAGCGCTCCGTACTTGGCTCTTGGCTTCGCCGCGAAGCCAAGCCCGAGCGCACCTTGGGCCCGGGGGCTACTGTCGGCGTTCTGGGAGCGGGGGTCCCCAGACTTGCCTACCTGCAGCCCACGGCGTGGTTGAGCCAGCAGGCCGTACGGCCCATCTTCACCAACAAATCATCCAAGATGCTCGCGAGGTCCAAGCCTCGCGAGGCGGACGACGCAAGGCCTCCTCTGGAGTGGCCTATCTAGGCAGGCTCACGAGGAGTGGAGATATCAAGGCAGGGTAAACCTCATGAGGCCCTCGTGACGTGAGCCATGACGCACAACACCAGGCGGGCGCCAGCGCGCGGAGCGTCCTTGTTTCCTCTTTGGTGCTAAGGAGGCCAACGCAGGCGAAGAGTATAGAGGCATTAGGCAAAGGTTGCTATATTGGTGAAACGAGACCAAGACCAGGAGGACGGCAAGATAGAGGTCATCGTGGAGCCCAAGACGGCGTCACCACCAGAGCTTTTGGCAGGCGAAGACCACTTTTGTCAGGATAACTTGTACTAGCTGTCCCCCTTCAAATTGGCCTGCCGTTGTTGGTTCCCTTCCCGCTCGATATTTTGGAAGAGGACCAGGGCCTATATAAGTTGAGCTAGCAACCATAGTAGAGGCATCTCATCTTAGCTTGATCCAACCCGATCGAGAGCCTACTCACAAGAACACCTCAACCTCAGGAGGCTGTTCTTCCCTTGTACTATTAATCATCAGCCCTAGAGGCAATCCATCACCACCACACTGGAGAAGGGTATTACACCACAAAGGTGGCCCGAACCGGTATAAACCTCGTGTCTTTCCGCATTGCGAGTTCGTCGAGTTCGTCCGCGAGATCTTAGCGAGCTAGGGCGTAGATTGGTGGGAAGGAAAGACTTCGCATGCACCCCAGTGTTCGAACCTTAAGGGTTTGCCGGAACCCCACATCCGACAGTCAACACCACGTGGGACGTCGACAGCAGTCCGGAACGACGCCCTCGCACTAAGGCCCACGCCGCATCGTAAGTGACATGGCTTGCTAATGCGCGCATCCGGCCCTTTCTCTTCATTATCTTGACATAGTCATTGTACTATTGCAGTCCGGCCTTCGAGCTTATCCAGCGATCTTCATCTAGAGGTTCGTTGGCTCCGTCGGAGATGGCAAGCATGTCGCCACCGCCTTCTTATTCCCCCGGGGCCAGGGACAACACCGAAGTGTTATCCCAGAGGACCGCTCCGAACCGTGGAGGAGCCCAGGACACTGCCCGGGAGGCGCCACAAGGTGAGACCTCCACTGCCGGACACATGGGGGATCCGATCCCCATGGAGACTGGCGAAGAGGGCCACATCCAGTTCAGTCCTCAACCGAATACGATACCGGAGACTCATATGGCTTTGGAGTCGGGCGAGCAGTCCCCTTTGAAGGAGGGGGGTGCGCCGCTTCCACCGGTGGCCCCTGTTCATCCAGGGGCGCCGGAAAACCTGATGGAGGTGCTATGAGGTGCCTCCGTCGTGGACGAGCACCGTGTCCTTATGGGTGCGGTGATTGAGAAGGTTTAGTCCGCCAAGAGTGGACTGAATGAAGCCTGCAGCAGCATGTTGACGGGTTTCGAGATAAGAAAGAGAAAAAACCCATGTAGACAGTGGCCCCTGAGACACTGTCCGGTGTTCGGCAAGAAGAACCGTATAGAGGATCAATCTTTCGTTATAGGAGACTAACGTAATATGTATGAATAAGCAGGCGTCGTTGTTGGCCCAACCTCGCATGCTGCTGATACGTCTCCAACGCATCTATAATTTTTGATTGCTCCATGCCATCATATTATCTATTTTGGATGTTAGTGGGCTTTATTTTACACTTTTATATCATTTTTGGGACTAACCTACTAATCGGAGGCCCAGCCCAAATTGCTGTTTTTTTGCCTATATTAGGGTTTCGAAGAAAAGAAATATCAAACGGAGTCCAAACGGAATAAAACCTTCGGGAGCGTGATTTTCTCAACAAACGTGATCCAGGAGACTTGGAGTGGGCGTCAAGAAACAACGGAGGAAGCCATGAGGCAGGGGGCGCACCTACCCCCCTGAGCGCACCCTCCAACCTCGTGGGCCCCCCGTTGCTCCACCGACGTACTTCTTCCTCCTCCTATATATATATACATATATATATATACATACCCCTCAAAGATCCAGGGGCACCATGAAAACCTAATTCCACCGCCGCAACCTTCTGTCCCCGAGAGATCCCATCTCCGGGCCTATTCCGAAGCTCCGCCGGAGGGGGCATTGATCACGGAGGGCGTCCACATCAACTCCATGGCCTCTCCGGTGATGTCTGAGTAGTTTACTTCAGACCTACGGGTCCATAGTTATTAGCTAGATGGCTTCTTCTCTCTCTTTGGATCTCAATACAAAGTTCTCCTCGATCTTCTTGGAGATTTATTCAACGTAATCTTGTTTTGCGGTGTGTTTGTCGAGATCCGATGAATTGTGGGTTTATGATCCAGATTATATATGAACAATATTTGATTCTCCTTTGAATTCTTTTATGTATGATTCGTTTATCTTTGCAAGTCTCTTTGAATTATCAGTTTGGTTTGGCGTACTAGATTGATCTTTCTTGCAATGGGAGAAGTTCTTAGCTTTGGGTTCAATCTTGCGGTGTCCTTTCCCAGTGACAGCAGGAGCAGCAAGGCACGTATTGTATTATTGCCATCGAGGATAAAAAGATGGGGTTTATATCATATTGTGTGAGTTTATCCCTCTACATCATGTCATCTTCCTTAAAGCATTACTCTGTTCTTATGAACTTAATACTCTAGGTGCATGCTGGATAGCGGTTGATGTGTGGAGTAATAGTAGTAGATGCAGAATTTTTTCGGTCTACTTTTCGCGGACGTGAGGCTTATATACATGATCATACCTAGATATTCTCATAACTATGCTCAATACTATCAATTGCTCGACAGTAATTCATTTACCCACCGTAATACTTATGCTCTTGAGAGGAGCCACTAGTGAAACCTAGGGCCCCCGGGTCTATCTTTCATCATATTAATCTTACAACACTTAGTTATTTCCTCTGCCGTTTATTTTACTTTGCATCTTTATTTGTCTTTATCATAAAAATACCAAAAATATTATCTTATCATATCTGTCAGTTCTCACTCTCGTAAGTGACCGTGAAGGGCTTGACAACCCCTTTATCACGTTGGTTGCGAGGTTCTTATTTGTTTGTGCAGGTGCGCGGGACTTGAGCTTGATATCCTACTAGATTGATACCTTGGTTCTCAAAAACTGAGGGAAATACGTACACTACTTTGCTGCATCACCCTTTCAACTTCAAGGGAAAACCAACGCAGTGCTCAAGAGGTAGCAAGAAGGATTTCTGGTGTCTTTGCCAGGGAGATTCGCACCAAGTCATGTCAAGATTTGACTCCTAACAACGAGCCATTTTTGGCACCGTTGCAGGAGTCTACGCACAAGTCAAGACATACCAAGTACCCATCACAAACCCTTATCCCTCGCATTGCATTATTTGCCATCTGCCTCTCGCTTTACACTCCCCCACTTCACCTTGCCGTTTTATTCACCCTCTCTTTTCCATTCTTCGCTTTATTGCTTGCCTTGTCATTATGGCTAGTCCTCTATCTTCTCCGTTGTCTCCTGAGAATGAAGTTCTTAATTTTAAACAAAGGGAGGGAGAAAATCTAAAAGACGCTTGGTATAGAATTTGCAATGCTCAAAATAGATCTACCAAGAAACAATCTACTTCCGTTCTTCTTCACAATTTTTATGTAGGCGCTCCTCCTTGGTATAGATATATTCTTGATACCATTACCGGAGGGAATTTCTTGGGTAGCCATACTTTTGATTCTTATAATGCTATGATACACTTGTTTGGCTCACCACCTCTTTTGGTTAATGGAACTATGTTAACTTTGGAACATGTGATGAAAAGGCTTGAAATTATTGAGAATAAAGTTTCTACTTTAGAGTTGATTGATAATTTGGATAAAAAGATGTGCAACCAAATTACCTAATATGGATCTAAGGTGGGAGTTACTCTGAAAAGTTTTAAGGAAAAAGAACCCATAGTTAATGAAAGAATAGATCAAGATTCTACTAGAATCGACAAACTTGAGGGAATTATCAACAACTTGGGGTCCACTTTTTCTTCTGCTAAAAATACTCCAAACCCTCCCACTAAAATTGCCAAGCTTGTTTATGTTCCTAAAAATAAGGGTGAATCCTCTAGTAAGGAAACTGTGGATTTAAAATCAATAAGTGTTCATCCCAATCTTTTTGCTATCATTAAGGAACCATTTGCTACAAATGATTTTCTTGATTTCGTGCCTAGGAGTTTGATAATTAATAAAAATAAAGAAAAACCTAAGAGTTATAGGTGTCTTATTGAAGAATTACCTACCAAAGATGGCAATACCTAGATCTATCTTTGCTTTTATGCCTAGCTAGGGGCGTTAAACGATAGCACTTGTTGGGAGGAAACCCAATTTTATTTTTATTCCTTGATTTTTGCTCCTGTTTAGTAATAAATAATTTATCTAGCCTATATTTTGTTTGTGTTTTTTGTGTTTAATTAGTGTTTGTGCCAAGTAGAACCGTTGGGAAGACTTGGGGAAAGTGTTTTTGATCTTGCTGTAAAAACAGAAACTTTAGAGCTCACGAGAATCGCTGCCATTTTTATTTGGAAAGTGATATTTAGTTAATTATTTTCTAAGATGATTAATAGATAAATTCCTCATGTCCAGCAATTTATTTTAGAATTTTTGGTGTTCCATAAGTTGCGTGAGCTACAGATTACTATAGACTGTTCTGTTTTTGACAGATTCTGTTTTTCTTGTGTTGTTTGCTTATTTTGATGAATCTATGGCTAGTAAAAGAGTTTATAAACCATAGAGAAGATGGAATACATTATTTTTAACACCAATATAAATAAAGAATGAGTTCATTACAGTACATTGAAGTGGTGTTTTGTTTTCTTTCTCTAACGGAGCTCACGAGATTTTCTATTTTGAGTTTTGTGTTGTGAAGTTTTCAAGTTTTGGGTAAAGGCTTGATGGATTATGGAACAAGGAGTGGCAAGAGCCTAAGCTTGGGGATGCCCATGGCACCCCAAGGTAAAATTCAAGGACACCAAAAAGCCTAAGCTTGGGGATGCCCCAGAAGGCATCCCCTCTTTCGTCTTCGTCTATCGGTAACTTTACTTGGAACTATATTTTTATTCACCATATGATATGTGTTTTGCTTGCAGCGTCTTGTATGATTTGAGTCTTTGCTTTTTAGTTTACCACAATCGTCCTTGCTGTACACACATTTTGAGAGAGACTCACATGATTTGAAATTTATTAGAATACTCTATGTGCTTCACTTATATCTTTTGAGCTATATAGTTTTTGCTCTAGTGCTTCACTTATATCTTTTAGAGCATGGTGGTGGATTTGTTTTATAGAAAGTATTGTTCTATCATGCTTCACTTATATTATTTTGAGAGTCCTTTAGAACAACATGGAAATTTGCTATAATATAAAAACTTTCATAAGAGTGCATTGAATACTATGAGAAGTTTGATACTTGATAATTGTTTTGAGATATGGAGATGGTGATATTAGAGTCATGCTAGTTGAGTAGTTGTGAATTTGAGAAATACTTGTGTTGAAGTTTGTGATTCTTGTATCATGCACGTATGGTGAACCGTTATGTGATGAAGTCGGAGCATGATTTTTTTATTGATTGTCTTCCTTATGAGTGGCGGTCGGGGACGAGCGATAGTCTTTTCCTACCAATCTACCCCCTAGGAGCATGCGCGTAATACTTTGTTTCGATAACTAATAGATTTTTGCAATAAGTATGTGAGTTCTTTATGACTAATGTTGAGTCCATGGATTATACGCACTCTCACCCTTCCACCATTGCTAGCATCTCTAGTATCGCGCAACTTTCGCCGGTACCATAAACCCACCATATACCTTCCTCAGATTTACATAGCCATTCTGAGATATATTCTCAAGCAACTTTCCACCATTCGGTTATTATGACACACTTCATCATTGTCATATTGCTTGCATGATCATGTAGTTGACATCGTATTTGTGGCAAAGCCACCATTCATAATTCTTCATACATGTCACACATGCATCATTGCACATCCCGGTACACTGCCGGAAGCATTCACATAGAGTCATATTTTGTTCTAAGTATTGAGTTGTAATTCTTGAGTTGTAAGTAAATAAAGTGTGATGATCATCATTATTACAGCATTGTCCCAAGTGAGGAAAGGATGATGGAGACTATGATTCCCCCACAAGCCGGGATGAGATTCCAGACGAAAAAAAGAGAGAAAAGAGGCCAAAAAAAGAATGAGAGAAAAATATAGAAGGGACAATGCTACTATCATTTTTTCGCACTTGTGCTTCAAAGTAGCACCATGTTATTCATATAGAGAGTCCCCTATGATATCACTTTCATATACTAGTGGGAATTTTTCATTATAGAACTTGGCTTGTATATTCCAATGATGGGCTTCCTCAAAATGCCCTAGGTCTTCGTGAGCAAGCAAGTTGGATGCACACCCACTTAGTTTCTTTTGTTGAGCTTTCATATACTTATAGCTCTAGTGCATCCGTTGCATGGCAATCCCTACTCACTCACACTGATATCTATTGACGGGCCATAGCCCGTTGATATGCCTAGTTGATGTGAGACTATCTTCTCCTTTTTGTCTTCTCCACAACCACCATTCTATTCCACCATAGTGCTATATCCATGGCTCACACTCATATATTGCGTGAAGATTGAAAAAGTGTGAGAACATCAAAAGTATGAAACAATTGCTGGGCTTGTCATCGGGGTTGTGCATCATTTAAATATTTTGTGTGGTGAAGATAGAGCATAGCCAGACTATATGATTTTGTAGGGATAACTTTCTTTGGCCATGCTATTTTGAGAAGACATGATTGCTTAGTTAGTTTGCTTGAAGTATTATTATTTCTATGTTAATATTAAACTTTTATCTTGAATATTTCGGATCATAACGTTCATGCGACAATAAAGAAAAATTACATTGAGAAATATGTTAGAAAGCATTCCACATCAAAAATTCTTCTTTTATCATTTACATACTCGAGGACGAGCAAGAATTAAGCTTGGGGATGCTTGATACATCTCCAACGTATCTATAATTTTTTATTGCTCTATGCTATTATATTATCTATTTTGGATGTTAATGGGATTTATTTCACACTTTTATATAATTTTTGGGACTAACCTACTAATCGAAGGCCCAACCCAAATTGTTGTTTTTTTGCCTATTTTAGGGTTTCGAAGAAAAGGAATATCAAACGGAGTCCAAACGGAATGAAACCTTCGGGAACGTGATTTTCTAAACAAACGTGATCTAGTAGACTTGGAGTGGGCGTCAAGAAACAACGGAGGAATCCACGAGGCAGGGGCGAGCCCTCCACCCTCGTGCCCCCCCCCCCCCCCCCCCCCCCCCCCCCCCCCCCCCCCCCCCCCCCCGTTGCTCCACCGACGTACTTCTTCCTCCTATATATATCCACGTACCCCCCAAACATCCAGGGGCACCACGAAAACCTAATTCCACTGCCGCAACATTCTGTACCCGAGAGATCCCATCTCGGGGCCTTTCCTGGAGATCCGTCGGAGGGGGCATTGATCACGGAGGGCCTCTACATCAACTCCATGGCCTCTTCGGTGATGTGTGAGTAGTTTACTTTAGACCTACGGGTCCATAGTTATTAGCTAGATGGCTTCTTCTCTCTCTTTGGATCTCAATACAAAGTTCTCCTCGATCTTCTTGGAGATCTATTCGATGTAATCTTCTTTTGCGGTGTGTTTGTCGAGATCCGATGAATTGTGGGTTTATGATCCAGATTATCTATGAACAATATTTGATTCTCCTCTGAATTCTTTTATATATGATTCGTTTATCTTTGCAAGTCTCTTCGAATTATCAGTTTGGTTTGGCCTACTAGATTGATCTTTCTTGCAATGGGAGAAGTGCTTAGCTTGGGGTTCAATCTTGCGGTGTCCTTTCCTAGTGACAGCAGGGGCAGCAAGGCACGTATTGTATTATTGCCATCGAGGATTAAAAGATGGGGTTTATATCATATTGCATGAGTTTATCCCTCTACATCATGTCATCTTCCTTAAAGCATTACTCTGTTATTATGAACTTAATACTCTAGATGCATGCTGGATAGCGGTCGATATGTGGAGTAATAGTAGTAGATGCAGAATCGTTTCTGTCTACTTGTCGCGGATGTGATGCCTATATACATGATCATACCTAGATATTCTCATAACTATGCTACATTCTATCAATTGCTCGACAATAATTCGTTCACCCACCATAATACTTATGCCCTTGAGAGAACCCACTAGTGAAACCTATTGCCCAAACCGTGATTGATTGTTGGTCCTTTGCTTGTATTCTTGCTTTGGATAGAGCCGGGAGATGAGTACATGATCGAGGAACCTGTTGAGTATGCTAACAAGGATCAAGCTTTCGTCAACTCTGAGAACTTTGCAGGCAAGATGACCAGACCGTCGAAATCACTACTATCTTTGCTTGCTAGTTGTTCGCTCTATTTCTATTCTGCGCTACCTACCACTTCCTATATCATGCCTCCCATATTTCCATGTCAAGCCTCTAACCCACCTTTCCTAGCAAACCGTTGTTTGGCTATGTCACCGCTTTTGCTCAGCCCCTCTTATAGCGTTGCTAGTTGCAGGTGAAGATGAAGCTTGTTCCCTGTTGGAACATGGATATTGTTGGGATATCATTATTATGTCTTATTTACTTTAATGCCTCTATATACTTAGTAAAGGGTGGAAGGCTCGGCCTTATGCCTGGTGTTTTGTTCCACTCTTGCCGCCTTAGTTTTCGTCATACCGGTGTTAATGTTCCTTGTTTTTGCGTTCCTTACGCGGTTGGGTGTTATGGGAACCCCTTGACAGTTCGCTTTGAATCAAACTCCTCTAGCAAGTCCCAACCTTGGTTTTACCATTTTCCTACCTACCACCATATACCTTTCCCTTGGGTTCTACAGACTCAAGGGTCATCTTTATTTTAAACCCCCCCCGGGCCAGTGCTCCTCTGAGTGTTGGTCCGAACCGAGCCGCCTGCAGGGCCACCTCAGGGAAACTCGAGGGTTGGTTTTACTCGTAGCCTGTCTCATCTGGTGTTGCCAACGAGATACGTGCAACTCCTATCGGAATTTGACGGCACATCGGGTGGCTTTGCTGGTCTTGTTTTACCATTGTCGAGATGTCTTGTAACCAGGATTCCGAGACTGATCGGGTCTTCCCGGGATAAGGAATATCCTTCGTTGACCATGAGAGCTTGTGATGGGATAAGTTGGGACACCCCTGCAAGGCTTTGAACTTTCGAAAGCCGTTCCTGCAGTTATGGGCAGATGGGAATTTGTCAATATCCAGTTGTAGAGAACTTGACACTTAACTTAATTAAAATGAATCAACCGCATGTGTAGCGTGATGGTCTCCTTTCGGCGGAGTCCGGGAAGAGAACACGACCTTGTTTTATGCTTGAGCGTAAGTAGCTTCAGGATCACTTCTTGATCATTTTTAGCTTCTCGGGAGTGCGTTGCTTCTCTTCTCACTCTCTTTTGCGTAAGTTAGCCACGATATATGCTTAGTGCTTTGCTGCAGCTCCACCTCACTACCCTTTTCATACCCTTAAGCTTAAATAGTCTTGGTCTCACAGGTGTGAGATTGCTGAGTCCTCGTGACTCACAGATACTTCCAAACGGATGCAGGTGCCGATGATGCCAGTGCAGGGGACGCTAACGAACTCAAGTGGGAGTTCAACGAGGATTCGAGCCGTTACTATGTTTCTTTTCCAGATGTTCAGTAGAGGAGCCTAGTTGGGACGATTGAGGATCTAGCATTTGGGGTTGTCTTTGTTTATTTTGGTTCCGTAGTCGGACCTTTGATTGTACCTTGGATGATGTATGACTATTTATGTATTGTGTGAAGTGGCGATTATAAGCCGACTCTTTATCCCTTTCTTATTCAGTACATGGGATGTGTAAAGATTACCCCTCTTGCGACATGCCTACCATGCGGCTATGCCTCTAAGTCGTGCCCCGACACATGGGAGATACAGCCGCATTGTGGGTGTTACAAGTTGTTATCAGAGCCTTCCCCGACTTAGGATCCCCCTGCTTGATCGAATCGCTGGCGTTGTTGAGTCTAGAACAAAATGTTTTGAGTCTTAGGATTATATATATCGGAGAGTGGTATTTTTTTTACTTCTCAGTCCCTTCGTCACTGTGGTGAGGCCTCCTGACGTAGAGTTTTGACTCTTCTCTCCTCAAATTTCACGAAAAAAAATTTAGGATCACGCGGGTATCTTCGAATCATTCCAATGGTTTTGTGACGAGAACATTGTTCTTGGTGCCTCCTTACATTTAGGGGTTGTGGCAGTGTCCCGGGGAGTTGAGCTCCGAGGTGTTGTCGTCACAATTTTATTGTTGCAGTTTTGGAATACCTGAGTTCGCCGACATCGAAAATCTGTTTTGTGCAGTTGTTGGTGAGATAACCTCGACGCCACCCAGTACTGGGGCGGGAGTTCAGGAGTATTGCCATAACTCGTATAACAGATGCTCTTCGTAGGTTGAGGTAAATGATTTCCGAAGGTTTCTTAGTTATGTGTTGAAGGATGGATACAGTTGGATGTAGGATTTGCTAGTTTTGGGTGAGATACTATGCTTCCCCTGTATCCCCAACACCTGATTGTATTACCAGAATGTTTCGGGAGTTTTATAGGTGGTAATTCAAGTAACTCTAGTATTTCTTCGCCCAGATATTTGGTTTGTGATTGGGTAATCCTTACCACTTATTTGTTCATATCCATACCTTGTTGCTTTATTCATCTACCTTTATCTAAGTGGCTTCTCAACCTTAATGGAAGTGTGATGATTTACTTTGGAATTCATTCGTTCATCCTTATTCGTATGTTAATGCTATATGTTGCAATTTCGATCCATTGATTTAGCTTGGATATATGTCTTTCAAGATGCTAACGGATGTCAACCTCTTCAGGATGGCTCCTCCAACGCGTCAGAATTCGGACCCTCCGCCACCACCTCCACCTCGAGAGGCATGGCAAGCTGTCATGGCAGCCACCAACGCCAACACTCAGATGCTTTTGCAACTCTTGCAAGAGCGCAACCAAGGGCAAGACAATCAAGGAAATCAAGGCCAAGGCAACAATCAGCCTTAGTTTGCTACCCTCAACCAGTTCCTCGCAAACCAGCCGAAGTCCTTCAGCAACTGTGTCGAGGCCACAGACACCAGCGACTAGCTCGTGGATATCTGCAAACATTTTGAGTGTAGCAATGTCAGGCCTGAGGACTTTGTCAAGTTTGCTTCGTTTCAACTCAAGGACCAAGTTGCTGAGTGGTATCAACAATACAGAGATTCCAGAGGAGGTCGTGTGATTACCTGGAATGATTTCCGTCGAGACTTCAAAACACATCACATCCCACCAAGTGTTGCTGAGAGCAAGCGTGAGGAGTTCCGCAATCTCAAGCAAGGCAGCATGTCTGTGTATCAATACAATATCCAGTTTCAGAAACTCACTCGCTTTGCTAAACAAGATGTTCCTGATGAAAAGAGTATGATTTATCAATTCAGAGGTGGCCTCAGAGAAGATCTGAAATTAGCTCTCGTGCTTCTTGAGCCGACTGAGTTTGATCAATTCTACAACATGGCACTAAAGCAAGAAGCTGCTCAGCTCAAGAGTGAGGCATCTAAGAAGAGAGTCAGGGATGCAGTTCAATCTTCTTCTTCAGCTCAAGTGGCAGCGAAGCAACAGAAGTTCTGGTTGCCTCCTCCTCCTTCATTTCATCAGCCTTATCAGTAGAAGAGCAAAGGTGGCAATGGATCTTCCCACCCACCCAGCCCAGGCTATCAGAACAAAGCTCAGTCTCATACTCCAAGGTCAAGTGCTCCCTATCATCGTCCGCTCTCAGAGGTTACTTGCAACAAGTGTCAGCAGAAAGGGCACTATGCAAACAAGTGCTTCAACCAAAGGCACCTTCCGCCTCCTCGTCCTGTGAGATCTTCCGGTAATGCAGTGGTCAAGCATAATCCCAAGTATGCTAAGGTCAACATGATGAACGCAGCTCAGGTAGGGGATTCTTCATAAGTGATCATGGGTAACCTTCCAGTTAACTCCATTCCTGCTAAAGTTCTTTTTGATACTGGTGCATCACATTCTTTCATGTCATTCCCATTTGCATCGGACCACAACTTTGACACTAAGGCATTACCTAGAGCTCTGCAAGTTGTTTCTCCGGCTAAGCATTTGAGATCTACCATGATGGTTCCGAATGTCGGTATCGAGATGGGCGACCATCTGGCTTCTCCAACTGTTCTTGGTGACTTGGATATTGACCTAATTCTCGGCATGGACTGGCTTTCTAAGCACAAGGCTCTGCTTGATTGTGGTGCTAGAGAAATTCAATTGACACACTCTTCTGAGGAAGTGATCATCTATGCCGCTCGTGACGAAACCATTCGGTTGTTTTCTCTCAATGAGAAGGGCGAGTTGAATGCCATCTCTCAGATTCCAGTCGTTTGTGAATATCAAGACGTCTTTCCAGAAGAGCTTCCTGGAATGCCTCCTCACCGTCCAATTGAATTTGTTATCGATCTTGAGCCTGTCACGGAACCTGTTTGCAAACGTCCTTACAAGCTTGGACCAGAGGAGTTGAAGGAGTTGAAGAAACAACTCGACGAACAAGAGCGCATGGGTCTGATCAGACCGAGTTCATCTCCATGGGGTTGTGGTGTTCTGTTTGTCAAGAAGAAGGATGGCACGGACCGACTTTGTGTCGACTATCGTCCATTGAACAAGAAGATAATAAAGAACAAGTATCCACTCCCTAACATCAATGAGCTATTCAAGCAACTTAAGGGTGCTCAAGTATTCTCCAAGCTTGACCTCCATATGGGTTATCATCAGATTCACATTCGTGAACAAGATATCCCCAAGACAGCATTCAGAGCAAGCTATCGTTCTTATGAATATACTGTCATGTCTTTCGGCCTTGTCAATGCTCCTCCAACATTCTCTCGCATGATTAATTTCATCTTCAACCCTTACACAAATGATTTCATCTTGGTTATCTCGATGATATTTTCGTCTTTTCCAAGAATAAGGAGGATCATGCCAAGCATTTGAGATCGGTACTCGACAAACTCAGAGAGCATCAATTCTATGCGAAGTTTTCCAAGTGTGAGTTCTGGCTTGACGAAGTTCTTTACCTCGGTCATATCATCTCCGCCCAGGGCATCGCTGTTAATCCTGAGAAGGTGTATGCAATTGTAAATTGGGAACCTCCTCAGAATGTCAAGCAGCTCCGCAGTTTTCTTGAACTTGCAAGCTATTGTCAAAGATTCGTTGAGAATTTCTCTAAGATTGCAAAGCCTCTTTCCAACCTCCTCCAGAAGCTTGTCAATTATTTTTGGACGCCTGACTGTGACATTGCTTTCAACACCGTAAAAGAGAAGTTAGTCACAGCTCATGTTTTGACTCCTCCTGATGAATCCAAGCCATTTGAAGTTTTCTATGATGCCTCCCTGCAAGGTCCCGGTGCTGTGTTAATGCAAGAGAAGAAAGTTGTGGCTTATACCTCTCGTCAATTGAAGCCCAACGAAAGGAACTACCCCACTCATGATCTCGAGTTGGTGGCAGTTGTCCATGCATTATTAACGTGGAGACATCTCTTGTGGGTAAGGAAAGTGGACATCTTCACAGATCATAAGAGCCTCAAGTACATCTTCACTCAACCCAACCTCAACCTCAGGCAGACTCGTTGGGTCGAAATGATTCAAGAATACAATCCGAGTATTGAATATACTCTAGGCAAGGCCAATGTCATTGCAGATGCTTTGAGTAGGAAGGCTTACTGCAACAACTTAATTCTCAAGCCCTTCCAACCGGATCTTTGTGAAGCTTTTCGCAAACTGAATCTCCAAGTTGTTCCTCAAGGCTTTCTTGCCAACATTCAGGTTTCTCCTACTTTGGAAGATCAAATTTGTGAGGCACAACTCCTGGATTCCATGGTGAAGAAGGTGAAAAATGGGATTGCCAAGAGCCAACCCAAGTACAAGTGCTATCGCATTGATGACAAAGACACTCTATTCTTTGAGGATCGAATTGTGGTTCCTAAAGGTGATCTAAGGAAAGTCATTATGAACGAGGCGCACAATTCCCTTCGATCCATTCAACCTGGAAGTACAAAGATGTACCATGACCTCAAGCAGTCATATTGGTGGACTCGAATGAAGCGAGAAATTACTCAATTCGTGAATGAATGTGATGTCTGCAGAAGGGTGAAAGCAGAACACCGATGGCCAGCTCGTCTCCTCCAACATCTAGCCATTACAGAATGGAAGTTTGACCATATTGAGATGGACTTCATGACTGGATTTCCCAAGCCCAAACGTGGAAATGATGCTATCTTTGTTGTCATCGACAAGCTTACTAAAGTGGCTCATTTCCTTCCAATCAAAGAATCTACCACAACAGCTCAGCTGGCAGAGCTATACACCTCTAGGATTGTCTCCTTGCATGGCACTCCACAATTGATATCTTCTGATCATGGAAGCATCTTCTTTTCTAAGTTCTGGGACTCCTTGCAGAAGTCCATGGGCACCAACATTCTCTTCAGCACAACCTTCCATCCTCAAACTAGTGGCCAAGTGGAGCGAGTCAATCATATATTTGAAGATATGCTCAGGGCTTGTGTCATTTCCTTCGGTATGAAATGGGAAGATTGTCTTCCATATGTTGAGTTCTCCTACAACAACAGCTTCCAAGCGAGTTCGGGCAAGGCCCCATTCGAAATTCTCTATGGCATAAAGTATCGTACTCCTCTCAATTGGTCAGAGACTGGTAAACGCCAACTTCTTGGTAATGACTTAATCACAGAAGCTGAAGAAATGTGCAAAGTCATCAGTGAAAATCATAAAGCCGCGCAATCGCACCAGAACAGTTACTATGATAGCAAGCACCATGACTTGGCTTTCGAGATCGGAGACAATGTCTACCTCCGCGTCTCTCCAATGAAAGGCACTCATCACTTCAGTATCAAAGGGAAGCTTGCTCCTAGATATGTGGTTCCTTTCAAGATCATTGGCAAAAGAGGCAACCTCGCCTATAAACTTGAGCTTCCGTCCAACTCCGCAAACGTGTATGATGTGTTTCACGTGTCACAGCTTCGCAAGTACTTCAAGACTCCTGAGCGCACTAGCAACTTCGAAGAGATTGATCTCCAAGAAGACATGTCTTATCATGAGCATCCCGTTGCTATTCTTGAAGAAACCGAGTGCAAGACTCGCAACAAGTCTATCAAATTCCTGAAAGTGAAGTGGTCACACCATTCCGACCGAGAAGCCACCTGGGAACACGAGGATCACCTCCGTTCCGAATATCCGGAGTTCTTTCAGTCCTAGATCTCGGGACGAGATCTTTTCGTAGTGGTGGAGTGTTGTAATACCCCAGATATAACTTGCCATAGTTGTAACTCTGACTCTTGCCATTTCTGGCTTTTGTAGTGGTGGAGTGGTTGGGTTTTCTCTTTGTTTTGCATTTTTTTCATGTCATGAATTTCATATCATGTCATCCTGTGCATCGCATTTGCATTCATGTTCGTCTCATGCATCCGAGCATTTTCCCCGTTGTCCGTTTCGCAATCCGACACTCCTACATGCACCGGCGCACCCCTCTTGTCTCTTTTCGTGAGCGTGTGTTAAACGTTCTTAGAATGGATTGAGATTTGCCAAGTGGCCTTGGTATACCACCGGTAGACCGCCTGTCAAATTTCGTTCCATTTGCAGCCCGTTTGACGCTCCAATGGTTAACCGGGTAACTGCGGTAGCCTTTTGTGTGTTGCAGCCCAACACCCCTCCAAAACGGCCCAAAAACCCATCCAAACCACTCCCATGTCCTCCGTCGTTGGATCACGATCATGTGGGCGAAAACTACACTCCATTTGGACACTCCTACCTCCTCCTAGCTATAAATATGTGCACCCCGTCCAAATCTCGCAGTCCAAACCCTAGATTTCTTCCCCGCCGCCACCGGACACTTCTACCCACCGACGAATTGATACCTTGGTTCTCAAAAACTGAGGCAAATACTTAAGCTACTTTGCTGCATCACACTTTCTGCTTCAAGGGAAAACCAACGCAGTGCTCAATAGGTAGCAGCTCCCGAAGTCTCTGAACTGAGGCATAGGCTGGAACGGACCGAGAACGAGCTCGGCGAGGTTAAGGTTTGGCGCCACGAGAAGCAAGGTGAGTGACGACTTGCTGTGTGTTCGGAAAGAATAGGCGCTGCATATTGACCGCAGTGTCGTGATATGTGCAGGAGCCGCGACCGAGGTCGAGGCCCTAAGGAAGGCCCTAGGCGAGGCCGAGGAGATGGCTGTCCAGCAGCAAGCCGCCCGTAAGAAGCTTAAGGCCCGGGTCAAAGAAGTCCAGCAGGAGCTCTAGGATGCGGTCAAGAAATGCGAAGCCTTGGAGCATGATGCGTCGGTTCTAGGGACCGAACTCGCCAAGGCTCGTTGGAGCGCGGAGACCGCACGGAATGAGGTCCAGGCCGCCCTCCAGGAGATCCATGAGGCCAAGAAGATCACGGCGGGTAAGGCATTTAAGATGCAAAGCAAGTATGCGTAGAAGCAGTACCTTTTACTAACCTGGGTTCGGAGTTCCCCAGGGGGTTTTGCGGATTTACCACGCAGTGTATCAGACGCCGCGGAGTTCTATCGAGCCGAAGGAGGGGGTTCAACGGAGAAGCTATTATGGTCGCAGTATGCGGCACCAGAGCATCATGTGTCCTTCACCGATCAGCTAAAACAGCTGGTGGAGCTGCATTGGGTGGCCGAACTAGCCATTAATGATTTGATAATCCGGCTATGGCCAGCCGAAACTATGGCCGGACTCGTGAGGCGGATGGTGAACGCCTGTCCTCGGCTGGACGTCGTCAAGCGCTCGGCCCACCTCAGCGCGTTATGCGAGGCGGTTTCCTTGGCACGTCTTGTCAAAGCAGAGATCGTGTCCCCTTATTCCAGGATTCTCATCAATACAGGCGTGGGTAACCCAACTGCTTCTAGGTCTCCTAGATCATAGGCAAGTCCAAATGGACACGGAGAGGACGCTTGATATCCACCCTCTTTATAAAGGGACGAGGCCTTTTATTTTTCCCTCCCGTGCTCAATCGAATCCTTCCCCCACCTCAAGCTCAAAGGCCCAAAGTTCAGGTCAGGTGCTCCGAACCTTCAGTCATGTCCGGATCTAGCCTTCAAGGCCGATGGGTGCCTTCTTCCGTCACGGAAGAAGACGTCAAAAAGTTGAGGGAGACCAGATATCTGACTGCCGAGATTCTGCATCGGCTGCCTCCCCGAGGGCAGGCCGTCCCCTCCCCCGAACCCAACTTGAGCGTCATGTTCAGCTCCCACTTCCTCCGAGGTCTAGGCCTTGCATTGGATCCTTTTGTCAGGGGCTTCATGTTTTACTATGGGCTAGATTTCCATGATCTAGCTCCGGAATCCTTTCTTCATATCACGACATTTATTGTTGTGTGCGAGGCCTTCCTCCAGGTTACCCCTCACTTTGGCCTATGGCTCAAGACCTTTGAAGTAAAACCGAAGATGATCGAGGGGCAACATGCGGAGTGTGGAGGCGCCTCAATACACAAGATGACGGTAGCTACATGGCCCAAAGGTTCCATTCCAAAGGTGTCTGAATTATGGCAATAGGAGTGGTTCTACATCACGGCTCCTAGAAGTGCCAAGTGGGCGGCCGCCCCTGTCTTCCGCCCGGTCCCTCCACCACCGCTGATGTCATGGATTAGCAGAGGATTGAGCTGGGGTCCGGCCAAGGACATGCCTATACTACAAAGCCGCATTCAAGATCTCTTTAATAGAGATTTCAGTTTGGTTGCGGTAACACAAGTTATGCTGGTTCGTCAAGTCCAGCCTTGCAAACGCCGGCCTCTTCGCTTGTGGGAGTTCAATCCCGAGGGACCGCGCACCATTCAAAATTTCCTCGGCCTGACGCACGAGGAGATGTACAAGTCGTTCTTCAGACCTCAAGTGGAGTATCCGGAAATCACCGAGGACGCGGGCCTGAGTAGCAACCGCGCCACCGAACAGGTAAGGCGACTTCCGACCGAGCGTACTACCTCTCCTTTCATGCGAAGTTATTTTTGAGAGTTCGCTTTTTGACCAGCACTGGCTAACGAAGGCGAAGTTGATTCGGTGCTCGGCTCCCCTCCCTGAGGGTTTGGAAAATCCGATATTGGAAAAGATGCTCCAGACCGCACCCTGCCCGGAGCCCTTGAAGGAAAATGCGGGCGGTCGCGGGCCCCCAACGCTGGCCGCTCTAGCCGAGGGAGCGAGCGTCTCCATGAAGGAAGATGATCAGAAGAGAAAAAGGATTGCGTCCAGGGATTCGGAAGCCGAAGCTTCCAAACGGGAGAAGAAGTCTCCCACAGAGTGTCCTACCCCGGGGGGTGTGGTTGCTGCACAAAGTCCGGGGGGGATCAATTCTCCCTCGAGTCGTAAGTGACCCAAAGTACTTTAATAGTACAGATATGCCATCTTTTCTTCTGAGAAAATAACCACTGCATATATCTTTGCAGTTCGGGCCTTAGCCCCTCTCAGATGAGCTCGTCTTCGGGGGATCTTCTTCCGGAGATGATGGAGAGCAAAACGCCTCCTCCGGACTCCTCCGCTCCGGAAGCGGGCGATCCTGAAGTGTCGTCACGGAGGGCCTCTCCGGGTCCGGCGAGGCCAGAAGATAATTCTGTCGACCCTCGAAGCTTCCCGTGCCCGGCTCCCGAAGAGAGCAGGCAAACGAGTCCGGCACTGTCTAGTGTACGGTCGGATGTTCTGAGGGAGTTGGTGGGGTGAGCGGCCATCTCAGATGAACACCGTGTGCTGATGAATACGGTGATGGAGAGAATCTCGTCCGCCGAAAGCGGATTGCATAAAGCTTTTATGAGTCTACTAATAGGTTTTGAGGTACGTAAAATAATGTATGATAGTCCTTCACATGCTAAGTGTGCCCTGTGTAGATAGTAGCCCCTGAGACTCTGGTTGTCGTTGGGAACGACAACGATCAGAGGATCATAATCCCAGGTAGTAACCATACTGCTTTTATGAGCAGGTGATGGAAGCTCCGGTGGCTAGCCGGACTAGCGAGTTTGCCAATTTAAAACGGCAGTTGGATGCGGCAGACGCCGACATCGAGCTTGTTAACAAAAGGCTTGACGAGGCGCAGGGTAGGTGTTATTATCTGGTAAACACCGCATAGTAAGAGCAGCATGAAGCCAGTATATTTAACATGTTATTACTGCAGATGGAGCTGCCACTGTTGAAGCCTTGCGGGCGGAACTTGCCCGAGCCAAGGAACAAGCGAGATTGGGTAATGCGGCTGCTTTGAAGGCAGCCGAAGAGTTGCGAGCCGAGAAGGCCACGCATGGCAAGAGCCAGGATAAGATGGCCAATATGGCCGTAGAATTAAAAGCCGCCGTCGACCGTTGTTGGGCTCTTGAAAAGGAAAACCAGGCGAAGGCATCGGACCTTGAGAAGGCTGCTGCAACGGGAAAAGACCTCCGCTCTGCTATGAGGGCAAAGAAGGAGGAGCTGCGGGAAGCCGGGGATATTGTAGCCGGCAAATCCTTTATGTTGCAGAGGAAGTTCGGAGATCCACGGTATGCCCCTCTGGATCGGCTGTGGAGTTCGGAGGATGTGTATATGGATTTGGCGGCGAGCACTGCCGATGCGGCCAAATACTTCCAGAGTCAGACGTACCATGAAGTAGACCAGCTGTTTTGGAAACAATTCCTTTCTCCCGAGCGTCCGCTTTCATTGACGGGCCAATTAGCCGAATGGGCCGAACTAAATAGGTTGTCCGGACTCTCCATGAGGTCTGTTGTGGATCAGCTATGGCCGGGAAGGTCGAAACCGAGCAGCTCTTTCAGCTTGGTGCAGCAGTTCCTTGACGTGGTGCCGTGCATAAATGCGATGAAGAGGTCGCCGTGCATAGAAGGCGCATGAATGGCCTTTGCCCGTGATAAATCATATTGGGCAAAGATGGATGCTACCACTATTGCAGCACAGAATTCGGCCATAGGTCGAAGGTCTGCTGAGCACTACTTTGAGGAAGTTCTTGAGGGTGCTCGTTTGATAGAGACCCAGTGCTCAAAAAGTATTATGTTTGAGTGACATGTAATCTCATTGTAAGCGAAATGCTTTTATAAATTTTCATAAGGCTACTTTTATACTTTTGCCTGAAAGTAATGTGATGCCTCCTGGGCGGCCGTTTATGTATACATGTGTATAACCTGAAAGATTGTAGTCGTCGGCTTCAACCCCCACGCATATAATGCGGAGGTGTTCGCAGAAACACGCGTTTACACTTAACCCAACGTCTTGGTCCTATTAAGGAGGTGATAGCGGAGCGAGCGAGGCAACCGGATTATAATGCTTTAACACTTTCACTTAGCCATAGGAGTTTGACAGTGGGGCTACTAGATAGCCCCTGGTGGCTCCGCACTCTCCCGATCCCGGGGTGCGTATATGCCTGGCTGGAAAGCGGCCCTTCGTTAAGGCGGAGGAATTCTAACATTCCCATGGGTCATCGAGTGGTTGACCAGTCTCGCGCTAGATCATGACAGTCAGTTTTTGGCTTTCTCTACTGAGGTGCTCGTCCGGATGAACCAGGGCACAATCGCAGTAGTTCTCCTGGTGCTTCCTTAGCCGGTAAAGCGGAACGTAAGGCACCAAAACACAGGAGCCGGGAAAACCCAACATTTGACCAAAGACAATGATTCGGAGCTGATGCATATAGGGCCAAACTCGCGACGCTGAACACTCCCTAAGGTCTTCGGTCTTTGTGGTATAAACCGGGCCTAAATAATGGCCTTCGTAAGAAGCCCCTTATGTCCAGGTACGTGCATTGGTCTGGCGTGGCCACATGCCAAGATGTCAGCATCCTTCTCAACGGTGGATATGTATCAACAAGAGACAGTAAAAAAGGTTTACGCAGGGTCTTAATCTAAAAAGAATCCTTGGAGCGGGTCCCTGCTGCACGTCTGCGCCTGTGTCTCCGTTGTGCCGTATCCTGGACGGGTGTGGCATGATGATCGTCTGTAAAAGAGAGGAATTTAGGTGAAAAATGTTGTCATGCAAAAAGATAATTAAAGAAACTATGCATAATTCAAGATGAGGAGGAATGGCCACATGTCTGCGCGCGTTGAGCCCCTTGTAAATAGGGGTGTATACCATTTATTCGGTATAAGTAGTGGCGCCAGACTCGATTAGTTGTGTCTGAGGTCTTGACGACCTATGGGGCGCTTTGGCTAGTCCGGGCGCCTTTGTTGTGTGGCTGCCAAGGCAGCCTCACTCTCTTCGGCGCGCAGAGATCGCTTGATATTCCCGTGCACTGAAATGATGCCGCGTGGACTGGGAATCTTGAGTGTGAGGGAGGCGTAGTGTGGTATTGCATTAAAGCGAGTGAAAGCTTCACGCCCGAGCAGTGCTTGATAGCCACAAATGAAACGGAGAGATGTGGAAGGTTAAATGCTCGCTACGGAAGTTATCGGGGGAGCCGAATATGACTTGTAGTAGGAGGGAGCCCGTACAACGAGCCCCTGGGCCTAGCGTTACTCCTTTAAAGGTAGTATTGCTATGGCGAATTTGTGTTGGGTCTAACCCCATCCCGCGGATTGTATCCTGGTATATTAGGTTTAGGCTGCTGCCGCCGTCCATCAAGACTCGTGTGAAGTGATATCCGCCAATTACTGGGTCTAATACCAAGGCAGCGCATCCTGCGTGTCGGATACTTGCTGAGTAATCGCGATGGTCGAAAATGATCGGTTGAGACGACCATTGGCAGGGCTTCGCGGTGACAGGCACTTGGGTATATTTTCCTGGGGGTGCCGCATTGTTTTTTCCCTTGATCATGTGTAGTACGTTTACTGTTTTGACTTCTGGTGGGAAATTCTTTCGTTCCCCAGTGTCTTGCTTGGGAGGCTTGTCCTCGTCTTCACTTGGTGTATCCTCCCCCTTGTGTACGGCGTTGAGCTTGCCGGACTGCTTGAAGACCCAACATTCTCTGTGGGTGTGATTAGCGGGCTTGCTAGGGGTACTATGTATCTGACATACCTGGTCTAGAATTTTGTTGAGGCTGGACAGTTCATCCCTGGTGCCTTAATGGGCGGCTTTTGACCTGGCCGGGAGCTTTTGAATCCGGCATTTACTGCCATGCCCTTCGTGCTGTCTTCTTTATTCCGGCATTTGCTATTGCTGTTGCGCCGTGATTTCCCATTTCCATCTCTAACTTCAGATGTACTAGGGTCGCTGGTGCTGCATCTGGCTAGCCAGCTGTCCAAATCTAGAAGGCAAGGTTACCGAAAAGAGATCCAAAGAAAATGGCTGCGTCCGGCGCCTAGTCTAGTCATGGACGTCTTCTCACCAACGCAGAGCTAAGTGCTGCCACTAGGCGTGGGGGGGAGCCCCCGAGGGCCGAGGGCAGCTCTCTGGAGACTCCGGGGCGTGTACAACCCCACTCATTATTACGTGAGAGTATCACGGGCGGTGATCTTCATAGGCACTGGGCCTTGCTTCATAGGAACCAGCCATGCTTCATATCGCCAGGTGAGGGCCCCGCCTTGCGCCACCCTCTTCCACCGCTGGGATGAACGGAAGCCTGGGCGGCCCAGTGAGGGCAGAGGGGACGCCAGCGGCGCCCTCGGCGACCACGGGTCCTCTGCCGGGGGAAAGGTCGCAGTCTCCACCCCGAAAAAGGGCCTACCTCCGGGTGTTGCCTTGCTCCCCGCGACTCGGGGAGGGGCCTTGCTCCTGCCCCCTTCCGCGCAGCCCCCAGTGGGTTTCTCCTGTCGGGGTAGGCATCGCCGTGCCGGAGCCACCGTTTGGCGCCGTAGCCTGGTTCATCCGTGACTCATGATTAGCCTAAGCTTGCTCCTGAGGGATTAGTGGTACCATGTATCTGTCGTCGATGGCGCAGTCGACGGGGCTCTCCAGCGGCTCTTGGAAGGGTTCAGCTCCCAATGCCTCCTCCTCCCACGAGCCACGGTCGCCCTCTGGCGTGTACTCCTGGTCCATCATGCGGGGCACATAGGCTTCCAGGGCTGTCACCCCAAACACCTTGTCGTCGTGCCCCACGCTCCACGTCGCCCGACCCAGCGCGACGTCCTGAGGGTGATAGCGCGACACCTTGCTAGGGCGTGGGGGGCAACGCTCATGCCCATGCTCATCACAGGCGGCGTAGGGACAACGGGGACCTCGGCGCTGCTGCCCGCCATGGTGATGGCAAAGCCCCCGTGCGTTCCCGAGAGCGCGCGGCCGCAGCCTGCCCGTCGTGATGTCCAGTGGCGGCTCGGGACGGGACCAGGTAGCAGAAAGGCGGTGCCCCTGATGCCGCCGCATCCAGCAGTTCAGCGATACCTTCTAGTAGTGTGTCGCGTCTGCTTTCCATCAGCCGGCACCACAGCAACTCCCGCGCCACCGTGAGCGCGGCCCGCATGTTCGCCTGCTCCCGCCGGGTGTGTGGCATCGTTGCTACGGCGTGGCTTGTGGCCCTTGTAGTGGCTCGCGCTTGTTGTGGAGTGGGGGTGGATGACACCTGGCCGCGCCACCCGCACCCCGCAGAGTTAGGCGGTGCTCGCACCTCCTAGAGCACGGGGTTGAGATCTTCATGGGCAAGTGGCGCCGCCCGGGCTGGCCAGGCTGCCCATTGGTCGGAGTCGGCCCTTGGGTCGCCAGACATCGGGCCGCAGAGCATCGACGGGTCGATTGGTGAGGATGAGACTCCAGCGCACCCCTACCTGGTGCACCAAATGTCGGATTTGGGGTTCCGGCAGACCCTTGAGGTTCGAACACTGGGGTGCGCGCGAAGGTTTTCTCCCTATCGATCCATGCCCTAGCTCTCTAAGATCTCGCAGACGAACACGGCGAACTGTCAACACAGAAGGATGCAATATTTATAATGGTTCGGGCCACTGTTGTGGTGTAATACCCTCATCCAGTGTGTTGGTGGTGGATTGTCTCTTGGGCTAATGATGAACAGTACAAGAGGAAGAACGGCCTCCTAAGGTCGAGGTGTTCTTGTGTTTGGTGAGCTTGTGTGTGTGAGGATCGAAATTAGCTGTCGACTTGTGATGGTGTCGATCCGATGCCCCTCATGGTGTTGGCTAATTCTACTTATATAGGCCCTAGTCCTCTCCCCAAATATTTAGTGGGAAGGGAGCCAACAACGTCCAATTCAAAAGGGGACATCTACTACAAGATATCCTCACAAAGGGTGGTCTTTGCCTGCAAAAGGCTCTGGTGATGATGCCGTCTTGGGCTCCATTGTGACCTCTGTCTTGGCATCCTTCTGGTCCTTGTCTCGTTGCACCAATATGGAAACCTTTGCTTGATGCCTTGGTACTCCGCGCCTGCGCTTGCCCCCTTTGCACCAAAGAGGAAATGAGGACGCTGCGCGTGCTGACGCCCGCATGCGCCCGCCTGGCCTCGATCGTCATGGCTCACGTCATGAGCGGCCTCGCGAGGTTCGCCTTGCCTTGATCTCTCCGCCCCTCATGAGCCTTCCTGGCGAGGCCGCTCTTGAAGAGGTCTTGCATCATCCGCCCCGCGAGGCTTGGCCCCTCGCGAGGGTCTTGAATGTCTTGTTGATGAAGATGGGCCGTACGAACCTGCCAGCCCAGCCACGCCGTGGGCCGCAGGAAGGCAAGTATGGGGAACCCCATTCCCAGAACGCCGACACGTTCCCTACCAAAACTATCACGCTTGTTGTGAGAAGCTTTGGTTTATGAGAAGCTTATACCCAAACCTGCCCCAAATGGGACGAAATTTTTACTACGACATGTTGATGCCGCTCCATGAAAGCATGCCAAGTTTCATGAATTTCAAACGAGTTTTGGATTTACTAGAATTTAAAATCAGGCATCTCAATGTTTTGCCGGCAATCAACGGTGCCCTGGTGTTTGAAATTCATTCCAATTTCTCGCAGGGGACCTAAGCATGCGCCTAAGGACACATATTTGATTTTTCAACCAATTTATATGTCAGCGTTCTGGGAACGGGGGTCCCCAGACTTGCCTGCCTGCGGCCCACGGCGTGGCTTTGCTGGCAGGCCTGTACGACCCATCTTCATCAACAAGGAATCAAGATCCTCGCGAGGGGCCAAGCCTCGTGAGGCAGACGATACAAGACCTCCTCAAGAGCAGCCTCATGAGGCCGGCACATGAGCGGCGGAGAGTTCAAGGTTGGGCAAACCTCGTGAGGTTTCCATGACGTAGGTCATGACGATCGAGACTAGGTGGGCGCCAGGCAGGCGCCAGCGCGTGCAGCGTCCTTGTTTCCTCTTTAGTGCTAAGGGGGCAAGCGCAGGCGCAGGGTACCGAGGCATCAAGGAAAGGTTTCCATATTGGTGCAACGAGACCAAGACGAGAAGGACAACAAGACGGAGGTCACCATGGAGCCCAGGACGGCGTCACCACCAGAACCTTCGGCAGGCGAAGACCACCTGTTGTCAGGATAGCTTGTACTGGCTGTCCCCTTTCAAATTGGTCATTCTTGGCTCCCTTCCCGCTCAATATTTGGGGAGAGGACCAGGGCCTCTATAAATAATACTAGCCACCACCATAGTCAGGGGACGAGGACAGAGGATCCAAGATCATCCTCAGCCACACAAGTGCACCAAGCACAAGAACACCTCAACCTGAGGATGATGTTCTTCCCCTTGTACTATTCATCCTCCACCCAAGAGGCAATCCACCACCACCACACTGGAGTAGGGTATTACACCACAATGGTGGACCAAACCAGTATAAATCTCGTGTCCTTTGTGTTGCGAGTTCATCGAGTTAGTTCGTGAGATCTAGGCTAAGTTAGGACGCGGATCGATTGGGGGGAGGTCTTCGCGCCCCCCATAGTTCGAACCTTAAGGGTTTTGCCAGAACCCGTGATCCGACATTTCGCGCGCCAGGTAGGGGTGCGCCGGAGTCTTCCTTCTGTCGGCTCGCGCTCCACCATCTTCGTGCCTGCTCCCCATGGCGGACGCCCCTCCAGCTGGATCTACCGGTGCCCACGGCGGCGCTCAGGGGCTCCGAGCCCTCGCCCCCGCCTTGCGGCGGGTGCAGTGGCCTCCCAAGTTCAAGCTGGAGATGCCGCCACGCTAAGACGGCGTGGCAGACCCGTCGGCTTTCCTGCTGGCATACGAGGAGGCCGTCCTGGAAGCCGGGGGCGACGACAAGGGCATGACCAACTAGTTCCCAATGGCCCATGCGGGCGCGCCGCGTGCCTGGCTCCTCCACTTGCCGGAGTCTTCTGTCGCCACTTGGGAGGAGCTGCGCAGCCTCTTCAACACACGCTTCGGGGAAACGGCAGCCCCCGTCATCGGAGCTCTTCTCGGCGATTCGCAAGCACCACCCTCAGATCGGCACGTCAAGTCGTACCTTTGCCAGATCGGCGTCGCCTCCAAGCACCCGGGGGCTCCGCCCGGCTGGGCCACACCTGAGGCCAACCTCACCTTCAACTCAGAGGACCATCCTGCCTCCACCGTCGGTTCGTGTACGCTCCTGATGCTGTGTGCACCCACCATCTGCCGCGTATCCATCACCAAGACGCTCGTCGATGGCGGCGCCGACCTCAATGTGCTCTCTGTCGAGGCCTTCAGCCTGCTTCACGTACCGTTCGAGCGACTCCGCCCCAGCAAGCCTTTCTCTAGAGTTGGCGGGGGCCCCGCCCGCTCCCTGGAGAAGATCCGCCTCCCCGTGACCTTCGGCACGAGCGACAACTACCGCACCGAGCTCATCGACTTCAACATGGCCTGCATTGGTCTTCCATACAACGCCATCCTCGAGTACCCAGCTTTGGCCCAGTTCATGGTAGCAACCCCTCTTGCTTACAAACTCATGAAGATTCAAGGGAGCCAGGGCGTCCTCACCATCAAGGGGGGCGCCAAGGAGGCCCTGGCGGTGCTCAAGCTCACCCTCAAGGCCGCAGCGGCAGCGCGATCAGTCGACGCGGATACTTCCAAGGCCAAGGGAGCCGTACCAACCAAGAAGTAGTTCTTCACTCAAGACAAGGCAGAAACTAAGCAAGTGTTGGTCGAGGAGGACGGGTCCTCAAGGGCAACCTTCACCATAGGCGCCAACCTCGAGCCCGCTCTGGAGGAGGCGCTAGTGAAGTTTTTGCGTGCAAACAAGGAATTGTTCGACTAGGATCCCGGCCAGCTGGTAGGGGTCCCAAGAGAGGTAATAGAGCACCACCTGAAGGTGTGCCCCAACGTACGCCCTGTGAAGCAGAAGGCAAGGTAGCAGTCCACGGAGAATCAAGCTTTCATCGTCCAAGAAACCCGCAAGTAGGAGGCCGCGGGTGTGATTCGCGAGGTTCGTTACCCCGAGTGGTCGGCGAACCCCGTCGTCGTACCCAAGAAAGGCGGGAAGGAGCTGATGTGCATCGACTAAACCAACCTCAACAAGGCCTGCCCCAAAGATCCGTTCCCGCTTCCGCGCATCAACCAGATCATCGACTCCACCGCCGAGTGCGATTTGCTATGCTTCCTAGATGCGTTCTTAGGATATCACCAGATCAAGATGGCGGTAGAAGATGTGGAGAAGACGGCCTTCCTGACCCCATGTGGGGTGTACTGCTACACCTGCATGCCGTTCGGACTACGCAACACGGGCTCAACCTTCCAGCGACTCATGCACATCGCCTTAGGGCAGAAGCTCAGGAGAAACGCTGAAGCCTACGTCGATGACATCATGGAGAAGTTTCGGGAGGCGGAGTCCTTGATCCGAGACCTAGAGGAGACCTTTGAAAGCCTTTGCCAGGTGGACTTGCGGCTCAATCCGGAGAAATGCATGTTTGGTGTCCCATCCAGCAAGCTATTGGGTTTCCTGGTGTCCCACAGGGGGATCGAGGCCAACCTAGAAAAGGTGAAGGCCATTGAAGACATGAGTCCACCACAGACCCTCAAGGAAAGCGCACCCTGCCCTTCTTCAAGCTGATGAAAAAGAAGGGCCCATTCAAGTGGACCCCGGAGGCTAACCAAGCTTTCCAAGACATCAAGAGATACCTGAGCACCCCACCAGTAATGGTGGCACCAGGACCTCACGAGCCACTAGTGCTCTACCTGGCTGCCACTCCGTACTCAGCCAGCGCGGCCCTGGTGGCGGTTCGGGAAGAACACCAAGCCAAGGGCGCATCGCACTGTTCCACGCCTCCAGCAGAGACGACAAAGGACCAGAAGGGCGCCGCAAGGGCCGAAGCAGCATCGGTAGAGGGTCAGGCTCGGCAGGACAATGCCCCCGCACCCGCGAAGACTTTGGCAAGCGACCAAGCATCGGGGGCTCTACCCCCTTAGGAGGCTCCTCAGCTCCCAGGGGACGCAAAGTTCGTCAGCACACCAGCCCTCGTCGAGCACCCGTTATAGTTTGTCAGCACGGTGTTGAGGGACGCAAGAGCGCGATACCCCATGCCTCAAAAGCTCCTACTCGCACTCCTAGTCACCTCGCGAAAGCTGAAGCACTACTTCTAGGGCCACCCCATCAAGGTCGTCTCAGCTTACCCATGGGAGAGAGTTCTCAGGAGCCCCAACTCTGCCGGAAGAGTCGCTGAATGGAACATCGAGTTGCAAGCATTCCAGCTAGAGTTTAGTACCACCAGGGTCATCAAGAGGACAGCGCTTGCCGAATTCATGCCAGAGTGGACAGGTGCCCCAGCGTTTGAAGAAGGCAAGGACCAGTCCCTCTTGCTGGGAAGCGAGGCGCCTGACGGCTGTGTCATGTATTTCGATGGCACCTTCGCATGCCAGGGTGCGGGGGCTGGAGCTGTACTCATCTCACCCACTCAGTACAAGCTCTACTACACCGTACAGCTCTGCTTCCAGCAGGGCGAGAAGGTCTCTAACAACATTGCAGAATACGAGGGCCTCATAGCCGGCCTGAAGGCTGTAGCGGCGCTGGGGGTGAAGCGTCTCACCATCAGGGGTGACTCACAGCTCCTCATCAGCTTCTCCAACAAGGTGTACGAGCTGAAGGACGAGCACATGGAGGCATACCTCACGGAGGTGCGCAAGATAGAGAAGCAATTTCTGGGCCTGGAATTGCAGCACGTGCCCCGAGGCACCAACAAGGAAGCAGACGACATCGCCAGAAGAGCATCCAAGTGACATCCCCAGGAGCCTCGCGTCTTCGAGGAGCGGCTCTTCAGGCCGTCAGCAACGCCGCCACTCTCGAGAGCAACTCAGCCTCGGGAGGAACTCCCACAGCCGCCAGCCTTAGGAGCCCTAGACTGCGGCCCAACCTCAGGAGCATGCCTACTCCTGGGGCTCGAGCCCCAGGAGGGATGCTGGACCGAGGAATTCAAGGAATACCTGATATGAGGAATTCAAGGAGGAGGACGCGGAGTGCGTGGCCCGTCAGGCCACGGCATACTGCATCCAGGACGGTGAGTTATACAGAAAGCGACCAAATGACATTACACTACGTTGCATCTTTAGGGAACAGGGGAAAGAGCTGATAGCTAACATACACGGCAGAGACTGTGGGCACCACTCATCGTCGTGAACCCTCATCGGCAAGGCATTCCGAAGTGGATTCTACTAGCCTAAGTCACTCAACGACGCAGCCGAGCTGGTGAAGTCCTGCGAGGCCTGCCAATTCCACGCCAAGCAGATCCATCAGCCAGCTTAGGGCCTCCAGACCAACCCACTCTCATGGCCGTTCGTGATCTGGGGGCTGGATATTCTGGGCCCGTTCCCTCGGGCGCCTAGGGGCTATCGATACCTCCACGTCGCCATCAACAAGTTCACCAAGTGGCCGGAGGTTGAAGCCGTGCGCGCCATCCTAGCTGGCTCTATAGTCATGTTCATCAAGGGCCTTGTGAGCCGCTTTGGGGTCCCCAACCGCATCATCACCGATAACGGCTCGCAGTTCACTAGTAATCTCTTCAAGTCATATTGTGCTAACCTTGGAACGCAGATCTGCTATGCCTCAGTAGCACACCCCAGGAGCAACGGCCAGGCCGAACGCGTCAACGTGGAGGTCCTGAAGGGCCTCAAGACCAGGACCTTCAAGAAAAAGCTCGAGGCCTGTGGCAGGGGCTGGCACGACGAGCTCCAGCCTATGTTGTGGTCGATCCGCACCATCGCCACCACGCCAATGGGCGAAACCCCGTTCTTCCTCGTCTATGGAGCTGAAGCAGTCCTCCCTCACGAGGTCGAGCATCGCTCCGCACGGGTCCTAGCGTTTGATGAGACGCAGTAGGAAGCCATGCGGGGGATGGACCTCGTGCTGGGGGAGGAGCGACACCGTGAAGCTGCACTACGGGCGGCAAGATACCAGCAGGCGCTGTGGCGGTACCACTGCCGCAGCATCCGCTCCACGACTCTTGAGGTGGATGACCTCGTCATAAGGCGGGTGCTCTCCAGCGAGGGGCTACATAAGCTCTCGCCTATGTGGGAGGGCCCATTCAAGGTCGTCCACGTCTCCAGGCCTGGCGCCGCGTGCCTGGAGACACGGGACGGGGTACCCGTCCAGAACGCCTGGAACATCCAACACCTCCAGAAGTTCTACCCATGAAGAAAGGCCTAGTGCCTGTGAAGAAGTCCCGGTGCCTGTGAAGAAAGACCCAGTGCCTGTGGAGCAAGGCCCCATGCGTGTGAAGAATCGCCGCCCGTGACACTCTCACGTAATAATGAGTCGGGTTGTACACACCCCGGAGCCTCAGGAGAGCCGCCCTTGGGCCTCGGGGGCTCCCTCCCACGCCGAGTGGCAGCACTTAGCTCTACGCTGGTGAGAAGACGTCGTAGACTAGACTAGGTGCCGGATGTGTCTTTTCATTTGCTTTCCGAAGTTCGCTCGCCCCTCTTTTAATCGAAGTTTTCTTTCTGGTGTCTATTGCTGGTTCCGTTTTATTGCTTTCTGCCTCTGTTTCTGCCTTGGCCTCTTTGGTCAACCTAAACTCTCCCTCGCGTCCCTCGCGAGGGGGCTGGACAGGTACCTTCGTGAGTTTCCTCCTTCTGTATTTTCGTGAGGCACCCTCGTTCGAGCCCACAAGCTGGTGCACCTCTCCTGGTCCGTGCCAGGCATCGCGACGCGAAGCACTGAGTCAAGGCCAGTGGCGCCCATAACCAAACCCCGTGTGAGCGATCAACCTCTTACAATTTTTTTTGCAGTTCCTAAGTGCATATCTGGTCAAGGAGGCCTCGACAAGCACTAGGAAGCGATTTCCTCGTGAGCAGGAGGTCACTCAAAACAAGTCGAGCTAAGTTATCCCTACATAAAACGATAATGTTACGACACGGCACATGAACGACAAACATAAACATAGCGATTGGGACTATAGTTTGATACACGCCCCTCCGGGGTCCATTCTAGATTCTTTTTAAGTGCAGGAAGGAAAGGAAGAACAAAATAAGTGGCGCCTACAGAGGTCCACGGGCGCAGGCCCCAGCGCCCGCCTGAGCTCAGCCGGACCCCTCCTCACGCTTCACGGAGGCTCGACAACCCGCCACCGTCTTTGAAGCGGGCACGATGGTGTGGCGGCTGGTCATAGCCGCCGCTTCTGTAGCTGTCGCTAGGGGAAGAGCTGCCGTAGCCGGACGAGACACGGTCGGCACAAAGGGAGAGTTCGCCCACATCCTTGTCGCGGCCGTCGCCAAGGCCGAGCACCTCGTCACCGTCGTTCACCTCGGGGCAGCACCCGACGCGGCGACCATCTTCCCCGAACACCCTCACATAGAGGGTCGCGTCGCCGTCGTGCTTGAAGTGAAGGGTGCACTGCCTGCCCAGACCGCGCGCGCGGGCGAACATCTGCCAACCGCGGGCAAGAGCTACATTGCCCGCGGCGGAGACCTCGACCTCAACCCAGGAAGCCCTGCTACAGCAGCCATTCGCCTGTAGCCAAAGCCTACCAGGAGCTGAGGCCGGCAGCTCGTCGGCTAGGAAGCACGGGAGCTGAAGCCAGTTGTCGGCCGGGTTCTCCGACTAGACGACGAACTCCAGTAGCATCTCCGCCGAGTGGAAGCGTGGCCGGGGAGGCCGCGCGCCCACGGTGCGCCTCCCCTCACCGACGGTACCACCACAGCCGGAGCGACCCCTGCCTCGCAAAGTGGCACCACCGTGGCCGCGTCGAGCCGCGGCGGGGAATGCTGTGTGCTTGCGTGGACGGTCGCGTCCATGCTTGGGCACCGGAGAGTCCGGCCCTTGGCGTGGGGCCTTCCCCTTCTCCGCGGCGGTGAACCTCCTTGACGGCGCCATTGGTGGCAGGAGAGGAGCAAGGAAGGAGGAGAAGCGGAAGAGGAAGAGGAAGGATGGGCCATTTATACCAGGAGAAGGCCAACCGGCACCCCCACGATCACAGGTAATGATGGTCTTCCTTGCATGTCATAGGGACTTGTCACGTCGGGCAGTTGCCAAGGCAGCATGGGGAAGTGGAGACGCCCACGTCCAATCAACCGCCACACGTCGATCGAGGCCGCATGCTATTGGGGCCCGTGGCGCTCCGCACATGACCCTTGGCTTCGCCTCGAAGCCAAGCCCGAGGGTGCCTTGGGCCCCGGGGCTACTGTCGGCATTCTAGGAACGGGGGTCCCCAGACTTGCCTGCCTGTGGCCCACGATGTGGCTTTGCTGGCAGGCCTGTACGGCCAATCCTCATCAACAATGAATCAAGACCCTCACGAGGAGCCAAGCCTCGCGAGGCGGACGACACAAGACCTCCTCAGGAGCAGCCTCATCAGGACGGCTCGTGAGGGGCGGAGAGTTCAAGGTTGGGCAAACCTCATGAGGTTTTCGTGACGGAAGCCATGACAGTCGAGACCAGGCGGGCACCAGCGTGCGAAGCGTCCTTGTTTCCTCTTTAGTGCTAAGGGGGAAAGCGCAGGCGCGGAGTACCGAGGCATCAAGCAAAGGTTTCCATATTGGTGCAAGGAGACCAAGACCAGAAGGACGGCAACACAGAGGTCACCATGGAGCCCAGGATGGCGTCAGCACCAGAACCTTTGGCAAGCAAAGACCACCTTTTCTCAGGATAGCTTGTACTAGCCGTCCCCTTTCAAATTGGCCGTTGTTGGCTCCCTCCCCGCTCAATATTTGGGGAGAGGACCAGGGCCTCTATAAATAGGACTAGGCACCACCATAGGCAGGGGACGAGGACAGAGGATCCAAGATCATCCTCAGCCACACAAGTGCACCAAGCACAAGAACACCTCAACCTGAGGAGGCTGTTCTTCCCCTTGTATTGTTCATCCTCCACCCAAGAGGCAATCCACCACCACCACACTGGGGTAGGGTATTACACCACAACGGTGGCCCAAACCAGTATAGATCTCGTGTCCTTTGTGTTGCGAGTTCGTCGAGTTAGTTCATGAGATCTAGGCTAAGTTAGGAAGAGGATCGATAGGGGGGAGGTCTTCACGCGCACCCCAGAGTTCAAACCTTAAGGGTTTTGCTGGAACCCGTGATCCGACATTATATGCACTGGAGAATGTGCATGTAGTTCAAATTTGAATTATGCACATAAATGCATTGAAAACTAAGGTAATGCATAAAAAGGTCCAAACGAACCCCAAAAAATTCCAAAATTGAACACAACACTCTTGTTGTTCTATGTTGACACTTGAAAATTTTAGAAAGCAATAAGAGGCAACGCATATCGTTTCATCCCCAAAGGTGGCATGTTCCCTACCGAAACCATCACGCTTGGTGTGAGAAGCTCTGGTTTGTGAGAAGCTTATACCCAAACCTGCCCCAAATGGAACAAAAATTTTACCATGACATGTTGATGCCGCTCCATGATAACATGCCAAGTTTCATGAATTTCAGACGAGTTTTGGATTTAGTAGAATTTAAAAATCAGGTATCTCAATGTTTGCGGCCGAGTGGCACGGTGTTTGAAATGCATTCCCATTTGTTGCATGGGACCTAAGCATGCAACCAAGGACACATATTTGATTTTTCAACCAGTTTATATGCACTGGAGCATGTGCATGTAGCTCAAACTTGAATTATGTGCATAAAATGCCTAGAAAACCTAGTTAATGTATAAAAATGTCCAAACGAACCCTGCATAATACCAATTTTGTTGACGACACACCTATAGTTGCATGTTCACTGCAGATAAAAGTTCTAGCAATTGAAACACCGTCCATGCCTGCTTTGACCCCATTATGTAATTCAAATCAAGACGAAAAATGAAGTACATCCCACACAGTTTATTATAAGCAACTGTGTGAGATGCAGCACAAAATATCTTAGAGCACCGTTGGAGTATAGTACGCATACGGCTTACGCAAGAAGGTGCGGCGACTATAGTCCACAGCCCGCTCTGAATAAGGGACTGACACTTTGCGCGCCTGTTTTTTAGCTGAAGCGATTCCAAATTTTCGGCTTACGCGGAAATATCTACCTCCCACCCCATACCAAAAGCCACATTTCCCTTGTTTCTGCCTTCCTTTCCAAGTTGAAACCTTCACTCCTTGCTTGCAGTGTCGCCGCCTCCTCGCTGGTGACCCTCCTTCACGCTGCTCGGCCTCGCCTATCCAGGCAGGTAATCCACACCCGACCCCCATACTCCTCCTCCTTCCACATCCCACATGCCCCGACCGCTGGCGTGAGCGCGACACCTTCCGCCCAAATCACCGACCCCTCCACCAAATAAGCGCCGGCCTAAGACATGGTGCACGCAGTATAGCCAGGATCTCAAGGAGCATTTGGCAGCGGAGAAGCAAATCGCGGCCGCACGCGCGGATGAGATCGTGATGGCTGCCATTTGTGTCGACCCCCAGATCTTGAAGGAGCACCTTGCCATTTGCTAGCTACGCCGGTTAAGCATGCTCGGTTTACCCGTTGCTTGTGCTGCTCCTGCCCTTCCTTCACAAATTCCATTGAATTGTGCTATCTAATTTTACCATGCAATCTGTTGCTCTAGTGTATATGTTCTATATGTCGTGCAGTGTGGTGCTCATTTATTAACTGTTTTGTTAATTAGTTGTCGTCTTCAGTTAACTGTTTGGTTCGATTCTACCAATGTGATGTTCAATTCTTCAGTCTGCAATTTTGTATTGTCTTCTATGTGAGAAATAAATCGAATTTATCTTTACAAAATACATGAGAAACAAATATACTTTATATATTTCCAAGTTGTCAAGCATGCTTGGTTTGGTTATACATTGTGCAATGTGGTGCTCAGTTAATGTTTGGTTCATTTGCGTTGTGGTGTTTAGTTAACTATTTGGTTCAATTCCGCAATGCGATGTTCAATAGTTGTGGGTGCATTCTGTTATTGTATACCATGTGAGGAATAAATTGAATTTGGTTGTAGTAAATACATGAGAAACAAATACAATTGCTACAATTGGTTGTAGTTAACTGTTTGGTTAACTATCTCATCTTCTATTAGGAGTATGTTATATTGTGCAATATGGTGCTCAGTTAATGTTGGTTCATTTGTTGTGGTGTTTAGTTAACTGCCTGGTTCAATTCTGCAATGCGATGTGGCTTGAATTAATCTGATGAATCTGTAATGTGCTTATTTTTCATCAACATATTTTACTAATAGCATGCGAACCTTTACTTAACCTGATGACTAACTACCTTATATGTGTTGCAGGGAAACAATGGGAAGCATTGAGGTTTACAATTGAGGTTAGCACGTGCATGGTCCGTTATCTAATAGCACATTATTGTGAAATTGCATGAACCGTTCTAATATTTAGATTTTTAACAATTTGGTCTTGCACATGTAGGTCCTGCTGTTAGAGGTTTTGACCCACTGTTTGACCCTTTTTGCATATGGGAAATGAGTTGTCCATGAATATCAATCAAGTCAAGAAACTCAGTAAGATTGTTAGGATAAAGAAATTAGCGACAAAAAACAACAAGATCTTTGTCTGCACAATGAAGAAGACATCAGTTCACTACAGGATGGTACTAACTATTATACCTTGCCTTTTTTATTCCTTTGCCCCATTTCCAATATAGAGAAGATATTTATGCACATCCTTCTTTTCAGGCCTTCCCAAAGCAGTTCACTAATGATCACCTCTCAAACCACCTGTATGGCCAGGAGGCGAGGAAGGTATTCATACAACACCGACGATTCAATATTGAAGTGTTCTTGAAGAGGACAAAGGATGGACGGTCAATTATCCACAGGCACTGGCCTAAAGTTACAAAGACCTTTAACATCAATGAAGGCTCAATATTCGCCTTCTGCTTCAACAGTTTTCCAGATGAGATACATGTGAAACTTGGTCTTGGTGTAGTTGTGTAATGGGGTAGCTGAGTGCTGAAGCTATATGATGTTGTACTCTGATGTATTTCAGTTATGAAAATGAAATATATTGTGTGCTTAATATGAAATGTCAGTTAGACTAATAAATGGATAATGAATAATCAGATAACTAGCCTGCTAATTGCAAATTAGACTGCTAATTGGGTTTTGCTATTGCAAACGATTGTTGAAAAAATACCATGGGCGGTGACCTCACGCAACGCACATAGTTTCTAGGAATAAACCGTGTTGGGTAAATGAACAATCACACACGACTTTCTCTTGAAAACTGTTTGCGTTAGGCCACCTTGCGAAAATGTTTACCACATAATAATTGTGTTTGCTGGACAGCCTTTGACACATAGTTTCTTCTATGGACCGTGTGTGATACATTCAATAACGCAAATGATTTAACGGGAAAAATTGTGTGTAATGTACCTATGAATGGAAACGTTTTCCTTGGAGCGACTATGTGGGATGTACATATGAACGAAAAATTTTAGTGGGGACTGATTATGTGGGATGTACTTGCGACCGGAAACAATTTCACCGTATAATTGTATTTTTTAGCTCTACTGTATGTATTTCCGTATTTGAGCGCTCGCCGGTCACACACGACCTCATTTTGCCAAGCGTGTGTGCCAGGAGGGCATATCCCCGATGGTTTCTGGATCATGTGGGAAGGACCCCCCTATCGCCAACACTCACTTGGCGACTGTTCCAAATGCCGTCGCAGAAAGGGGTTAAAAACGGTTTGTTTAGCCGCTCGCTGTACTAGTGGATTGACAACCCCTCTCTTACGTCGGGTTGCAAGTATTTGTTCTTTGTGTGCAGGAGCTGTATACGTGGTGTTGCGTGGTTCTCCTACTGGTTCGATAACCTTGGTATCATCACTAAGGGAAATACCTATGTAGTTGTGCTGCATCATTGTCACACCCTACATTTTGTAACATTTCATTTTCAATAATAAACCATGAAAATTTGGTCCAACAATTTTTTTTGCATTATTTGGCTTTTTATTTTGAAGTTGGTTTTCTCTCTGTGATTTTCAAGTGCTCTGCAAAGTCAACAACTTCACCTCCTATACTTCATCTCCTTTCCCCAAACTTCTGCGCAATGATCATGCCATGTGTATAGAGCAATATAGTATTTTCTTACAAAAATAATTTGACCAAAAAGTATTTTCTAAAAATTAGTTTTCCAAAAACCCTTGAATTGAGATTTGCACTGCAAGTACTTAATTAAGGGCAGTAAAAATCCTTCCAAAAATATGTTTGACTCCTATTAGATATAGGATACCCAGAAACCACAAAAAAATAATTTTAAAAGTTATTTTCCTATTTTATATAAAGGCTTTTTCTTAAGGCCAGAAATGGTCTTTAATAGGGAAAAATTATTTTATTGTTTTAAAAATATTTGAGAAAAATCAGGGAAACTCAGTGGGCATATATTTCCCATATATATGAGTTTCAACACATGGTTATGATCAAAATATTGGTCAAATCCCTCAAAAACCCTTTCTGGATACTTCAAGCTTTTGAAATATTTATACGGGAAATATTTTCATAAAAATCCAGGAAAATTCTAGCAAGTAACATATGCATAATGTGATGATCTTGCAAAGTTTCATATCAATCAAAACAAGTTTGGTTCACAAAAGTGCCCCAAAACCCTTTCTGTCCAGAACCAAATTTGAACAACTCTACATTGCCAAGTGTGTCCTTTTAATCTGAATTTTTGTGGACATGTTCAAATCCCCAAATGATGACACTACACCAAGTGGTGCATCAAGGAGAATGGTTTTACATGACTAGATCTTGGAAAACCCATTTCTGTTGATTTCTAGGGTTTACCAAAGTTACACTGGCAACTTTTCCCAAATGAGCTCAAATTTGGTGGCACACCCTATTTCTAAGTGTCATTCCATCCTGTTAAGTATCATGGCAATTGGAGTTCATTTTCTTTCCCAAACCAACAACAAACACCTTCTGCCATTTTGCCAAAAACACCATTTTGACCCATTCCACTAATCTCCTTGAGCTCAACTTTTTACCACAGCCCCTCCTAGTCATAGTCTACCTCCAGTAAGTTTTCTTAGCCCAAACTCAATTATTGGGGGGGGGGATAAAAACCACTCTCTCCCTCTCTGGACAGCCACTTTCTCTCTCTCCCTCACCCTCTCTCCTCTCCTATTGGCCATCCAGAGCATCCAATGCCTCTCCCTACTTCTTTACTCCACCCTTGAGCTATTGGACACGGTTGGTCGCACCCACAAGGCATAGAAAATTCCATGCCGGCCATTTGGGCGCTCTGGAGCGCGCTACAGTGCGCTCCCGTACTTTAGCCGCCCTCTGCCCGACGCCTCCGACCACCTCGGGCCTCCCCCGCGCGCCTGCCGATGCGCCTCGGTGTCCGCAACACGCTACGCGGTCGGCCCCCCCTCTCTCCTCCTCCCCGCGCCTCCGCGCTAGCAAACACCGGCCGCCCGAGCGCGCCAATGGCGCGGCTCACACGCGTGCACCTCTGACCTCTCCCCACTCCCTATCTCTATCTCTCCCGACGTAGTCGACGTCCAGGAACAACCCAGACATGTCCACGCGCGTCCCCGTGACCCACAGCAACGGCAGCAACCTCGCCGGTGCACGGGTCTATGGTGAGCCGTGGCTCGCCTACTTAAAGGCCTCCCCGAGCCCCCCTCTCCTCACCACTCGCTCTCTCACTCCCCTAAACACCCCCCTACACCACTCATCCCTCTCCAGACGAGCCCGAGCTCGAGCTCCGCCGCCTCGGGTCGCCGTCGATCCCACGGTACAGGCCTCCCCTGCTCCTCCTCTGCCTCGATCTAGAACCCCCGAGCACCCCTGACCATTTCCCCCTTCTTCCCCGCCTCTTTTGCAGTCGGAAACAGCCGGAGCCGTCGACGCCCGAAGCCTCTCCGCCGCGAGACCTCGTCGCCGGCGAGCCAGGCAACTCCGGTGACGTCCACCACCTCCACCCGAACGGCGACTCGACGCTGAGTCCAGCCGTACCCTCGCTCGACCTCGCCGTGGCCTACATCGTCGCCGGTGAGCTCGCCGCCCTCTCTGACCCAGGGCTGACGACGACGGCCATGGGGCCCGTCCGTCAGCCTCACGCCCTGACGCCTGGGCCCCGCCCGTCAGGTTTGAACCTGGCGCGCGCGCGTGCACCAGAGCACTGGGCCGCCTCTCTGGCTGGGCCTGCTGCCCTGCGGTTGTTCGGGCCCAGCAGGCACAAGGCCCTTTTCTTTTTCTTTTTCTGTCACTTTTCCAAAAATTCCACAGGATAAAATATATGTCCAAATAAATTAATTCCAATTCCTAAATTCCCAAATATTGCAACCTATTTAATGGTGCAACTTTCATTCAAATCCAACAACCTTTTCTTCACTGTAAATATTTAAATGTGATTTTAAGCATTTAAATATGCCTTTGTAAATTCATTTCTCCTATTCTGCTACTCCAAATCCAAAACTAGGAATTTTTCCCCTTCTTAGTTTTCCACCTAGTATTTTACAAAAATGAGTTGACATTGTTCTGAGCACTTTGGTTTTTCTGTTTTATTATTGCCTTATTTTCTCGTTATTATTTTGCGACGATAGATTGCGTAGCTGATGAAGGATTTGGACCAGAAGACTTTGAAGACCCAAAAGACTTTGCTGAGCCAGGCAAGCAGCCCTTTGACCATGTCTATGAAACCCTTTTTATGCACTTCATATAGCACTCTATCATTGTTGCAACGGAATCATGATAAGATGGTAGCCACTTTGGTAGGTTGCCTTCATTTTTCCCTCGTTGATACTTGCATTGAGCATGACCCTACCTTCTTATGAGGGTTATGCCGGTGGGAGTAGATAGGATGCTAAGTAGTGCTATGCTAAAGGGACGGGAATATGCATGGTTATGGAGACAAAGTACTTTCAAAAGACTTTTCTAAAACCCCGTCGGGTGCCACTTATGCCCGAGGGAGACAATGAGATGGGTAACCACTTGATGACGAAGTGGTGTACCGAGGCAAGTGTGTGTGTTGTTTTCGAAAACAGATTATATTTAAGATTTGTCGACTGTCCCAACCTTACATGCGCAACCACTCTACCCTTATATGGGAAAGGGCATTATTGATTACCTAGACTGATACTAGCTTGGATCCCGCATTACTAGTGACGGGGGAGAGTTGGTGCTCTCTCTCGGGACGGGGTCGTGCCAGGTAGGGCAGCCATGGCTATTTTTACAGGGCACCGGATACACCGTTGCGTCCCCTCTCAGGTGTTACGATCTCGAGTGAATCTCGTACGATGTACATCGTGAGGATACAGAACAACGAGTGGACTCCTTGTTAGTGTCGTCTAGGGAAAGATAGTGATCGGGTGCTTACCCCGGGTACTTGAGGTATCGCGGGCCGCGGATGTCACGGAAGTTCCCCGGATCTTGTGAGTAAAGTGTGCAACCTCTGCAGAGTGTAAAACTATTTGAATAGCCGTGTCCACGGTCAAGGACAGTTGGGCGGTGCTGCTTAAACTACGTCCACATGTTTACAAACCAGTGTGAGTGTTCGGATAAGTGGGAAGAACTACTTGGGTCAATTCAAGGACTTGACATGATTGATGTGGGTTGATGCCCACTCTATTTATGTTGATATATGTAACCTGTTCTCATGGTTAATTGAATTCTCCTGATGCATGTCTTACAAGTTGTTGAACATGTCATTGCACTCAAAACTAGCTTTCCGCAAAAATTTACCTATATCATGCATTATTGTACCTTGAACCAAAACATGGGTTGCTTGCGAGTACATTCAAAGTACTCATTGGCTTGCCACTGGTTATTTAATTGGCCAGGCATGGAAGAACAGGAGTTCAAAGAAGAATTCTTTGGAGACGAACATGTGAACTAGGACGTTTCCCAGTCAGAATGCCTAGAGGGTTAAGGCAGATGGCATGGGTTCTACTTATCGACGAAGATTTCTGCTGCTTGTGTTTCATTTGATGTTCAGCCCTTAAGGCTTTATCAATGTAAGACTTGAGCATAATGGTCATAATTTGTGTAAGACGGTATGTATGGATGTAAGACTCTTGTTATTCAGCTTCTGTGTGTTCAGTGAGCATTGATCTCTGGGATCACTGTACACGTGCATTCGGTGATCTCGACTTATGAGTCGGGGTCCCCACAGAGCTGGTATCAGAGCCATCCTGAGTGTAGGAAGCCTTAGTTAGCATGGGCGTTAGTTAGCTTGAGACCATCTAAACTTCTCTTCTTTTCTAAAGCTTACCCAACCCAAGATATATTTCCCTTATTGACCTCCCCCATTCAACCTTTGTAGATGGCTGCCGTACCTGAAGACTTCCTGACCACAGGATTTCCCGTGCGCCTCAAGAAGTGCCAGTTTCACCAAGCCCCCATTTTCGCCTACCATGAGCATTGGATCAATGACACCGAGACGGAGTATCATGTGGAAGTGATCGTGAAGGCCAATGACTCTCCAACAAGCTGGTTCTTCGAGGGACCCCAAATGGCAACATTGGTTCTTGCCGTCGAGACAGCAACCCTCAAGGCACTCACCCGCCTCCGAGACCTTCTTCTAGAGATGGCAGATGAGTTGGCAACCCATTTCTTGCCTTATCGGAAGCAAGGTGAGGATGAGAGCAGTGCACCAGCTCCACCATTAGAAGAAGGACTTCCACTCCGATTCCGGACCTACTTCAGCCTTTGTGCCGATAGTTTGGCACAACACTTGGCCTCTGAATCAATGGAACTCCGAAAGGAACTTCATGAGACCAAGACACTTCTTCTTCAAGCACAAGGGAAGACGGATAGGATCAAGAAGGAAGGTGCTCCCCCTGGACAACCCGCAATCGCATACAGAGGCGGAAGACCCCCAAAGGATGGAGAACCACCACAGCAACACCTCATGAGCGCAAAAGAATACCACAAGCTCTTCGAACCACCGGCGAAGCAACACCGTGTTGAGCTCCTCCACTCCCCCACCCCTTCAAGTGAAGAGGAAAGTCAGGCCACCGATGACGAGGAGGAAGACCTAGAAGAGCCAGACTACCCGACCGAGCATTCCACCACTTAGGCATCATTCGCAACCCGGATATGCCCGTTAGTAACCCCTACGGTAGGATAGGTCGTGTACCCCTATGCGAAGTCGAGTCCTTGTAATGGTTCATATGAAACCATGTAGTATTGTGTTTGCTTTTGATGTGTTTGATGGACGTCGTACTTTCCTTCAGGAACTTGTAAGCGACTACATCACCCATTTGGATTTTAATGAATGTGTTTGGCCTTTTGGCCCTTGCATGAAAACAATTAGTGTCATACCAACCCCCTTACTAGGCGTCCCATCTATATTGCTTTCCCCATCTTTCCCAATCATGAGACCTTGACCGCTCCAACAGGCTGCCTGTTGTAACTCGTACTGGTACCTCTACCCAGCAGCAAGAAGCTGGAGAAGGAGCCAGTCAGGACCAAACCCAAGGACAAGCTCCACCACCGCCACCACCTCCAAACATGGACATGGCTCAGCTTCTCCAAGCCTTCCGAGAGGAACGCCAAGCCAACACTGCAGCCCTCCAGATGATTGCTCAAGCTGTCAATCGCCAGCCGGTGGGAAACGGCAATGGACGTTCCACGTTGGTGGAGTTCAAGAAGCATGCACCACCCACCTTCATCGAGACTGCTAAACCCCTGGATGCAGACGACTGGGTCCGCACCATCGAGGATCTGCTAGAAGTAGTCGGATGCACTGAGGACCGTGAGAAGGTGGCATATGCTGCTCACTATCTCGGGGGAACTGCTAGAACTTGGTGGGATGGATTCAAGGCCATGCATGCTGAGCAAAACATCACTTGGAATAACTTCAAGGCAGAATTCTGCAAGGCCCACATTCCTTCCGGAATCATGGCCATCAAGAAGCGTGAGTTCTGAGCCCTGAAGCAAGGTAGTAGCACTGTCAAGGAGTACATGCAGAAGTTCAGTATTCTCTCAAGGTATGCCCCTGAAGATGTCAGCATTGATGCTTCCAAAAGGGAGCGCTTCATGGAAGGCCTTAACCAGACTCTGCAGTACTCGCTTGTTGTGTGTGACTGCCCGACCTTTCCTGATCTGGTGAACAAGGCACTCATGCTGGAAGACAAGCGACGTGCTTTGGATGACACCCGTAAGCGCAAGATGATCAACAAGGGTAGCTCCAACAACCAGAAGCCTCGCCCGTGGCAGCCAGCCCCGTTCAAGCCAACCTATCAGCAGCCAAGAGCTCCTGCACCCCGCACCAACTATCCACCTCAGCAATATGCCAACCCCAGGCCATCTTACAACAACCCCAATAACAATGTCGGCACGAGCAGCAACCCCAACCAAGTCACTTGCTTTGGATGTGGACAGCCAGGACACTACTCCAAGAATTGCCCCAACAAGAAGCCCGACGCCCCGCGCCCCAATGCGCAGAACCCAGGACAAGGCCGTGGAATGCCACCAAGGAACCTAGCTCCCCTGAACCCACCCAACAACGGCAAGTGTCATGTGAATCATGTCACTGCAGAAGAAGCCCAGGAAGACCCGGACGTCGTGCTGGGTACGTTCCTTGTCAACTCAACACCTGCAACTGTCTTGTTTGATTCTGGAGCCACGCATTCATTTGTCACCCAAAAGTTTGCATTAAAAAGTGGCATGACTCCTACACCTCTGAATAACCCTATGGTGGTACAAACCCCCGGAGCAGAGATGAGAGCCAAGATAGGATGTAAAGGAGTCGGGATTGTCATTAATGGGGTAGACTTCCTAGCAGACCTTATCATCTTAAGATCACAAGGCTTGGATGTGATCTTAGGAATGAATTGGCTCATCAAGCACCAAGGCTTGCTAGATTGTGCCAACCGTACTGTCACTGTAACCAATGACCAAGGAGTCGAAGTTAAATTTGCCTCCAACCCCTCCTCTACTAAAGCCAACCAAGTCAACTCTCTGTCAGAAGTTGGATTGGAGCAAGTGCCGGTAGTATGTGAATACCCCAATGTCTTTCCTGATGAGCTACCAAGAATGCCTCCTGACCGATACATTGAGTTCATCATCGAGCTCATGCCCGGAGCAGGACCCATCTATAAGAAGCCTTATAGAATGGGATCTGAAGAGTTAGCAGAGTTGAAGAAGCAACTGGAAGAGCAGTTGAGGAAGGGATTTATCCGCCCTAGTGCCTCCCCTTGGGGATCACCTATTCTATTTGTGGCAAAGAAGGACGGTACCATCCGCTTATGCATTGACTACCGCTCCCTCAATGAAGTTACAATCAAGAACAAGTATCCACTTCCCAAGATTGAAGATCTGTTTGATCAACTCAATGGGGCCAAGGTGTTCTCCAAGATTGACCTCAGATCTGGGTACTACCAGCTGAAAATCAGACCCCAAGATATTCCGAAGATGGCATTTGTAACCAGATATGGCCTGTATGAGTGCACGGTCATGTCCTTCGGATTGACCAATGCCCCAGCTTACTTCATGTATCTCATGAATAAGGTCTTCATGGAATATTTGGACAAGTTTGTCACTGTCTTCATTGATGGCATTCTTGTCTTCTCGAAGACGGAAGAAGAGCACGAGCAACACTTGAGGATGGTCCTAGACAAGCTTCGAGAGCACCAACTGTATGCCAAGTTCAGCAAGTGCGAATTTTGGCTGCGCAAAGTTGGATTCTTGGGTCATGTTTTGACTGAAGAAGGATTGTCGGTCGATCCCACTAAGATTGAAGCCGTGACTGAATGGCAATCCCCAAGCAATGTGAAGGAAGTCAGAAGCTTCCTCGGACTTGCGGGATATTACCGCAAGTTTGTTGAAGGATTCTCAAGCATTGCACGACCCATGACTCCGCTCTTGAAGAAGGACAAGAAGTTTGAATGGACGCCAAAGTGTGGAGAAAGCTTCCAGGAGCTGAAGAAGAGATTGACCACCGCCCCAGTTCTGACCACACCAGATATACACAAGGAGTTTGTGATATATTGTGATGCGTCAAGAACCGGACTGGGAGGTGTTCTGATGCAAGAAGGCAGATTCGTAGCTTACCTTTCAAGGCAACTACGGCCTCATGAAGAGAACTATGCTACTCATGACCTCGAGTTGGCAGCTATAGTTCATGCCCTGAAAACATGGCGACATTACCTCCTAGGGAAGCGGTGTGAGATATACACGGATCACAAAAGTCTAAAGTATATTTTCACTCAGAAGGAATTGAACATGAGGCAAAGAAGATGGCTAGAGTTGATCAAGGATTATGACCTTAGTGTTCAATACCACCCTGGAAAGGCTAATGTGGTAGCAGATGCATTAAGGAGGAAGGCTTATTCCTTGAATGCTATGCTTAAGGAAAGGCTACCTGCCTTGTATGAAGAACTTGAAAGCTTCGGGATGGAACTGGTTGCACCAGGATTCTTAGCCAACCTTGAAGTTAAGCCTACCCTGATGGATGATATTAAGGAAGCTCAGAAGGGACACGAAAGTATTGAAGGCATCAAGAGGAAGATCAAGGCAGGCAAGGCCCCAGGATTCTCAGAGGATGAGCAAGGAATCGTGTGGTTTGGGAATCGCATTTGCGTACCCAACAAGATTGAGCTCAAGAAGTTCATCTTGCAAGAAGCTCATGACACCCCGTATTCCATCCACCCCGGAGGAACCAAGATGTATCAAGACCTGAAGGAAAGATTTTGGTGGCACAGGATGAAAAGGGAGATTGCCACCTATGTTCCAAAGTGTGATGTATGCCAAAGGGTCAAAGCTGAATATCAGCGACCTGCTGGATTGCTCCAACCACTCAAGGTTCCCGAGTGGAAATGGGATAAAGTCGGAATGGATTTCATCACTTGACTACCTAGGTCAAACAAGGGACATGACTCCATCTGGGTCATAGTCGATCATTTGACTAAAGTAGCCCATTTCATTCCTGTGAAGACTACCTATGATGGCAACCAGCTAGCGGCTCTATAGATCAACAGAATCGTAAGTCTTCATGGTGTTCCCAAGGAGATTGTGTCAGATCGAGGAACCCAGTTTACCTCAAGATTCTGGAAGAAGTTCCAAGAGGCCATGGGGACCAAGATGTCCTTCAGCACTGCTTTCCACCCACAGACTGGAGGTCAGACAGAATGAGTGAATCAGATACTCGAAGACATGCTCCGAGCCTGTGTCTTAGCATATGGAGCTAGGTGGGAAGATTGCCTCCCTTTTGCCGAGTTCTCCTACAACAACAGCTATCAGTCAAGCCTCCAGATGGCACCATTTGAGGTATTGTATGGTCGGAAGTGCCGCACACCCCTCAATTGGTCAGAAACAGGAGAAGGGCTAGTATTTGGGCCTGAAATCCTCTGTGAAGCAGAAGAGCAAGTTCAGCTAGTCAGAGAACAACTGAAGACCGCGAAGTCCAGACAGAAGAGCTATGATGACACTCGTCGCCGACAAGTAGACTTCCAAGTCGGAGACCATGTATACCTGCGAGTAACTCCTCTTAAGGGAACCAAGCGTTTCCACGTTAAGGGAAAACTCGCACCAAGATTTATCGGCCCCTTCGAGATTACCGCACGACGTGGAGAAGTGTCTTACTAGTAGGAACTGCCACCTGAACTATCCGATGTGCACAACGTATTCCACGTGTCACAACTCCGGAAGTGTCTCCAGGTTCCAGACAAACCTGATCTTTACAAGGACGTCGATCAACAAGCCATTGACCTTCAGCCCAATTTGACCTACCGCGAGAGACCCATCTGCATTATGGATGAGGTTGAGCGACGCACTCGAAGCCGCACTATCAAGTACTTCAAGGTCCAGTGGAGCAACCACACTGAAGCAGAAGCAACCTGGGAACGTGAAGACTACCTTAGATCCGAGTTTCCATATCTCTTTAAAGCCTAGTTTAGGAATCTGGGGGACGAGATTCTTGTAAGGGGGTAGGTCTGTCACACCCTGCATTTTGTAACATTTCATTTGCAATAAAGCATGAAAATTTGGTCCAACAAAAACTTTTGCATTATTTGACTTTTTATTTTGAAGTTGGTTTTCTCTCTGTGATTTTCAAGTGCTCTGCAAAGTCAACAACTTCACCTCCTATACTTCATCTCCTTGCCCGAAACTTCTGCCCAATGATCATGCCATGTGTATAGTGCAATATAGTATTTTCTTCCAAAAAGAATTTGGCCAAAAAGTATTTTCTAAAAATTAGTTTTCCAAAAACCCTTGAATTGAGATTTGCACTGCAAGTACTTAATTAAGGGCAGTAAAAATCCTTCCAAAAATATGTTTGAATCCTATTAGATAAAGGATACCCAGAAACCACAAAAATATAATTTTAAAAGTTATTTTCCTATTTTATTTAAAGGCTTTTTCTTAAGGCCAGAAATGGTCTTTAATAGGGAAAAATTATTTTATTGTTTTAAAAATATTTGAGAAAAATCAGGGAAACTCAGTGGGCATATATTTCCCATATATATGAGTTTCAACACATGGTTATGATCAAAATATTGGTCAAATCCCTCAAAAATCCTTTCTGGATACTTCAAGCTGTTGAAATATTTCTACAGGAAATATTTTCATAAAAATCCAGGAAAATTCTAGAAAGTAACATATGCATAATGTGATGATCTTGCAAAGTTTCATATCAATCAAAACAAGTTTGGTTCACAAAAGTGCCCCAAAACCCTTTCCGTCCAGAACCAAATTTGAACAACTCTACATTGCCAAGTGTGTCCTTTTAATCTGAAATTTTGTGGACATGTTCAAATCCCCAAATGATGACACTACACCAAGTGGTTCATCAAGGAGAATGGTTTTGCATGACTAGATCTTGGAAAACCCATTTCTGTTGATTTCTAGGGTTTACCAAAGTTACACTGGCAACTTTTCCCAAATGAGCTCAAATTTGGTGGCACACCCTATTTCTAAGTGTCATTCCATCCTGTTAAGTATCATGGCAATTGGAGTTCATTTTCTTTCCCAAACCAACAACAAACACCTTCTGCCATTTTTCCAAAAACACCATTTTGACCCCTTCCACTAATCTCCTTGAGCTCAACTTTTTACCATAGCCCCTCCTAGTCATATTCTACCTCCAGTAAGTTTTCTTAGCCCAAACTCAATTATTGGGGGGGATAAAAACCTCTCTCTCCCTCTCTGGACAACCACTTTCTCTCTCTCCCTCACCCTCTCTCCTCTCCTACTGGCCATCCAGAGCATCCAATGCCTCTCCCAACTTCTTTACTCCACCCTTGAGCTACTGGACACGGTTGGCCGCGCCCACAAGGCATAGAAAATGCCATGACGGCCATTTGGGCGCTCTGGAGCGCGCTATAGTGCGCTCCCGTACTGTAGCCGCCCTCTGCCCGACGCCTCCGACCACCTCGGGCATCCCCCGTGCGCCTGCCGATGCGCCTCGGCGTCCGCAACATGCTACGCGGTCGGCCCCCTCCTCTCTCTTCCTCCCCGCGCCTCCACGCTAGCAAACACCGGCCGCCCGAGCGCGCCAATGGCGCGGCTCAGACGCGCGCACCTCTGACCTCTCCCCACTCCCTATCTCTATCTCTCCCAACGTAGTCGACGTCCAGGAACACCCCAGACATGTCCACGCGCGTCCCCGTGACCCACAGCAACGGCAACAACCTCGCCGGCGCACGGGTCTATGGTGAGCCGTGGCTCGCCTACTTAAAGGCCTCCCCGAGCCCCCCTCTCCTCACCACTCGCTCTCTCACTCCCCTAAACAACCCCTACACCACTCACCCCTCTCTCCAGACGAGCCCGAGCTCGAGATCAAGCTCGAGCTCCGCCGCCTCAGGTCGCCGTCGATCCCACGGTACAGGCCTCCCCTGCTCCTCCTCTGCCTCGATCTGGAACCCCCCCAGCACCCCTGACCATTTCCCCCTTCTTCCCCGCCTCTTTTGCAGCCGAAAACGGCCGGAGCCGTCGATGCCCGAAGCCTCTCCGCTGCGAGACCTCGTCGCCGGCGAGCAAGGCAACTCCGGTGACGTCCACCACCTCCACCCGAACGGCGACTCGACGCTGAGTCTAGCCATACCCTCGCCCGACCTCGCCGTGGCCTACATCGTCGCCGATGAGCTTGCCGCCCTCTCTAACCCAGGGTTGAGGACGACGGCCGTGGGGCCCGTCCGTCAGCCACACGCCCTGACGCTTGGGCCCCGCCCGTCAGGTTTGAACCTGGCGCGCGCGCGTGCGCCAGTGCGCTGCGCCGCCTCTCTGGCTGGGCCTGCTGCCCTGCGGCTGTTCTGGCCCAGCAGGCACAGGGCCCTTTTCTTTTTCTTTTTCTGTCACTTTTCCAAAAATTCCACAGGATAAAATATATGTCCAAATAAATTAATTCCAATTCCTAAATTCCCAAATATTGCAACCTATTTAATGTTGCAACTTTCATCGAAATCCAACAACCTTTTCTTCACTGTAAATATTTAAATGTGATTTTAAGCATTTAAATATGCCTTTGTAAATCCATTTCTCCTATTCTGCTACTCCAAATCCAAAACTAGGAATTTTTCCCCTTCTTAGTTTTCCACCTAGTATTTTACAAAAATGAGTTGACATTTTTCTGAGCACTTTGGTTTTTCTGTTTTATTATTGCCTTATTTTCTCGTTATTATTTTGCGACGATAGATTGCGTTGCTGACGAAGGAGTTGGACCAGAAGACTTTGAAGACCCAGAAGACTTTGCTGAGCCAGGCAAGCAGCCCTTTGACCATGTCTATGAAACCCTTTTTATGCACTTCATATAGCACTCTATTATTGTTGCAACGGAATCATGATAAGATGGTAGCCACTTTGGTAGGTTGCCTTCATTTTTCCCTTGTTGATACTTGCATTGAGCATGACCCTACCTTCCTATGAGGGTTATGCCGATGGGAGTAGATAGGATGCTAAGTAGTGCTACGCTAAAGGGACGGGAATATGCATGGTGATGGAGACAAAGTACTTTCAAAAGACTTTTTGAAAACCCCGTCGGGTGCCACTTATGCCCGAGGGAGACAATGAGATGGGTAACCACTTGATGACGAAGTGGTGTACCGAGGCAAGTGTGTGTGTTGTTTTCGAAAACGGATTAGATTTAAGATTTGTCGACTGTCCCAACCTTACATGCGCAACCACTCTACCCTTATATGGGAAAGGGCATTATTGATTACCTAGACTGATACTAGCATGGAGCCCGCATTACTAGTGATGGGGGAGAGTTGGTGCTCTCTCTCGGGACGGGGTCGTGCCAGGTAGGGTGGCCATGACTGTTTTTACAGGGCACCGGATACACCGTTGCGTCCCCTCTCGGGTGTTACGATCTCGAGTGAATCTCGTACGATGTACATCGTGAGGATACGGAACAACGAGTGGACTCCTTGTTAGTGTCGTCTAGGGAAAGATAGTGATCGGGTGCTTACCCCGGGTACTTGAGGTATCGCGGGCCGTGGATGTCCGGAAGTTCCCCGGATCTTGTGGGTAAAGTGTGCATCCTCTGCAGAGTGTAAAACTATTCGAATAGCCGTGTCCACGGTCAAGGACAGTTGGGCGGTGCTGCTTAGACTACGTCCACATGTTTACAAACCAGTGTGAGTGTTCGGATAAGTGGGAAGAACTACTTGGGTCAAGTCAAGGACTTGACATGATTGATGTGGGTTGATGCCCACTCTATTTATGTATATATCTTTAACCTATTCTCATGGTTAATTGAAATCTCCAGATGCATGTCTTACAAGTTGTTGAACATGTCATTGCACTCAAAACTAGCTTTCCGCAAAAATTTACCTATATCATGCATTATTGTACCTTGAACCAAAACATGGGTTGCTTGCGAGTACATTCAAAGTATTCATTGGATTGCCACTGGTTATTTAATTGGCCAGGCATGGAAGAACAGGAGTTCGAAGAAGAATTCTTTGGAGACGAACATGCGAACTAGGACATTTCCCAGTCAGAATGCCTGTAGGGTTAAGGCAGATGGCATGGGTTCTACTTATCGACAAAGATTTCCGCTGCTTGTGTTTCATTTGATGTTCAGCCCTTAAGGCTTTATCAATGTAAGACTTGAGCATAATGGTCAAAATTTGTGTAAGACGGTATGTATGGATGTAAGACTCTTGTTATTCAGCTTCTGTATGTTCAGTGAGCATTGATCTCTGGGATCACTGTACACGTGCATTCGGTGATCTCGACTTATGAGTCGGGGTCCCCACAATCATCCCTTCCTCTTTGGGGAAATAATGATGTAGTTCAAGCCACATCAATGTCTACTACACAACCTTCTTCTTGTAGACTCGTTGTAACACCCCCGGATGTAATTTGCCATATTTGTATTCCAACTCTTGCCATTTTCGGCTCTAAGTTATGATATTCCCTCATGGTTGGGTTTTGTATTCGTTTGCATTTTGTCCATGTCATGCATCTCATATCTTGTCATCATGTGCATCGCATTTGCATACGTGTTCGTCTCATGCATCCGAGCATTTTCCCCGTTGTCCCTTTTGCGATCCGGCACTCCTATGTCCTGCGGCGCCCCCTTTTGTCTCTTTTCGGGTGCGGGTGTTAAATGTTCTCGGATTGAACCGAGACTTGCCAAGCGTCCTTGGTACACCACCAGTAGACCGCCTGTCAAGTTTCGTGCCATTTGGAGTTCGTTTGATACTCCAACGGTTAACCGGGGAACCGTAAAGGCCGCGTGTGTGTTGCAGCCCAACACCCCTCCAAAGTGGCCCAAAACCCATCCAAACCCCCTCCATCCCCTCGGCCGTTCGATCACGATCGCGTGGCCGAAAACCGCACCTAATTTGGACTCTCCTAGCTCCCTCTATCTATAAATATGTGCATCTCCCAGAAATTTCACGGATAAACCCTAGCTCTTCCTCCCCTCGCGCCGCCGGACACGTCCGGGCAGAGCCGGATGCTTACGCCACCGCCATCCGTCCAACTCTGCGCCACCACATGTCACCGCCGCCACCCCCACGCCGCCGGCCCGCCGCAGCCCGCAGCAAGCCCGCGGGGCCTGAACCGCCGCCCGTGCGCCTCCCCGCCCGCTCGCGCCGTGCGCCTGGCGCCGCGCCTCGCCGCCCACTGGCGTCCGCCACCTCGCCGGCCGGAGCCGCACCGGACGCCGCCGCTCGTCGCCGCGCCGCCCTCCGCCGCCACTCCGGTCACCGCGCCGTTCCCCGCCGGCCGCGAGCTACGGCGCCGCCCCGTCCCGCTTCTCCGGCCACCTCCCCCGCTCCTCCGGCCGCTCCTCCGTCAAACTCCGGCCGCCGCAGCATTCTCCAGCAAACCTCGTCATCCACGCCGCGCTCGGATCTAGATCTGTAATTTAGGGTTGACCCGATTTTTCCCTAAGTCCTTTTATTTTTGCATTTTCTAGCACTACTCATCATGCCATATCTCTGCATTCGTAGCTCCGTTTTGGGCGTGTAATATACCAAAAGGTTCACCATGATGCCCTCTTTATTTTGTTACATTCCACCATGCTTGTTTGAGTCCATCTTTATGCCCTAATGACTGTTGCAAGAGTGCTATAAAATGTTAGTTCCTGATTCTTATCAGTTTATGAGCATTTGTCATTTTTGCCATGACTATTGTGTGCCTCCTATGGACTTGAGCTCTACATGTGTTTTGGGCTAAGACATGCCATCTTTACAAGGGTGTAAGCCATGTATTTTTGTGATCAATGTGGTGACTAGCACATGCATGCAAAGTAGCTCTCGTAATATTGCTGATTTCAGGGACTTAGAATTCTACTAAGTCATTTCCCTGTTGTTATTTTTATGCCATGTATTCATGTTGCTACAGAGTGACCCATGCCTCTTTTGAGTACGTTCAGTAAGGATGATTTGGGCATATGATTGTGCTCCATCCATCCATGTCCTTGTTTTCATTTATGGAGTCCCCTAGGAGGACCCAATCTTGCTCTACATTTGCTATAAAATGTTCCTGGCAGATTGTTTACGTGTTAATCAATTTTGCCAAGGTTGTTGTAGTTGATCCACGCATGCTATGAGATTGTTCTTGCCATGTTTAGCTTCTTGATCATGTCTTCTTGCTGGGTGTATGCTTAGTTTGTCATGCAATACCTTGTCGTGAGTGCATCGAGCTCGCAAACGTGCCTACGTAACTCTATTTTTTGCCATGTCCAGTTTTCTGCCAAGTCTGAATCTGTTAACAAAACTTGCTATGTTTACATGGGTGCCATCATGTTTTCTGTGCCCTTTTGGCTTATGGTCAGTAAGGGACTTTTTTTATATGCTTTGAGTAGTTTCATGCCATGCCTTGTGTTGCTATGATCTGGTCCTGTAGCATGTTGTTATCTTGCTCTAAACATTGCTTCATGATGTTAAATCCTGACATGTTCGTATTTTCAGCAAGTCTGTGAAGCTGATATCTTTTGCACATTTGCATGCTTGTTTGAACCTTCTATTGTGCGATTTAGCCGTAGCTCAGTGTTCATGTTTTGTCAAGCATCTTGATTAGATCCCAGCCATGTGCTTTGTTGCTATGTTATAGTGCAGTAGCTTAGGTTCTTATTGCATTTTTGATGGCATCGTGTTGTTAATCGCAGGATTGTGCCATTATTATTTTGCTTGGCATTTGCAAACCGTGCATCTGATTCCGGTGATCTTTATATCAATTTCGACCGAAATCAACTCATCTTTCCAGCGGCGCTCTTGGTATGCCAAGTTGAGGCCTGGTCCAATCTTTTCCTTCCGGAGCACGCATATGCATTGCATATTACATCTCGCATATCATGTCATGTTTTGCATCATGTTGCTTGCGCATTGCATGGTGGCTGATTGTGTTCCCCTTGCTTGTGTTCTTGCCTTATGTAGAGCCGGGAGACGAGTACGTGATCGAGGAACCCATTGAGTATGCTTACGAGGATCAAGCTTACGTCAACTCGAAGGACATTGCAGGCAAGATGACCATACGCTCGAAATCACTTCTATCTTTGCTTGCTAGTTGCTCGCTCTATTACTATGCCTATGCAGCGATACCTACCACTTTCTATATCATGCCTCCCACTTTGCCATGTCAAGCCTCTAACCCACCTTGTCCTAGCAAACCGTTGTTTGGCTATGTTACCGCTTTGCTTAGCCCCTCTTATAGCGTTGCTAGTTGCAGGTGAAGATTGGAGTTTGTTCCTTGTTGGAACATGATTATTGTTGGGATATCATTATTATATCTTGTTTACTTTAATGCACCTATATACTTGGTAAAGGGTGGAAGGCTCGGCCTTATGCCTGGTGTTTTGTTCCACTCTTGCCGCCCTAGTTTCCGTCATAATGGTGTTATGTTCCTTGATTTTGCGTTCCTTACGCGGTTGGGTTATAGTGGGAACCCCTTGACAGTTCGCCTTGAATAAAACTCCTCCAGCAAGGCCCAACCTTGGTTTTACCAATTGCCACCTAAGCCTTTTCTCTTGGGTTCCGTGGACTCAAGGGTCATCTTTATTTTAAACCCCCGGGCCAGTGCTCCTCTGAGTGTTGGTCCAAACTAGAGCCCCTTGCAGCACCACCTCGGGAAAACTCGAGGGTTGGTTTTAGTTGTACGGATTGCTTATCCGGTGTGCCCTAAGAACGAGATATGTGCAGCTCCTATCGGGATTTGTCGGCACATTCGGGTGGCTTTGCTGGTCTTATTTTACCATTCTCGAGATGTCCTGTAACCGGGATTCCGAGTCTGATCGGGTCCTTCGTTGACCATGAGAGCTTGTGATGGGCTAAGTTGGGACACCCCTGCAGGATTTTGAACTTCATAAGCCGTGCCCGCGGTTATGGGCAGATGGGAATTTGTTAATATCCGGTTGTAGAAAACTTGACACTAAACTTAATTTAAATGAATCAACAGCGTGTGTAGCCGTGACGGTCTCTTTTCGGTGGAGTCCGGGAAGAGAACACGGTCTCGTGTTATGCTTGAACGTAAGTAGTTCTAGGATCACTTCTTGATCTTATAGCTTCTCAACCGTGCTTTGCTTCTCTTCTCGCTCTCATTTGCGTAAGTTAGCCACCATATATGCTAGTGCTTTCTGCAGCTCCACCTCACTACCTTTCCCTACCCATAAGCTTAAATAGTCTTGATCGTGACGGTGTCAGATTGCTGAGTCCCCATGACTCATAGATTACTTCCAAAACCAGATGCAGGTGCCAATGATGCCATTCCAGGGGATGCGAGTGAACTCAAGTGGGAGTTCGATGAGGATTCAGGACGTTACTATGTTTCCTTTCCAGACGATCAGTAGTGGAGCCTAGATGGGGCCATCGGGGATCTTATGCATTTGGGGTTGTCTTTATTTTGGTTCCATAGTCGGACCTTGATTTGTATTCTGGATGATGTAATTCTATATTTATGTATTGTGTGAAGTGGCGACTGTAAGCCAACTCTTCATTCAGTACATGGGATGTGTAAAGATTACCCCTCTTGCGACATGCCTACTATGCGGTTATGCCTCCAAGTCATGCTCCGACACATGGGAGATATAGCCGCATTATGGGTGTTACAAGTTGGTAATCAGAGCCTTCCCCGACTTAGGAGCCCCCTGCTTGATCGAATCGCTGGCGTTGTTGAGTCTAGAAAAATGTTTTGTGTCTTATAGGATTATATATATCAGAGAGTAGGATTCTTTTTACTCCTAAGACCCTTCGTCGCTCTGGTGAGGCCTCCTGATGTAGAGTTTTGACTCTTCTCTTCTCAAATTTCATGAAATTTTTTTAGGATCACGCGGGTATCTTGGAATCGTTCCGATGGTTTCGTGACAAGAACATTGTTCTTGGTGCCTCCTGACATTTAGGGGGTGTGGCAGTGTCCCGGGGAGTTGAGCTCCGAGGTGTTGTCGTCATAATTTTATCATTACAATTCTGGAATACCTGAGTTCGCTGACATTAAAAATCTCTTTTAGGCAGTTGTTGGTGAGATAACCTCGACGCCACCAGTACTGGGGCAGGAGTTCGGGAGTATTGCCATAACTCGTATAACGGATGCTTTTCGAAGTTTGAGGTAAATGATTTCCGAATGTTTCTTGGTTATGTGTTGAAGGATGGATACAGCTGGATGTAGGATTTGCTAGTTTTGGGTGAGATATTATGCTTCCCCTGTATCCCCAACACCCCATTGCATAACCGGACAGTTTCGGGAGTTTCATAGGTGGGAATTCATGTAGCTCTAGTATTTCTTCCGCAGATATTTGGTTTGTGATTGGGTAATCCTTACCAAGTATTTGTTCATATTCGTACCTTGTTGCTTTATTCATCTACCTTTATCTAAGTGGCTTCTCAACTTATGGAAGTGTGATCATTTACCTTGGAATTCATTGGTTCATTCTTGTTCGAATGTTAAGACTAAATGTCGCAATTTCGATCCATTGATTCAGCTTCAATATATGTCTTTCAAGATGCTAACGGATGTCACCCTCTTCAGGATGGCTCCTCCAACGCGTCAGAATCCGGAACCACCACCACCACCTCCACCTCCGGAGGCATGGCAAGCTGTGATGGCCGCCACCAACCCCAATACGCAGATGCTTATGCAACTCTTGCAAGAGCACAACCAAGGAAATCAAGGCCATGGCAACAATCAAGTTCAGTTTGCTACCCTCAACCAGTTCCTCGCAAACCAGCCGAAGTCCTTCAGTAACTGTGTCGAGGCTACAAATGCTGATGATTGGCTCGTGGATATCTGCAAACATTTTGAGTGTAGCAACGTCAGGCCTGAGGACTTTGTCAAGTTTGCTTCATTCCAACTCAAAGACCAAGCTGCTGAGTGGTATCAACAATACAAAGATTCCAGAGGAGGTCATGTGATTACCTGGGATGATTTTCACCGAGACTTCAAAGCTCACCACATTGCTCAAAGTGTTGTTGAGAGTAAGTGTGAGGAGTTCCGCAATCTGAAGCAAGGCAGTATGTCTGTTTACCAATACAACATCATGTTCTAGAGGCTCGCTCGCTTCGCCAAGCAAGACATCCCTAACGAGAAGAGCATGATTTATCAATTCAGAGGTGGCCTTAGAGAATATCTGCAACTAGCGCTCGTGCTTTTTGAGCCGAAACAATATGATGAGTTCTACAACATGGCACTAAAGCAAGAGGCTACTCAGCTCAAGTGCAATTCTTCTAATAGGAGAGTCAGGGATACAACTCCTTCTTCATCTTCAACTCAAGTGGCAACTAAGTAGCAAAAGTACTGGTTGCCTCCTCCTCCTCTGTCCTATCAGCCTTATCAGCAAAAGAGCAAAGGTGGCAATGGATCTTCCCACCCACCCAGCCCAGGCTTTCAGAACAAAGCTTCGTCTCATGCTCCAAGGTCAAGTGCTCCGTATCACCGTCCGCTCTCAGAGGTTATGTGCAACAAGTGTCAACAGAAGGGTCACTATGCAAACAAATGCTTCAACCAGAGGCGTCTTCCGCCTCCTCCTCCTGTTAGATCTGCCAGCAATGCAGTGGTCAAGCATAATCCCAAGTTTTCAAAGGTCAACATGATGAACGCAGCTGAGGCAGAGGACTCGTCAGAAGTGATCATGGGTAACCTTCCTGTCAATGATATTCCTGCAAAAGTTCTTTTTGATACTGGTGCATCACATTCTTTCATTTCAAGACCTTTTGTGGCTATGCATGATTTGGTTACTCAAGTATTGCCGAGACCTCTATCTATTGTTTCTCTAGCCCGACAAATGACTTCTCGAGTATTCGTTCTGGATATGTCTATCAAGATGGGTGACTATAAGTTTCTGTCTTCTCCTATTGTTCTTGGTAACTCGGATATTGATCTTATTCTCGGAATGGACTGGCTTTCTAAGCACAAGGCTCAACTTGAGTGTGCTGCCAGGCAGATTCAATTGACACACTCGTCTAAGGATGTGATCATCTATGCCACTCGTGATGATACCATTTTCGACTGTTTTCTCTCAATGAGAAGGGCGAGTTGAATGCCATCTCTCAGATTCCAGTCGTTTGTGAATATCAAGACGTCTTTCCAGAAGAGCTTCCAGGAATGCCTCCTCACCGGCCAGTTGAATTCGTCATCGATCTTGAGCCTGGCACGGAACCTGTTTACGAACGTCCTTACAAGCTTGGACCAAAAGAGTTGAAGGAGCTGAAGAAACAACTCGATATACAAGAGCGTATGGGTCTGATCCGACCGAGTTCTTCTCCATGGGGTTGTGGTGTTCTTTTTGTCAAGAACAAGGATGGCACAGACCGACTTTGTGTCGACTACCGTCCATTGAACAAGAAGACCATAAAGAACAAGTACCCACTTCCCAACATCAATGAGCTTTTCGAACAACTCAAGGGTGCTCAAGTATTCTCCAAGCTTGACCTCCGTATGGGCTATCATCAAATTCGCATTCGTGAAGAAGATATCCCCAAGGCAGCTTTCAGAACAAGCTATGGTTCTTGTGAATATACTGCCATGTCTTTCGGCCTTGTCAATGCTCCTCCAACGTTCTCTCGCATGATGAACTTCATCTTCAACCCATAGACAAATGACTTCGTCTTGGTCTATCTCGATGACATTTTGGTATTTTCCAAGAACAAGGAGGATCATGCCAAGAATTTCAGATTGGTGCTGGACAAACTCAGAGAACATCAGTTCTATGCGAAGCTTTCAACGTGCGAGTTTTGGCTCGATGAGGTTCTCTACCTTGGGCATATAATCTCCGCCAAGGGCATAGCTGTTAATCCTGAGAAGGTATCTACAATTGTGAATTGGGAACCTCCTCGGAATGTGAAGCAGCTCCGCAACTTTCTTGGGCTCGCAAGCTATTGTCGAAGATTCGTTGAGAATTTCTCTAAGATCACGAAGCCTCTTTCCAACCTCCTCCAGAAGCATGCGAAGTATGTCTGGACGCCTGAATGTGACATCGCTTTCAACACCGTCAAAGAGAAGCTAGTCACAGCTCCAGTTCTGACTCCTCCTGATGAATCCAAACCATTTGAGGTTTTCTGTGATGCTTCCCTGCAAGGTCTCGGTGCTGTGTTAATGCAAGAGAAGAAAGTTGTGTCCTATACCTCTCGCCAGTTGAAGCCCAACGAAAAGAACTACCCCACTCATGACCTCGAGTTGGCGGTAGTTGTCCATGCTCTTTTAACTTGGAGACATCTCTTGTTGGGAAGGAAAGTGGACATCTTCACTGATCATAAGAGTCTCAAATACATCTTCACTCAACCCAACCTCAACCTCAGGCATACTCATTGGGTCAAAATGATTCAAGAGTGTGATCCGAGTATTGAATATACCCCAGGCAAGGCCAATGTCATTGCTGACGCTTTGAGCAGGAAGGCTTACTGCAACAGTTTGATTCTCAAGCCCTTCCAACCGCATCTTTGTGAAGCTTTCTGCAAACTTAATCTCCTAGTTGTTCCTTAAGGATTCCTTGCCAACCTCCAAGTCTCTCCTACTTTGGAAGATCAGATTCGTGAGGCTCAACTTCTTGATGCAATGGTGAAGAAGGTGAAGATTGGTATTGCCAAGAGCCAACCCAAGTACAAGTGCTATCGCCTTGATGACAAAGATACTCTATTCTTTGAGGATCGAATTGTTGTTCCTAAAGGTGACCTTCGTAAAGTCATTATGAACGAGGCTCATAACTCACTCCTATCTATTCATCCTGGAAGTACAAAGATGTACCATGACCTCAAGCAGTCATATTGGTGGACTCGAATGAAGCGCGAGATTGCTCAGTTCATGAATGAATGTGATGGCTGCAGAAGAGTGAAAGCAGAACACCAACGGCCAGCTGGTCTCCTCCAACCTCTTGCCATTCAAGAATGGAAGTTTGATCATATTGAGATGGACTTCGTGACTGGATTTCCCAAGTCCAAGCGTGGCAATGATGCTATCTTTGTTGTCATCGACAAGCTCACTAAAGTGGTTCATTTTCTTCCTATCGAAAATCTATCACAGCAGCTCAGTTGGCAGAGCTATATACCCCCAGGATTGTCTCCTTACACGGCATTCCACAGTTGATATCTTCAGATCGTGGAAGCATCTTTACTTCTAAGTTCTAGGATTCCCTTCAGAAGGCCATGGGCACCAACATTCGCTTCAGCACATCTTTTCATCCTCAAACTAGTGGACAAGTCGAGCGAGTAAATCAAATTCTTGAAGATATGCTCAGGGCTTGTGTCATTTCTTTCGGTATTAAGTGGGAAGATTGGCTTCCATATGCCGAGTCCTCCTACAACAACAGCTTCCAAGCGAGTTCGGGCAAGGCCCCATTCGAGATTCTCTATGGCAGAAAGTGTCGTACTCCTCTTAATTGGTGAGAGACTGGTGAACGCCAACTTCTTGGCAATGACTTGATCACAGAGGCTGAAGAAATGTGCAAAGTCATTCGTGAAAATCTCAAAGCCGCGCAATCGCGTCAGAAGAGTTACTATGATAGCAAGCATCGTGACTTGGCTTTCGAGATTGGAGACCATGTCTACCTCCGTGTCTCTCCAATAAAAGGTACTCGTCGCTTCTGTATCAAAGGGAAGCTTTCCCCTAGATACATGGGTCCTTTCAAGATCATTGGAAAAAGAGGTGATCTCGCCTATCAACTTGAGCTTCTGTCCAACTTTGCAAATGTGCACGACGTGTTTCATGTGTCACAGCTTCGCAAGTGTTTCAAAACTCCTGACCGCACCATCAACTTCGAAGAGATTGATCTCCAAGAAGACATGTCTTATCATGAGCATCCCGTTGCTATTCTTGAAGAAATCGAGTGCAAGAATCGCAACAAGTCTATCAAATTCCTCAAAGTAAAGTGGTCACATCATTCCGACCGAGAAGCCACCTGGGAACGCGAGGACCACCTCCATTCCGAATATCCGGAGTTTTTTCAGTCCTAGATCTCGGGATGAGATCCTTTCGTAGTGGTGGAGTGTTGTAACACCCCGGATGTAATTTGCCATATTTGTATTCCAACTCTTGCCATTTTCGGCTCTAAGTTATGATATTCCCTCGTGGTTGGGTTTTGTCTTTGTTTTGCATTTTGTCCATGTCATGCATCTCATATCACGTCATCATGTGCATCGCATTTGCATACGTGTTTGTCTCATGCATCCGAGCATTTTCCCCGTTGTCCATTTTGCGATCCGGCACTCCTATGTCCTCCAGCGCCCCCTTTTGTCTCTTTTCGTGTGTGGGTGTTAAACGTTCTCGGATTGGACCGAGACTTGTCAAGCGGCCTTGTTACACCACCGGTAGACCACCTGTCAAGTTTCATGCCATTTGGAGTTCGTTTGATACTCCAACGGTTAACCGTAAAGGCCTCATGTGTGTTGCAGCCCAACACCCCTCCAAAGTGGCCCAAAACCCATCCAAACCCCCTCCATCCCCTCGGTCGTTCGGTCATGATCGCGTGGCCGAAAACCGCACCTAATTTGGACTCTCCTAGCTCCCTCTATCTATAAATATGTGCATCTCCCCGAAGTTTCGCGGATAAACCCTAGGTCTTCCTCCCCTCGCGCTGCCGGACACGTCTGGGCAGAGACGGACGCGTCCGCCACCGCCGTCCGTCCAACCCTGCGCCTCCACGTGTCACCGCCGCCGCCCCCGCGCCGCCGGCCCGCCGCAGGCCCGCGGGGCCCGAACCGCCGCCCGTGCGCCTCCCCGCCCGCTCGCATCGTGCGCCTGGTACCGCGCCTCGCCGCCCGCCGACGTCCACCACCTCGCCGGCCGGAGCCGCACCGGACGCCGCCGCTCCGGTCGGCGCGCCGCCCTCCGCCGCCGCTCCATTCGCCGCTCCCCTCTCCCCGCCCAGGAGCTCCGGCGCCGCCTCGTCCCGCTTCTCCGGCCACCTCCCCCGCTCCTCCGGCCACTCCTCCGTCAAACTCAGGCCACCGTAGCGTTCTACGGTGAACCTCTTCATCCGCGCCGCGCCTGGGTCTGGATCTGGAATTTAGGGTTAACCCGATTTTGCCACAAGTCCTTTTATTTTTGCATTTTCTAGCACTATTCATCATGCCATATCTCTGCATCCGTAGCTCCATTTTGGGCGTGTAATATACCAAAATGTTCATCATGATGCCCTCTTCATTTTGTTGCATTGCACCATGCTTGTTTGAGTCCATCTTGATGCCCTAATGACTGTTGCAAGAGTGCTGTAAAATGTTAGTTCCAGATTCTTATCAGTTTATGAGCATTTGTCATTTTTTTCCATGATTATTGTGGGCCTCCTATGGAGTTGAGCTCTACATGTGTTTTGGGCTATGTCATGCCATCTTTACAGGGGTGTATGCCATGTATTTTTGGGATCGATGTGGTGACTAGCACATGCATGCGAAGGAGCTCTCGTAATATTGCTGATTTCAGGGACTTCGAATTCTCCTAAGTCATTTCCCTGTTGTTATTTTTATGCCATGTATTCATGTTGCTACAGAGTGACCCATGCCTCTTTTGAGTATGTTCAGTAAGGATGATTTGGGCATATGATTGTGCTCTATACATCCATGTCTTTGTTTGCATTTGTGGAGGCCCCTAGCATGACTCAATCTTGCTCTACTTTTGATATAAAATGTTCCTGGTAGATTGTTTACGTGTTAATCAATTTTGCCAAGGTTGTTGTAGTTGATCCATGCATGCTATGAGATTGTTCTTGCCATGTTTAGCTTCTTGATCATGTCTTCTTGTTGGGTGTATGATTATTTTGTCATGCAATTCCTTGTGGTGAGTGCATCGAGCTCGCAAACGTGCCTACATAACTCTGTTTTTTTGCCATGTCCAGTTTTCTACTAAATCTGAATCTGTTAACGAAATTTTCTATGTTTACATGGGTGCCATGATTTTTTCTATGCCCTTTTGGCTTATGGTCAGTAAGGTACTTTTGTTATATGCTTTTAGTAGTTTCATGCCATGCCTTGTGTTGCTATGATCTGATCCTGTAGCATGTTGTTATCTTGCTCTATACATTGCTTCCCGGTGTTAAATCCTGACATGTTAGTATTTTCACAAAGTCTGTGAAGCTGATATCTTTTGTACTTTTGCCATGCTTGTTTGAACAAGCTATTGTGTGATTTAGCCGTAGCTCAGTGTTCATCTTTTATCAAGCATCTTGAGTAGATCCCATCCATGTGCTTTGTTGCTATGTTAGTGTCGGAGTAATGGGCCACGGGTAGGCTAACACGAGGCCCAAAACCTTTCAAGACATCGGGGCTGACTGCGCCCCTCGAGACGCCAGATGAAGAGCCGCCTTCTGGAGATGGCTGAAGGAACAGTCGGCTGCCCGTATGCAGCCAAGTCCTAGAGGCGACGTCAAGACCGACGGACTCCCGCCTGGCGGCTTCCAGAGAAGCCGGCCACGGGGAGTCGGCCCACGGCACCAACAAAGCCCATGCCCTCATCAGGGGGGATGGGACGGTGAGTGGCAACAGTGAAGCCCACTCCCTCCCCTTTTCCAGGAGATGGCTAAGCCACAGTCCGCTATACCAACGGAGATCTCCGTCTGGCGCGGCACTGTTGCCATGCCATCCCTGATATCAGCAACAGTGGGTGGAGTCTGTGCCCATGATGGCCTGTCAGTACAGTCCACGGACGACGGGCCATACCGGTCAGTGAGAGTCCAGAAGACGACAAGAGCGCCACTAGTCGGACCCATAGGGAGGCGGCCCCCGGGAGTCGGCCTGCCCCTCCCACGGGTTCCCCGCGCCACTAACCAGACGAGACTTGTAGTGGCTACAGTGATCACCCGCCAGACGGCGGGGCTGTAGCCATGACCCCATGACCAAGCCTGCGTCATTAGAAGGACGACTCCAGTAATCAGCAGCCGGCAAGACACGCAAGCGGCGGGTATGGCCTGTCGGCTCCGTACCAGACCAGTCGGCGGGCCCCAGCAGTCGGTGGAAGGGCCGGCAGGCAAAGAGACTGACGGCTGGGCACTGCGCCCAGTCAGTTTACCATTGTACCCCTGGAGGTAGGCCTATATAAACCCCCCAGGGCACCCATGCATAGGGGTCCGACCCATTAGAACTAGAACAGATCATAGAGGGAGGAGAGAGCTAGCCCTACCTTCTCCTACCTTTAGCATACAGCTCGAGGAGCGCCCTTGTATTCACTTTGCCTTAGTGATCATGCGGAGACCCCGCAGAGCAGGACTAGGGGTGTTATCTCCTAGGAGGGCCCCAAACCTGGGTAAAGTACGCCGGCGTTCGTGTCTACGCCTCATCCCGTTTCCAGGCACCGGCGAAGTTCTACTCGCTCCCACCATGATAAGCCATCATTGGCATATGTCGCACCCAACCCCCGACATTTGGCGCCCACCGTGGGGCAAGGTGCACCATCGTCTAGAGACTTGTTCTGGACGGGAACCCTTTTCCACCCTGGTGAGCACAGCCAGCCCGGCACGCTAGACGGAGTCTGCGCCGACACGCTGCATGGCGCTGAAATCGCCTGCGCGGTCAGTTGCCTTGCCGACCTTGTAGGTGAGTTCCGCCTCTCCGACGATCCCGCACCCGACGCGGGCACAGGCGGCCTCGAGAGCCTCCTCGCGGGCCTCCTCGATCAACTCCACGTCTCCAGTGAGCCAGCTGGGGACTTGGAGTCCATAGGCTCCACCGATCCGATGTTGGTCGACTCCGACACCGCGTCGCTTGACACGTTCCCCACCAACGTGGTGGTCTACGACGAGCCACTCCCTTGCGCGGAGAGCGGCGCAAGTACCATCATGGAAGTGCTTGTCATTGATCACGGCGAGCACTCCGGCGGGGGTGATTATGACCCGCTCAACGCGGCGCTGCAAGACCTGGCAGCGCCCATTCCCGAAGACGCTGGAGGCACGCCGCCCTCAGCTAGTCGAAGGCGCCAAGAAGTTGGCCAGCATGAGACGCCTATCAGAGGCCTACCAGTGCGAGATGGACCGCGCTGTGGGCGGCACACCGGCTCCAGCTGGGCGTAGCCGCCATGGCACGGTCCAGCAGCGCGGCGTGGCCATCGCCAACCTGTTCGGGGCAAATCGCCCCATTTACGCCATGCCTGCGGAGAACATCTGAACTACTCAGGTGGTGGTGGACGAGCTGGAAAAATTCGAGGGCGAAGAACGTCGCTTGATAACGGAGCGCGTCCAGCGACTCCTTGACACGGCTACAGAGCAGAACGAGGCCGGCTGCCGCACCAGCGTCGATCTGCTGGAAGAGGGCCAGCTGTTGGCACTCAGCCGGTCCAGCATCTACCAGCAAAGCCTGCGCCGATACTACAGCAGGAAGGTCAAGCCGAGATCTATCCAAGAAGGAGACCTTGTGCTTCAGCTGATTCAGCGAACAGCCGGCTAGCACAAGCTCTCAGCACCTTGGGAAGGCCCTTTCATCATCAGCAAAGTGTTGGGCAACGACTCCTACAACCTGATCGATGCTCAGAAGCCCCGAGCACGCAAGAGGGACGACTCCGGCAAAGAGATGGAGCGGCCATGGAATGCAAACCTCCTCCGAAGATTTTACAGTTAATGCAGTATGTACCACGCTACCTTTTGTATTAAAGTACGAAGACCTCGTGCCCCCCGAGAATAGCTCGGGGACTGCCCACTTTTATCTATATGATAAGAATTATGCCTATGAGTATGTTATTCTTTGTTATGCCGTTGGGCACCGGGTTCGACTAGTCGGCCCGGGGACTTGCCGCCTTATACTATGAAATGACTTCCTGCAGCCGGACAAGTAGTGTGTGGCACTTAAGCCATCTCCTGTTAGAAGCTGCAGCTCGCAGAGCGACTGTCTGGTGGGCAGGAGTAAGGTAGAATGGGTGTCCACATGAAAAATGGCTAAGGACTCAAAGCATGTACATAGTTTAAGCCGGCTTCCAGCCTTCTACAACGAACTCTTGAGCAGCCGGCTCGCCGTTTTCTAATTAAGTTGCTAAAAAAACTCTAAACGGCTAAGTACTTGCCTTCCCAAAGAAGCTAAGTACTTGATCCAGCAACAGTCCGCAGAGCGGCTGTCCGACTGGCAAGAAGACAACCAAGGGAAGGAGGCAAAGGAAAAAGGCAAAGAGCAATAAGAAAGAAGAGATAGAACACGGAGAAATATTTACATAGAAAAGGCCCTTGGCCGAATCTTCAAAGTTCAAGATACACCCCGTGGGTGGAATTGTGCAAATTAACAAGTTCATCGAGACTATTAAGCAGATAAAAGCAAAGATGAAGTGGCAGCCTAGGAAACTACAGATAGATTCGGAGGACCGGTGGGGTCGGCAGTGCCAGCTGCCGGAGCGGCCGGCTGGTTGGTCTCCGCTTGGTCGCCTCTGGCGGCAGCCGGCTCGGTTGGGCGTGGCTCGTTGCTAGAGGCGCAGTCGAGCTGGGGCTGGCCGTCTGCTCCGTCCTCTGGTGCCTCCTCCTCATCCCCTTCCTCCGCCTCGCCTTCTTCCTCGCCACTGGAGTCAATCACCTCCGCCGAGTCCTCGCTGTCGTCCGGGTTCAGCCCGAACCACTCCAGCGGTGCCTCCTCGCCGTTCTCTGCCCGCTTTGGGATGAAGACGCTGGTGTCGGTGTATTCGGCGATCGACGTTGCGCGCTTGACGAGATTGTCTTCCATGACAGCCAACTCCGCCTGAGCTTCTAGCCGGAACGTGGCTAGCTGGGCTAGACTCAACCTAGGATACCACGCCTTGACGAACTCTAAGGACCGACGTGCTCCAGCTCGGGCCGAAGAGCCCTTCCAGGCCTAAAGGCGGCCATCCGCTACCTCCACCCAGTCGGCAGTCCGACTTGGGGTGCGTGGTGCCTGCATATCCGGCCACAGGGCGGCAATCGCCTGGGCGCCGACACGTTGAAGCCGGCGCAGCATCTGGTGGGCCGGCCGAAGACGGGCCTCGATGCTCAGGATCTGCTCCCTAAGAGTTCGGGGGGCGTTGGCGGTGATCTATGCGCCGTCCGCCCTCCGCCCTTCACGATCAGCCTCGATGGCTTGGTTGGCGGCTTCTGAGTGGCCAGGGAAGAAGTCTGCCAGGACAAGATGGCAAAGAGCCAAATTAGAAGATTAGAAGCCGGCTCGACCAACAGCCGGCAGCTCAAAGAAGAAAAGCAAGGAGAGGCTCACCGTCGACAAGATCCTCGATCTCAAGGAAGCTGGAGGACATCATCACCTCCTTGTCGGTCCAGGAGGAGCGCTCAGACGCGAATTCGACAAGGAGCGCGGTCTCCTTGTCCTCCGCATCTTTCTGGGCCTTCTTGAGCAGATCCTTCTGCTCCGCCAGCTTCGCGGCCAGCCGGCCGCGCTCCCCTGCCAGCTGGCCGCACTCCTCCTCCTTGACACGGAACGCGGTGTTGGCCTCGCCCAGCTGCTCCTGCAGGGTGGCGTTGTCTTTTGCAGAAGAAGAAGAAAAAAGGTGTCAGTCGTCAACAGGGAAGAAAGGTCGTCGGGGAGATCCGGCCCAACTGCTCAGAAGTCGGCCCGAATCTCGGGGACTACAGGCCGCGGGTGCGCCAGCGTGCCCCCGCGAAGAAAGGAATCATCAAGAAAAGAAGAATAGTCATCAGGGATATCCGGCCTGACTGCTCAGCAGTCGGCCCGAATCTCGGGGACTACAGCCCGCGGGTGCGCCAGCGCGCCCCCGCAGAGAAGGAAGAGGACTCACCCCGGCTTTCCGACAAGTCGGCGGTCCGCTTGGCCAGCTCCTCGACGTTGGCGTTGAAGGTGGTCACATGAAGGTTGTGGTAATCCTATGACAAAATTTCAGACAAGTGTTGGTACTCGAAACTCGCCGATTAGAGTTCCGAGCTGCCTGCTCAGCAGCCGGCCCGAAACTCGGAGACTATACCCAGTGGGTGCACCTGGCGCGCCCCCACAAAGAAAAACAAGAAACAAAAACAAAGAAGGAAGGACGCATACCCGGATGGCTACTCACGACGCCAGATAAGCCTAGGTGCATTCCTTGATGGCATCGCCCTCGGCTCGGAGCTTGGCTTGGACGTCCAAAAGCGCCCGGTTCAATGGGCCCATCCCGCCTCCCCGCACCCACCCAGTGGGCGCGGCGCTCGTCGCCTCGGTGTCGGGGATCATGGAACTCGTGGCACCGGTCCCTAGAGGGCGCGGCGCCGAGGCCGCCTTCGCGAGACGGCGGCGCGTCGGCGTGCCGACCTTGAGAGCCAGGCCCGTCGCCACCACGTCTTCAGTTGGCGGCACCGGCGGGTCCGCCGGCTGACCGCCTGGCGCGCTCCCGGACGGCGGCGGTGGCGGCACGATTACGTCTGGCGTGGCGATGTCGTCACCGTCCCTCTCCATGATCGGGTTTTCGTCGCCGACTTCCCTAGTCTACGCCGTGAACTCCGGTGGTGGCGGCGCAAAGTTCAGAGGGACGACGAACACCGCTGACTGGCGGTGTGCCGCTTCTTCAGCACGCTTCTTCTCCGCATCGGCGGCCTCGGCTTCCGCTAGTTTCTTCAGGGCGGCGGCCTCCGCCTTGTCGGCTTTCGCCTTCTTCAGGCGGGCGGCTTCCTGCTCCTCGCACGCCTCCCGTGCGTTCCGCTCCGTCACCTCCCAGAGGTCAGTGGCCGGATCAATCCGCCGGGTAGTGGAGGAGGTCTCCGCCGACTTCATGACGGAGCCGGCGGCCGACTTCTCGAGATAGAGTGGGGCCCTAAAGTCAAGAATGTAAAGCAAAGGAATTTTAGATGGAGTGAACGAAGAAAGAGGGAAGGCGCAAAGGAAGGTAGAAGTTACGCAGAAACCAGCTGCGGCGTCTTCACCACCTTGCGGAAGCGGTTGGCCTTTGCGGCCACTTCATCCCGCTTGGTCGCCGCGGCTGAGCCCTTGGGCTTCTTCGGCCGGCTGCCGAACAGGCTCGTCCCGGCCCTGCGCTTCTTAGCGCCGCTTGGGCGTCCGGCGCAGCGGACGAGCTCGCGCCCGGCTGGCCGGCTCCTTCCTAGTGGCGCGGGGTGAACTCCTCGTCATCGTCAGGCCAGTCCTCGAGATTGGCCCCAAGTCTCGGGCCACCCATTGCGCCGCCTCCTCCCTCGGAATCGTCCTCCAGGGCCGCCGCCCCCAAGTCAGGGTCGTCAACGTTGCTCTCCGCCTGGTCGGGGAAGAATTCACGGTCCGGCCCCACGGTGCCAGCTGCTGGCTAGAGGAGGGGGTTCTGACCAAAGCCGACTGGTCAGATCGGAGAAGACGGTCTCGGCAACAACGAAGTCGGCAGAGTCAAAGAAAAAGAGAAAAAGAAACGACTCACCAGAGGCGGAGGGGCAGCACGTGAATACGGCTCCTTGCCAAACTGCCACTCTTCTTTGAGGTCGCAGCTCGCAAGATAATTCACCATATAGGCTACCTCCTCGTGGGGCATTTCCTTGGTGCACATATGACTCGGGTCCCGATGCCCGCTCATCTAGCAAATCATGTGGGGGCGACCTTGGAGTGGGGCACTCGGCGCGCCACGAAGGCGGCCAGCAAATCCAGCCAGGTCAGGTCCTCCGACAGCGTCAGCACTCGGAGTCGCGCGACGGCGCTTGCTCCTAAGGGCGCCAGCGTCCTGGCCCAATACGACCAGTTGGGCTGCCTCCCCGTCGGCGGGCCGGCTACGTAGGCCGGCAGATTGACCCAGTCGCCCTCCGGGGAGACGTTCTTCATGTAGAAGTACGACCGCTGCCACATCTTCACCGACTTTGTCAGCTTCATGGAGGGAAACGGGTTGTCGGCCCCCGACCTCCGCACGGCGATGAACGCGCCGCACTGAGCCGGCATGCCCGCGGCTTGGGTGCCGAGCTTGGAGTATAAAAACTCCCCCCAGAGCTCGATGGTGGGGAGAACGCCGATGAAGCCTTCGCACAAGGTGACGAAGGAGGACAACAGCACCACCGTGTTGGGGGTGAGGTCGTGCGACTGGAGACCGTAGAATTCAAGAAAAGAGCGGAAGAAGCTGCTCGCCGGTAAGCCAAGGCCTCGTAGGCAGTGCGAGCGGAAGACGACCCGCTCGTCCTCCTGTGGCGCCGGCGAGATTTCCCCCCTCCGCGCGAGACGGACGCGCATGATGTCCTCGCCGGGCAGCCGACGCGTCTTGCGGAGGAAATCGACGTGATCGTCGTGGACCTCCGAACCGTCCCAGGTGCCGGAGTGCGCCGTAGGGGGCGTGACGGCGGAGGAAGAGCTCATTGTGAGCGGACCACCGCAGCGCTCGACGTAGCTTGAGGCGCAGCAGCGAGAGGGAAAAGAAGAAGAAGTATGAGGAGGCGGGGCGCACGTGCTCCGCCGCTCCCCCTCCTCCCCCTACTTATAGACTCATGGGCTGCGAAGCTGAGGGGGCGGTTGTGGGATCTACTGCGCCCACTATCCCGCGCCCCCACATTTATCGTGCAAAGTTACTGCGCGCAGTAACTCCGCGGGAACCTCAACCGTCTACCCCGGCCGTAGCGGATCCGCTCATGCGCCGAGGCGCGGTAGTGGCGGGCCCCACCTGTAGGCATGTCCCATCGCACATGTGGGAGAGCAGACTGGCCCGGCCACTCGTTGCCACATGACGGGCGGCGGCCTGGAAGCTTGGCTAGTACGCCACTGGGATCCCGCCGGGGCGTTTGAAAATTTTGGACGAGTCAAATTGGGCGAGTCCGACTCCTTCCAGTCGGCCTGGCAGAAATCGAACGAGGTTTTCACCTCAAGCACTCGGAGAAAGAAACTGCTGAGGCTCCTCGGCTGATCGTCCGCGGCGCCTCATCAGCTTCGGGGACGACTCTTGGAGTAATGGGCCACGGGTAGGCTAACCCAAGGCCCAAAACCTTTCAAGACATCGGGGCTGACTGCGCCCCTCGAGACGCCAGATGAAGAGCCGCCTTCTGGAGGATGGCTGAAGGAACAGTCGGCTGCCCGCATGCAGCCAAGTCCTAGAGGCGAGGTCAAGAACGGCCGACTCCCGCCTGGCGGCTTCTAGAGAAGCCGGCCACGGGGAGTCGGCCCACGGCACCAACAAAGCCCATGCCCTCATCAGGGGGGATGGGACGGGGAGTGGCAACAGTGAAGCCCACTCCCTCCCCTTTTCCAGGAGATGGCTAGGCCACAGTGCGTTGTACCAATGGAGATCTCCGTCTGGTGCGGCACTATTGCCATGCCATCCCTGACATCAGCACCAATGGGCGGAGTCATGTGCCCACGACGGCCTGTCAGTACAGTCCACAGACGACGGGCCCTACCGGTCAGCGAGAGTCCAGAAGACGGCAAGAGCGCCACCAGTCGGACCCCTAGGGAGCCAGCCCCCGGGAGTCGGCCTGCCCCACCCACGGGTTCCCCGCGCCATTAACCTGACTAGACAGGGACTGGCTATAGTGATCACCCGCCAGACGGGCGGGCTGTAGCCACGACCCCATGACCAAGCCTGCGTCATTATAAGCACGGCTACAGTAACCAGCAGCCGGCAAGACCCGCAAGCGGCGGGTACGGCCTGTCGGCTCCGTACCAGACCAGTCAGCGGGCCCCAACAGTCGGCGGAAGGGCCGGCAGGCGAAGAGACTGATGGTGGTCCCTGCGCCCAGTCAGTTTACCATTGTACCCCTGGGGGTAGGCCTATATAAACCCCCAGGGCACCCATGCAAAGGGGTCCGACCCATTAGAACTAGACCAGATCAAAGAGGGAGGAGAGAGCTAGCCGTGCCTTCTCCTACCTTCAGCATACAGCTCGAGGAGCGCCCTTGTATTCACTTTGCCTTAGTGATCATGCGGAGACCCCGCAGAGCAGTACTAGGGGTGTTATCTCCTAGGAGGGCCCCAAACCTGGGTAAAGTACGCCGGCGTTCATGTCTACGCCTCATCCCGTTTCCGGACACCGGCGACGTTCTACTCGCTCCCACTATGATAAGCCATGCATTGGCATATGTCGCACCTAACCCCCGACAGTTAGTGTGTAGTAGCTTAGTTTCTTGTTGCATTTTAGATGACATTGTGCTGTTAATCGCAGGATTGTGCCATTATTGTTTTGCTTGCCATTTGCAAACCGTGCATCCGATTCCGGTGATCTTTATATTGATTTCGACCGAAATCAACTCATCTTTCCAGCGGCGCTCTTGGTTTGCCAAGTTGAGGCCTGGTCCAATCTTTTCCTTCCGGACCACGCATATGCATTGCATATTACATCCCGCATATCATGTCATGTTTTGCATCATGTTGCTTGCACATTGCACTGTGGTTGATTGTGTTTCCCTTGCTTGTGTTGTTTCCTTGGGTAGAGCCGGGAGACGAGTACGTGATCGAGGAACCCCTTGAGTATGCTTACAAGGATCAAGCTTATCTCAACTCGGAGAACTTTGCAGGCAAGATGACCATATCCTCGAAATCACTTATATCTTTGCTTGCTAGTTGCTCGCTCTATTACAATGCCGATGCCGCGATACCTACCACTTGCTATATCATGCCTCCCATTTTGCCATGTCAAACCTCTAACCCACCTTGTCCCAGCAAATCGTTGTTTGGCTATGTTACCGCCTTGCTCAGCCCCTCTTATAGCGTTCCTAGTTGCAGGTGAAGATTGGAGTTTGTTCCTTGTTGGAACATGATTATTGTTGGGATATCATTATTATATCTTGTTTACTTTAATGCACCTATATACTTGGTAAATGGTCGAAGGCTCGACCTTATGCCTGGTGTTTTGTTCCACTCTTGCCTCCCTAGTTTCCGTCATACCGGTGTTATGTTCCTTGATTTTGCATTCCTTACGCGGTTGGGTTATAATGGGAACCCCTTGACAGTTCGCCTTGAATAAAACTCCTCCAGCAAGGCCCAACCTTGGTTTTACCATTTTCCTCCTAAGCCTTTTCCCTTCGGTTCCGCGGACTCAAGGGTCTTCTTTATTTTAAACCACCGGGCTAGTGCTCCTATGATTGTTGGTCCAAACGAGAGCCCTTTGCAGCGCCACCTTGGGGAAACTCGAGGGTTGGTTTTAGTTGTACGGATTGCTTATCCGGTGTGCCCTGAGAACGAGATATGTGCAGATCCTATCAGGATTTGTCGGCACATTCGGGTGGCTTTGCTGGTCTTGTTTTACCATTGTCGACATGTCTTGTAACCGGGATTTCGAGTCTGATCGGGTCTTCCTGGGAGAAGGAATATCCTTTGTTGACCATGAGAGCTTGTGATGGGCTAAGTTGGGACACCCATGCAGGGTTTTGAACTTTGGAAAGCCATGCCCGTGGTTATGGGTAGATGGGAATTTGTTAATATCCGGTTGTAGAAAACTTGACACTAAACTTAATTTAAATGAATCAACAACGTGTGTAGCCGTGATGGTCTCTTTTTGGTGGAGTCCAGGAAGAGAACATGGTCTCGTGTTATGCTTGAACGTAAGTAGTTCTAGGATCACTTCTTGATCTTATAGCTTCTCAACCTTGATTTGCTTCACTTCTCGCTCTCATTTGCGTAAGTTAGCCACCATATATGCTAGTGCTTGCTGCAGCTCCACCTCACTACCTTTTCCTACCCATAAGCTTAAATAGTCTTGATCGCGAGGGTGTGAGATTGCTGAGTCCCCGTGACTCACAGATTACTTCCAAAACTAGATCCAGGTGCCGATGATGCCATTCCAGGGGATGCGACTGAATTCAAGTGGGAGTTCAACGAGGATTCAGGATGTTACTATGTGCCTCTCCAGACGATTAGTAGTGGAGCCCGGTTGGGGCGATCGGGGATCTTATGCATTTGGGGTTGTCTTTATTTTGGTTCCGTAGTCGGACCTTGATTGTATTCTGGATGATGTGATGCTATATTTATATATTGTGTGAAGTGGTGATTGTAAGCCAACTCTTTATCTCTTTCTCATTCAGTACATGGGATGTGTAAAGATTACCCCTCTTGCGACATGCCTACTATGTGGTTATGCCTCTAAGTCGTGCTCCGACACGTGGGAGATATAGCCGCATCGTGGTTGTTACACTCGTGATGGGCCTCCAAGTGGATGACCTAAGGTTTATCAATCCGTGGGAGGCGTAGGATGAAGATGGTCTCTCTCAAACAACACTGCAACCAAATAACAAAGAGTCTCTTGTGTCCCCAACACACCCCATACAATGGTAAATTGTATAGGTGCACTAGTTCGGCGAAGAGATGGTGATACAAGTGTAATGTGGATACTGGATATAGGTTTTTGTAATCTGAAAATATAAAAACAGCAAGGTAGCTAGTAACAAAAGTGAGCAAAAATAATATTGCAATGCTTGGAAACAAGGCCTAGGGTTCATACTTTCACTAGTGCAAGTTCTCTCAACAATGATAACATAATTAGATCATATGACAAACCCTCAACGTGCGACAAAAGTCACTCCAAAGTTCCTATCGCGGAGAACATAAGATGAAATTTCTTGTAGGGTAGGAAACTACCTCAAAGTTATTATTTCTGATCAATCCGTTGAGCTATTCCTATAGGTGTCACAAACAACCCTAGAGTTCATAGTAAAATAACACAATTTGAGACAGATCAATCAACCCTAATGTCACCACAATTATCCGTGGGTCAATTATACGATATGCATCAAACAACGTCGGATTCATAATATTCAATCCAACATAAAGAACCTCAAAAAGTGCCCCAAGATTTCTACTGAAGAAACAAGGACGAAAACGTCCGTCAACCCCTATGCATAGATTACCCCAATGGCACCTCGGGAATCCGCGAGTTGAGTGCCCAAACATACATCAAGTTGATCAATAGAATACCCCATTGTCACCACGGGTAACCCACGCAAGACATACATCAAGTGTTCTAAAATCCATAATAGTATTCAATCTGATAATAGTGAAACCTCAAAGGTAAAACTCAATTCATCACAAGAAGATAGAGGGGGATAAACACCATATGATTCAACTATAGTAGCAAGGCTCGCGATACATCAAGATAGTGCCAAAGCTCGTGGCCCTGTTACATTTTGATGCTATGTGAACTTGTTGCTACAAGTAGATCCATGCATATTTTGAGATAGTTCTGTAAGAGTGTTTTGAAGATGTGGTATTTCTCTATCCATTAATGCCGCTGGTTGCAATTATGGAGTACTCTATCTTGTCATTACCATGATCTACTTTTGCTAAATATTGTTGCTGGCAGATTGTTAACATGAGATTCAGTTTTGCCATGTGTTTTGCTAGTGGTCCATGCACCCTATGAACTTGCTCTTGCCATTCTTAGCTTCATAAATGTGTCTTCTTACTGTTGGTTACCTTTTGATGCCATGTTATGCTTTGTGGTGAGTGGCATGTGCTTGCAAATTTGCTATCATGAATTAGTTTCTGCCATGTCATGTTTTTCTTCCAAGTCTGAAACTGATCATATCACTTGCCATGTTTGCATTGGTGCTACCATATTTTCCATGCATCTTTGGTTAAAGTTCAGTAAGGGAGTTTTGTTCTATGCCTTTAGTACTAGCATGCCATGCCTTTGTTTGCCATGAGATGTTCCTGTAGCATGTTGTTTGCTAGCTCTAAACATAGCTATCTAATGTTGTTTATGACATGTTTAGTATTTTCTCCAAGTCTGTGAAGCTGATATCATTTGCATTTTTGCCATGCTATTTTAAGCTTGTTCTAGTGAGTTCTAGCAGGAGCTCATTGTTCATGATTTGTGGAGCTGCACCTATACTTTACGGCCATGTGCTTTGTTGCTATGTTGGAGTGCTATAGCATAGTTTCATGATGCATCATCCTAAGTGTTATGATGTTGTTAAGCGCAGTTTTGCATCATTCTTGTTTTGCTTGTCATTTGCAAACCGTGCATCCGTTTCCGGTGATCCTTATATCGATTTCGACGAAATCACCTCATCTTTCTAGCGACATACTTGGTTTGCCAAGTTGATACCTCGATCATCTTTTCCCTTACGGAGTACCCACATGCATTACACGTCATACCTTGCATTACATGCCATGTATTGCATCATGTTGTTTGTGCATTCACCGTGATTGATTGTTGTTCTGTTGCTTGTGTTCTTGCTTTGGGTAGAGCCGAGAGATGAGTTCATGAACGAGGAACCTGTTGAGTACGTTTACAAGGAGCAAGCTTTCGACAACTCTGAGAACTCTATAGGTAAGATGACCATTACCCTCGATATCACTTCTATCTTTGCTTGCTAGTTTTTTGTTCTATTGCTATGTCGCGCTACCTACCACCTGTTTATCTTGCCTCCCATATTGCCATGTCGAGCCTCTAACCCACCATCCTAGCAAACCATTGTTATAGCATTGCTAGTTGTAGGTGCCTTATAGGTAGTTCCATGTTGGAACATGGATATGTTGGGATATCACATTATCTCCTATTTTAATTAATGCATCTATATAGTTGGCAAAGGGTGGAAGGCTTGGCCTTTTGCTCGGTGTTTTTTTCCACTCTTGCCGCCCTAGTTTCCGTCATACCACTGTTATGTTCCTTGATTTTGCGTTCCTTACGGGGTGGTATGGGACCCCCTTGATAGTTTGCTTTGAATAAAACGCCTCCAACAAGGCCCAATCTTGGTTTTAACATTTTCCTAACAGCAACCTAAACTTTTCCTAGGGAGTTATAAACCCAAGGATCATAATGATCCTCTAATTGTTGTTCCGAACCGAGTAGACTGTGGGGCCACCACGAGGAAACTTGAGGGTTTGTTTTACTCGTAGGATGCCTCATCCGGTGTGCCCTGAGAATGAGATATGTGCAGCTCCTATCGAGATTTGTCGGCACATTTGGGCGGTGTTGCTGGTCTTGTTTTACCATTGTCGAAATGTCTTGTAATCGCGATTCCGAGACTGATCGGGTCTTTTCGGAAGAAGGAATATCCTTCATTGATCGAGAGACCTTGTGATGGGCTAAGTTGGGACACCCCTGCAGGGTAGAAACTTTCGAGAGCCGTGCCAGCGGTTATGTGGAAGATGGGAATTTTTTAATATCCGGTTGTAGAGAACTTGACACTTGACTTAATTAAAATGCATCAACCGCGTGTGTAGCCGTGATGGTCTCTTTTCGACGGAGTCCAGGAAGTGAACACGGTTTTAAGTTATGTTTGAACTGTGATGGGAATTTGTTAATATTTTTTGTCTGTTTTCTGAATTATCCATGCAATAAAAAATACCCCGAAAATAAAAGTTCTCCAAATGCCCTGAAAATTAAATATGATTTTTTTCTAGAATATTTGAGAATATCTGGCACTAAAAACACAGCAGGGGGGGCAGCCACGTGCACACGAGGGTGGAGGGCGCGCCCCCTGCCTCGTGGACCCCATGTGGGTCCCCTCCACTTATTCCAGCTACCACACACTCCTTCTTCCTCCCACAAAAATCACCTACCAGCTCAAACCCGAGTTCAAGCTCATCTTGCTGTCATTTTTGATCTCCTAGCTCAAAGCTCCATTCACAAAACTGCTTTGGGGGATTGTTCTTTCGTATGTGACTCCTCCAATGGTCCAATTAGTTTTTGTTCTAGTGCTTTATTAATTGCAAAAAATTTCTGCTTAGGTGACCCTGTTCTTGAGCTTGCATGTCAAATTTATATGGTCAAAAGTAGTTTTAATGCATGATATTGCCTCTAGGCACTTGTAAGAGTAGTTGCTATCAATATTGTTGAGTTTGGTTCAATTTTATTTTGAAGTTACTAAAAATTTCAGAAATTTTCAGAAAAACATGAAGAGATTTTTGAGGGGCTCATTGAGCCGAAGCTCGAAGGATAAACAAAGTGAAGAGAACAAGAATCCCAAGTATAATCTCTCTCGCACCGCGGAGGTTCAGCCGTGTGAAGGTCCTTGTGATGATTTCTTGAGAGCAGCCGGGATTTATGATGATTTTTATAAATTGGCTGAGAATGCAGGACTCACCGCCTTCCTCCACGACCAACACGAATAGTATCTCTTACTCACCAATATCTTTGTGCAAAACTTTCATTTCCATGCTAGGAGCTCACCACCTACGGTGGAATCTTATTTATATGATGAGCATAAGGAGATGTCACTTCGTGATTTTTGTCGGGTTTGTTTGATACCTTTTGAGGGCAGCATAGAGGAACCACATCATGACGATGTGGAAGGGTTTATTGATACAATTGTTGTAGGGGAAACGAGGAAAGTTAACGATGCAAGAATTACTAGCATACATTTTCATGTTTTATGTTACTTCGTAATATTTGCTAGTAGATGCTTAATTGGTCACGGAAACTGTGGCAACCTTAGTGCCCTTGATATTGTTATTTTATGCCATGCCTTGTTCCGTGATGACACATTTAGTATGGGTTCTATTGTTGTAAAGTGGTTAAATCTTAACTGTACTAAGGGCCCCATCTTGGGAGGTATCTTTGCCTCATGCCTCGCTGCACATTTTAACATACCTATTAGGCATTATGGGAAATAAGAAAAGTTGATGCCTCCTATTTTTCTAGACTATAAGAGTATGGTAGCACATGATTTTATCGTTAAGAATGTGGAAAAGATGCTTAAGTACAAGCTGATATTTGATAAAAATCACCCTGAGACTATGAATTTGCCTGCTCCTTCTTTGTTTGACTTATCTGCAGGCAAGTACCTTGTTCCGCCGGAGTCCATTCACGCCTACCTAAATCCCACACCAGCTACATTGGCAGAGTCGGAACCACAGTTTGATCCTCACCGGGAGTCTGTTTATCAGTGGAATCCGAAAGAGATTGCCAACCAGTGGCACCAGGGGGATCCTTCTCAATACGACCCCAACTATTACTTTGGATATCCGCTAGGCCAGCCATGGACATAGACCAACTTAGGCCAAATGCCTAAGCTTGGGGGAGTATGTATTTCTCACCGACATTACATTAATGTTCACACACTCATGCTAGTTGTCGGTGCTCATACTTTTTCATTGTAATATCCATGCTAGTTTATTTTCCTTTTTTATGCTTTCTTCTTGTGTGTTTGATAAACCTTAAGAAAAACAAAAAAATTAGTTGTAGCTTTTTAGCTAGTTTACTTTTCATGCTGTAGTAGTAGAAATTAAAAAGAAAACCAAAAAGATTTCTCATTCTACTTTTGCTTGTTGGGAGCTTTCTCGTGTAAATAGTTTTATTTCTTTTCTTGTTCTTTGGGGGTCGAGAGGAGAAGACCATAATGAAAATGTTGAGTGGCTCTTATATGCATTATTGTTGATCTAACAAAGAGCCCATATTACCTTGTCTTCTCTCTTGAATTGAGTTCTTGCATATTCCATCTTAGTCCGATGCATGTGCACTATTATTATTATCCAAACTATTCGGTCGTGCAAGTGAAAGGCAATAATGATTATTATATGATGAACTTATTGAGATGAGAAAAGCTGGTATGAACTCGACCTCTCTTGTTTTTGTAAATATGATTAGTTCATTGTTCCTGATTCAGCCTATTATGACAGAAACATATTTGCAATGACAATTAGAGATTATAGTTGCTTATGCCATGCTTAATTAGCTAGGAGTTTATAATGGTTTACCTTGCATGCCAATGTGCTATTAAAATGGTTGTGATGTGGTATGATAGGGTGGTATCCTCTTCTGAATGATTCGAGTGGCCTGACTTGGCACATGTTCATGCATGTAGTTGAAACAAAATCAACATAGGACCTACGATATTAATGTTCATGGTGCATTATATCCTACTCATGCTTGCATTTAGTGTTGATTAATTTTAATGCATGTTCATGACTATTGTCGTTCTCTAGCTGGTCGCTTCCCAGTCTTTTTCTAGCCTTCACTTGTGCATCCAATTCCATAAACCCCAAAGTTGTTCCGTATGAGTCCACCATAACTACCTATATACGGTATCTACCTGCCGTTCCAAGTAAATTTGTATGTGCAAAACTCTAAACCTACAAATAAACATTCTTTTTTGTATGTTCGAATAGCTCATGTATCAACTAGGGCTGTCTGTATCTTCCATGCTAGGTGGGTTATTCTCAAGAGGAGTGGACTCCGCTCCTCACTCACAAGAAAATGGCTGGTCATCGGAATGCCCAGTCCCATTCTTTATGCAAATCAAATCAAAATAACTGCAAAAAAAACTCCTCCGGGACTCTTGTTAGTTGGAGGCACTCATTTTTTCGAGCAAGCCATGGATTGATGCTTGTTGGTGGAGGGGGAGTATAAACTTTACCATTCTATTTGGGAACCCCCTATAATGTGTGTAGCATGGAAGATATCGAGTTCTCTCGGTTTCTATGTTGACAATGAAAGTATACCGCTCAAAATATTATTCATATCTATTTCAAAACCAACCTCTGGCACCTCTACAAATGCCTTCTTCCCTTTGTGAAGGGCGTATCCATTTACTTTTATGTTGAGTCATCATCCTCTTATTAAAAAGCACCAGTTGGAGAACATCGCTATCATTTGCATCCATTACTGTTAGTTTACATTTAGTATAACTTGACTGGATCTCTTTTACCATGAATTACAATGTCTAGTCAGTCCTTGATATTTAAAGGTGATCTACATTTATGTTTTGTGGTCTCAGAAAGGGCTAGCGAGATACCATCGTGTCATATCATATCATGATTATTTTGAGAAAGTGTTGTCATCCGAGATTTATTATTATTGCTCGCTAGTTGATTATGCCATTGATATGAGTAAACATGAGACCTAAGGGTTATTGTGAATATGGTTAGTTCATAATCTTTGCTGAAAACTTGAATGCTGGCTTTACATATTTACAACAACAAGAGCAAACAGAGCTTGTAAATGTTTTTCTTTATCACTTTCAGTTTATCAACTGAATTGCTTGAGGACAAGCAAAGGTTTAGGCTTGGTGGAGTTGATACGTCTCCGTCAGATATACTTTTCCAAACATTTTTGCCCTTGTTTTGGACTCTAACTTGCATGATTTGAATGGAACTAACCTGGACTAACATTGTTTTCAGCAGAATTGCCATGGTGTTATTTTTGTGCAGAAATAAAAGTTCTAGGAATAACCTGAAAATCAACGGAGAATTATTTTGGAATATATAAAAAATACTGGAAGAAAGATCCACGTCAGCGGGCCCACACCCTTTCCACGAGGGAGGGGGCACGCCCAGGGGGCGTCCTGCCCCCTGGGCACGCCCCCCGTCTCATGGGCCCCCTGATGCTCCACCGACCATAACCTTGACTCCATATATTCACTTTTGGGGCCGCCACCAAGAGAAGGATTCATCACGTTTTACGATACGGAGCCGCCACCAAGCCCTAAACTCTCTCGGGAGGGCTGATCTGGAGTTCATTCGGGGCTCCGGAGAGGGGAATCCGTCGCCATCATCATCATCAACCTTCCTCCATCACCAATTTCATGATGCTGACCGCCATGCGTGAGTAATTCCGTCATAGGCTTGTTGGACGGTGATGGGTTGGATGAGATTTATCATGTGATCAGGTTAGTTTTGTTATGCTTTGATCCCTAGTATCCACTATGTTCTAATATTGATGTTGCTATGACTTTGCTATGCTTAATGCTCATCACTAGGGCCCGAGTGCCATTATTTCATATCTGAACCTATTATGTTTTCATCAATATATGTGAGTTCTTGATCCTATCTTGCAAGTCTATAGTCACCTATTGTGTGTTATGATCCATTAACCCCGAAGTGACAATAGTCGGGATACTTACCGGTGATGACCGTAGTTTGAGGAGTTCATGTATTCACTATGTGTTAATGCTTTGGTCCAGTACTCTATTAAAAGGAGGCCTTAATATCCCTTAGTTTCCAATAGGACCCCGCTGCCATGGGAGGATCGGACAAAAGATGTCATGCAATTTCTTTTCCATAAGCACGTATGACTATATTCGGAATACATGCCTACATTACATTGATGAACTGGAGCTAGTTATGTGTCACCCTAGGTTATGACTGTTACATGATCGATCGCATCCGGCATAATTCTCCATCACTGATCCAATGCGTACGAGCTTTTCACATATCGTTTTTCGCTTATTTACTGTTCCGTTGCTACTGTTACAATCACTACAAAACCCAAAAACATTATTTTTGCTACCGTTACCTTTTTCCACCATTACCACTACTATCATATTACTTTGCTACTAAATACCTTGCTGCAGATATTAAGTTTCCCTGTGTGGTTGAATTGACAAGTCAGCTGCTAATACTTGAGAATATTCTTTGGCTCCCCTTGTGTCGAATAAATAAATTTGGGTTGAATACTCTACCCTCGAAAATTGTTGTGATCACCTATACTTATGGGTTATCAGTTACTATGTTTCTTTTCCTGATGATCCGTAGTGGTGCCCAGTTGGGACGATCGGGGATCTAGCAGTTCGGTTTATCTTCTTTTCTTTTCAAATTTGTCCGTAGTCGGACTATGTGTGTACTCTGAATGATGTATGAATTATTTAAGCATTGTGTGACATGGTGATTGTTAGCCAACCTATCTATTTATCCCTTTTTGGTTCATTGCATGGGATTGTGTGAAGATGACACTTCTTGTGACAAAACCACAATTCGGTTATGGCTCTAAGTCGTGCCTCGTCACATGGGAGATATAGCCGCATCGTGGGCTTTACATATGGATAATAGATATAGGTTTTTGTAATCTGAAAATATAAAAACAGCAAGGTAACTAGTAACAAAAGTGAGCGAAAACAGTATTGCAATGCTTGGAAACAAGGCCTAGGGTTCATACTTTCACTAGTGCAGGTTATCTCAACAATGATAACATAATTAGATCATATGAAAATCACTCAACATGCGAAAAAAGTCACTCCAAAGTTATTATCACGGAGAACATAAGATGAAATTGCTTGTAGGGTACGAAACCACCTCAAAGTTATTCTTTCCGATCAATCCATTGAGCTATTCCTATAAGTGTCACAAAGAACCCTAGAGTTCATATTAACATAACACCATATGACACACATCAATCAACCCTACTATCGCCTAGATACTCCAATGTCACCACAAGTATCCATGGGTCAATTATACGATATGCATCAAACAACTTCAGATTCATAATATTCAATCCAACATAAAGAACATCAAAGAGTGCCCAAGATTTCTATCAGAGAAACAAGGACGAAAACGTGCATCAACCCCTATGCATAGATTACCCCAATGTCACCTCTCGAATTTCCGAGTTGAGTGCCAAAACATACATCAAGTGGATCAATAGAATACCCCATTCTCACCACAGGTATCCCACGCAAGACCACTACAAGGGAAAACCCTAGTAGTAGCCTGGGTTTAATGCCTACTAGTAGCACGGGGCACCATGCTACTAGTAAGGTGCTACTACTATTCCTTAGCAGTAGCGCATGTGACACACGCTACTGCTAATACACATAGCCACAGTGTGTGTTGTTTCCAGCGCTACTGCTAGTATAGCTAGTAGTAGCATGTTTACTCTCCATCGCTACTAGTATTCTTTTTTTCATTTTTTGATTTTTAGTGTATTTATACGCCGTTATACAAATTTTGGTACAATACCAATTATGAGGTTGTTATACCATTATGTCCATAATAGTGTGTCAAATGAAAGTGGATTAGGTTCAAGTGGAGGCAACATGTGGTGCATGTCAAAAGTATACTACTAATCCAAAATTGATCTAGTTTGGAATAGTAGTACTTTCGATGTGCACCACATGTTGCCTCCACTTGAATATAACCCGCCAACAAAAGCTATTTAATCATCATCATAGTCATTACCACCAATAGTAGCTATTTAATCATCATAGTCATAGTGTCGCACATCATCATCTTCAAACTCATTCTAACTAGCTAATCACCACCAACACCAGCTGCAGCAGCTATCTAATCACCACCAACACTAGCTAATAATAATCATCATAGTCATTACCACCAATACTAGCTATTTAATCATCATAGTCATAGTGTAGCACATCATCATCTTCAAACTCATTTCTAGCCAGCTAATCACTCCTGCTGCTCTCTCTCAGGTAAAACAGCATAAAACATGTGTAGCACTCCTGCTTCATCATGTTGGAGCATGTAGATGAACCTGTCTCCTAAGTGTGGGTTGCGCTTCTAATTGTTGCCCCTAGTACTTCTTTGCAATCGTTCACAATTTTGCTCCGGTCTTTCACTCTTAAGAATTCCTCACTTTTAAAAATCCTGAATGCACTAAAGTGCATTGTAGGATGTCTTGGTTGTAAGCTAACCATTCTCATGCGACCTTTAGTATCGATCCAATGAGGCACAACATTCATCGGGAGTCCCTATTAAAGAACATCATATAGTAACATACTTAGCAATGAAGTTTAGCTTAAAAATAATGTGATGGCCTGGCTTATTAGGGATGATAGACTACTCATATCAACAAGAAATTCCTTCTTTTCCGGGAGCCCATTCGGACAGAACTCCAAACTTAAGCGTGCTCAGCTTGGACAGGATGGGTGACCGATCGGGAAGTTCCTCCCGGGTGCGCACGAGTGAGGACAAAATGCGCAGAAAAGACTAGTATTGATCTGTGGGGCCAGTCTAGATCCCACCAGGAGTAACGACCACCAGCGGGTGTGTCCAGGGTGTTAAAGTTGGTATCAGAGCTAACCCTCGCGGTTACACGGATGTTTGCTGACAGGTGCGCGGTCATGTTGTTCATGGCGTTTGTGATCCGTCGTGGCACCCGGCATGCCACATGTACCAGACTGGATGCATAGACGTATGTGCCAAGAGGGAACATTCATGTGGCCCGACGAGGACATTGGTTCCTCTGAGTCGGGGTGTATGTGATGGCCTGGCTTATTAGGGATGATAGAGTACTCATATCAATAAGGAATTCCTTCTTTTCCGGGAGCCCATTCGGACAGAACTCCAAAGTTAAGCGTGCTCATCTTGGAGTAGTTTCAGGATGGGTGACCAATCGGGAAGTTGCTCCCGGGGTGCGCACGAGTGAGGAGAAAGTGCACAGAAAAGACTAGTATTGATCTGTGGGGCCAGTCTAGATCCCACCAGGAGTAACGACCACCGGCGGGTGTGTCCAAGGCGTTACAATCAACTCTTATAACCCCCATACTCATCAATATTAACTAAGAAGGACGTAGGGTATTACCTCCATCAAGAGGGCTCGAACCTAGGTAAAACTTTGTGTCCATTGTCTCCTGTTACCATCAACATCAGTTCGGGACCCCATACCCGAGATCTGCCGGTTTTGACACCGACATTGGTGCTTTCATTGAGAGTTCTGTTGCGTCGTCTCCAGGAGGTTCGATGGCTCCATCAATCATCTACAACAACACTGTCTAGGGGGGATTTTTTCTCCCCGGCCAGATCTTCGTCTTCGGCGGCTTCGCACTGCGGGCCAACTCGCTTGGCCATCTAGAGCAGATCGACGGCTATGCACCAGGTCACCGGATTAGTTTTGGAAACCTGGACAATGATCTTCCAAGGATTCGCGACTCCAACTTCCGCTCTGGCCTTAGATCCGGAATGCGTCGCCATGTCCAAAGACGGACCTCATGAACACGCTGGACTATCTATGACCACCAAACCCAGTACGGGAGAGCCGGTTGAAGTGGCGTCGCTGGTAACTATCATGAAGCCAGACCCGTCTCCGGGCGCTGACTCCGAACCCTTGAAGTCAACACCGTGCGAGTGCGACCGAGGAGTATCCCCTCACCATACTCCGTGGATTTTCCCCACTCCGAACAAACCTCGCCTTTAAGAGAGGCTCTAGACTTAATGCGATCCCTTGCCATTACAAAGGAGCAGCGCCCGAACTATGCCCTGCCCGGACTAGGGGCTGAGAGCATGGAATTTTTTCTCCCACCCACCACCCACCTTATAGCCACTGTCGAGGATTTAACCGACACGCTCGACTATGACTCCGAAGACATCGACGGTATGGACGACGATGCCGGAGAAGAGGAGGCCCAAAACCCGCCGTTTACCGGACGCTGGACGGCCACTTCTTCGTATGACGTATAGATGGTGGACACACCCAAAGAGAATAGCGGCGATGCCAAGGAAGACCCAGTCGAGGATAAACCTCCTGAGATACAACCAAAGCGCCAACGTCAGTGGCGCTGCTCCAAGTCATGCCGTGGAAAAGACGGAAATACCAGCACAGGAGAAAACAATACTCCGGACGATGCCAAAGACAATGAAAACCCCGTTGAGCCAACTTCTTAACATGACGAACGGGAAGACGGGCAAGTTAGCCCTGATGAACAGGCCATAAACGAAGACTCGAAGGACAGTAATTATCTTCCGCCCTCCGAGGATGAGGTGACCCTCAGCAACAAGGATTTTATCGTGCCCGAGGAACCTCTCGAGCAGGAGCGCTTCAAGCGCCGGCTAATAGCCACTACGAGGAGCCTGAAAAAGAAGCAGTAACAACTTCAAGCTGACCAAGATCTGCTCAACAATAGATGGACTAATGTCCAGGCAGCCGAGGAACACGGCCTCGAGCGCCCAGCCAAAAGTTATCCGATGCGCAAATTACTACCTCAGTTCGACGACGAGGCGCTGGATCCCATACCATCAATGCGCAATGCAGCTGACCGACCACCACGGTGCCGGGACAAAGCGACAACTCAAGCCGAACACCAGCCCGTCCTACCTCACCGTAAAGGCAGAGATAAAACAGCTCAGGGACATACATATGACCTGTGGCAGGACCTGGACAGTAGAGCAGGTCAGAACAGATCGATCTAGGGATCGCGGGGGCGTGCCCCGACATGCGACAATGGCTATCTAGCCGAATGCAACAATCTTAACCACGTCTGGGCCAAGAACCGCAAACAAACTTCATCCGAACTACATCGCGACATGGCCCGATATAGAGTCACCGCACACCCCCTGTGCTTCGCTGACGAGGTAATGGAGCATGAATTCCCAGAAGGGTTTAAACCCGTAAAAATCGAATCATACGATGGGACAACAGACCCCGCGGTATGGATCGAGGATTTTCTTCTCCATATTCATATGGCCCGCGGTGATGATCTCCATGCCATCAAAGACCTCCCACTAATACTAAAGGGGCCAGCGCGGCACTGGCTAAATAGCCTTCCAGAGAAGTCCATTGGCAGCTGGGAGGACCTGGAAGACGGCTTCCATGATAACTTCCTAGGTACATATGTCTGGCCACCAGATGCCGATGACTTAAGTCACATCATCTAGTAGCCTGGAGAGTCAGCAAGGAAGCTTTGGACTAGGTTCCTAATTAAAAAGAACGAAATCGTTGATTGTCCAGACGCCGAAGCCCTCGCGGTGTTCAAACACAGCACCCGGGATGAGTGGCTCGCCCGCCACCTCGGTCAAGAAAAACCAAAATCCATGGCAACCCTTACCGCTCTAATGACCCGCTTTTGTGTGGTACAAGACAGTTGGCTCGCTTGTAGAAGCAACAGCGCCAGCGATCCGGGCACTTCCGAAGTCCGAGACGGCAACAGCAAGTCACGACGCAATAAACACAAGCATCGCAATAATAATGAAGGAACGCAAGACATGGTGGTCAACACCGGATTCAGCAGCTCCAAACTCGGTCAACGGAAAAAGCCATTCAAGGCAAACAGAGACAGACCATCCAATTTAGACAAGATACTGGATCGGCACTGCAAGATTCATGGCACCCCCGATAAACCGGCCAATCATACCAACAAAAGCTGTTGGGTCTTCAAACAAGCCGACAAGCTTAATGCCGAACACAAGGGGAAGGGGCCGCCCAGTGACAGCGATGACGAAGAGACTCTCCAACCAAACACCGGGGGTCAGAAGCAATTTCCCCCCAAAGTAAAAACAGTGAACATGGTATACGTGACGCCCACCCCTATAGGGGAGCACAAGCGCGGACTACGGGACACCTACACCATAGAGCCGGCCCCACCAAAATTCAATCAATGCGCGGCCAGCCCGATCACTTTTGATCGCAAGGACCACCCAGTTAGTATCCGTCACGCAGGTTCGGTAGCTTTGGTCCTTGACCCAATTATCGATGGGTTCTAATCTACCAAGACACTGTCCGGAAAATGGGCATTGATCCTTCAAGAATCAAGCCCACGACAACTACCCACAAGGGAGCAGTACCCGGCATAGAAACTCACTGCACGGGCTCCATCACATTGGAAGTCGTTTTCGGTTTGCTGAACAACTTCTGAAGCGAGGGCTTGACTTTCAATAATGTCCCGTTCCGTAGTAGCTACCCTGCACTACTAGGGCGTACCGCTTTTGCTCATTTTAATGCGGTCCCACAATGCACCCATGCAAAACTTAAGATGCCCGGTCCACAGTGTGTCATAACAATAAATGGAAATATGGAATGGTCCCTCCGTACAGATGATCATACTACGGCTACTACAGCCGAAGTACAAAGCGGCCTCATCAAGCCGCGTATCTCATCGGCAATTAAGCCACCGGTGTCTATTAAACAGGACGACTGATCACTCTCAGAGCTGGATTAGCAGTTCGGCCCCCGTCGTTTGCCTCATATACCTGCGAAGTTTGTACCGTGCATACATAATTATGCACTTAAAATACCCTGGTCATCAGCGGAGGCACAATACGGACAGGCCTACGAGCACTCCCATAGCCTTTTTTTCTTTTCTTTTCTGATTATTTTTTATCTTTTACCATAGGTGGCTCAAAGGCTGGTCATCTCACGGACTCTTTTGGAGATCAACTTCATACACTTATCCAAAGGTATTCCTGTTAAGGAGTCCTTTCACCAAGGCAAGGCGGTGCAGACGTGCGACAGGAGGTCCAAATGATTTTTTGTAGACCACACTCTCTATTTTGAGCCTGTAAAGTGCCTTCTCCCTCATCCTTCGACCACCAGCATGTCAAATAGCCTGGGTTGTGGCGTTATGATCTGCAATTGACATATCAATCAGGTTCCAGTGAACACAATCCGTATTAAGTATTCGCTTTTTCTAAAGAACTAAATTTTGCTTCTCCGGTTGATTCACACACGCACCTCGGCACAAATTGCCAGGGGCTCAATATGAGAAGCAATGAGTTGCCAACAAGTCCGAACAGCTTTACAGCACACTTCGGCGTCACGAGTTTGGCCATATATGTATCAGCTCCGAATCATGCCTTTGGCCAATAGTCGGGTTGCCCGGCTCCTGTGCTTACTACCTTACGTTCCGCTCTATCGGCTAGGGTGGTAAAGGGAGAACTACTGGGATTGTGTTTTCGGTTCATATGATCAAGCACCTCAGTAGAGAAAGCCGAAAACTGACTATTATAATGCGGCGAGAGTTGGTCAACCACTCGATGACTTATCAGAATCTTTTGCGATTTCTTCTGTATTACACGAAGGACCGCTCTTAAGGTCACCTATGTAACACATCGTATTGGGATAACCGTGTACATACCAGGGGCTATATCGTAGACCCACGGTCAAACTCCTATGGCTAAGTGAAAGTGTTAAAGACCTATAGTCCGATTGCCTAGTTCGCGGCATTGACACCTCCTTCACGGACCAAGACGTTGGGTCAAGAGTGATCAAGTGCTTTTCTGAACACCCCCGTATTTTATGCAAGGGGGCCGAAGCCTATGACTGGAGAACTTTCAGATTATACAAAAAACGGCCGCACAGGAGGAACCAAAACTTTGCGGAAAAAGTATAAAAAAAGCATAGCCTTAATATATCATAATATTGTTTTTACAATTCCGGTACATTCACTCAAAGATCATATCCTTTGAGCACTGACTTTCTATCAAGCGGGCGCCCTCTAGGACATCTTCAAAATAATGCTCCGGCGTGTGTTTGTCCTTGGCCCCGGGTGGACTCTTCGCTGCAATATCGTTGGCCTTCATCTTCGTCCAATACGTCTTGACACGGGCAAAGGCCATCCGTGCATCTTCAATGCATGCTGATCACTTCACGGCGTCGATACGCGGCACCACATCCACAAATCGCTGCACTGAACCGAAATAACTATTCAGAACTGGCTCAGTCAGCCATAGCCGGACCACGTCGTCCTTCATGGAAGATCCGGAAATCTTGTGGAGCTCGGCGCACTGGGCCATCTATTCGTTCAACAACAGCGGGTGCTTTGGTGTGCCGAATTGTGACCAGAAAAGCTTCTCCATTGCATACCCTTCTTGCGCTTGGTAAAATTGTACCGCATTAGAGACACTCTTCGGCAAGTCCAAGAATGCGTTTGGAGAGCTCCACATTTGATTAAGCGGGGCATACTTTGGATCGCCGAATTTAGTCTGTAATAGAAAGGGCTTACCGGCCGCTATTTCCCCGGCTTGTCGGATCTCCTCCTGAGCCGCTCTAGACTCGGATTGTTCTTCTCTCGCCTCTCATAAGGCCTTCTCGATTTCGGCTACTTTGGCCTTGTTCTCCTCCTCGAGTGCTTGGCATCTGCCAGTGGCATCCTTTAGATCTCGCTCTATGGAAGATATTCTCTCCTCACACTGGCGCCGAGCAGCCTGTTCGGCCTTTCACTCCCCAGCTGCCTTTTTGGCAGCCACATTACTCATAATAGAACATGAGCCCACGGACAAAGGGATGGAGAGCGAACCCCAGCCCCAGAAGGAAGTGGGAGATGAATACGACCCTCTCGCCAGATCTTGGGGTATGGATAACCTGCCCTATAGCAGGGAGCGTGTGGGGGATTTCTGCGGTCAGGTATCTTGCCGCTCGGAGCTTCGCAATATCCTCCTTTGAGACAAAAGAGGCCACACACCGGTCATCAAGGCTGGATCTGGACGTGACTGACAGGCTCGTAGCAATTAAAACCTGGGTATTGGAACTCGAAGTTGGAAAGGTTGTGGAAGAGGCAGGCCTAGAGGAGAAAGACGGGTTTGTGCCCCCTTATAAAGGCAGTGAATATCAAATGCCTCCTCATGGGCCTTAAAACTTGCCTGTTCCCAAGGGATCATGCCGACGGGACGGTTGGATTACCCACGCCCGTATTGATGAGAATTCCGCAATAAGGGGACATGATCTCTGCTTTGACAAGATGTGCCCATAGAACCACGTCTCGAAATGTGGAGCGGCAGGCCGAAAAACGGTTCAAAATAATGACCGGGTGGGGATGTGGCATCACGCTGCAAAAAGTTGTCAGTAGATTGGACTCATGAAATATAGTACTCTCTATGGTTGTGTATGGTACTTGTTTTGCAAAGCCGGACACGTTCTTTGTGTTCGAAGGCTATTTTGGAGTATTCGGAGGAGGAACCCGCCTTGCAATGCCGAAGATAATCTGCGTGCCGGACACCTCGTCATTGAAGCCTGGTTCAGGGGCTACTAAGGGAGTCCTAGACTAAGGGGTCCTCGGGCGTCCGACCTGTTGGACGTGGGCCAGACTGATGGGCTATGAAGATACCTGACGGAAGACTCTCACCCATGTCCGGATGGGACTCTCCTTGGCGTGGATGGCAAGCTTGGCGTTCGTAAATTAAGATTCCTTTCTCTGCAACCGACTTTGTATAACCCTAGTCCCCTCTGGTGTCTATATAAACCGAAGGGTTTAGTCCTTAGAGGCAATCATAATCATATAGGCTAGACTTCTAGGGTTTTAGCCATTATGATCTCGTGGTAGATCAACTCTTGTAACCCCCATACTCATCAATATTAATCAAGCAGGACGTAGGGTATTACCTCCATCAAGAGGGCCCGAACCTGGGTAAAACTTCGTGTCCCTTGTCTCACTACTAGGAAAAGGGCTATAGCTAATATGGACATTAATGGCGCACCGCATATGTGGTGCGCCACTGCATATAGCAGTGGTGCACCATGTGTGGGTGCGCCATTAGTGTCCATATCACTAATGGCGCACCACTCCCACGGTGCGCCACTACTAACAATTTTTTTTCCAAAACTAGTAATGGCGCACCAGGGCATAGTGCGCCATTACTAGTTTTAACTAGTAATCGCGCACCACACGCTCTGTGTGCCACTACTAACATTTTTTTACTTTTTTTCAAAACTAGTAATGGTGAACCAGTGTATAGTGTGCCATTACTAGTTCAAACTAGTAATGGCGCACCACAACCACGGTGCACCTCTACTAACAATTATTTTTTTATTTTTTTGCAAAACTAGTAATGGCGCACCACGTAGCAGGTGCGCCATTAGTAACCAGGGTTACTAATGGCGCATTTTTAGGTGGTGCGCCCTTGGTAACCGGAGCGCAGCTAGATATTTTGATAGCCACCTACCACACTCACTTTCCCCACTTCATTCTCTCCACCTCCTCCTCCAAGCTTGTCTCGGCTGCCTCCTCCTCCTCACCTCATTTTCACCATAGATTCACCCAAATTAAGTGGTTAAATTACCATTTTTTTGATAGGTAAGTAAGGGGAAAGCTTTCTTTATGTTGTAGATCTACTTTTTTCTCCCTCCAACAACGTGCACATGCACTTTTTATGGCCAAGATCTATGTATGTTTGTGGTGTTGCATATGTTTGTGGTGTTACATATGTTTGTGGTGTTGCATATGTTTGTGTTTGTAGGTACCGGTATTTGAAATGCGATAGTTGCCAATATTTTTCCGGAATGTTGATTCATTTCCGTTTAGGCGAGAATTTGGCACTATGCATTCTTTTTGGCCCTATTTTTAGGCAAAGTCATGCCAATTTTTTGGTTCTAAAATATAGTTTTGCTCTACCCCGCAGGCGACCATGGTCCGCACGATGACCGAAGGCATCGTGAATAGGTTTCTGAGCTCTGCGAAGGCCGAGATGCTTCAAAAGAATGACACTGAGATAAGATGTCTGTGTCGAAGATGCAAGTTGAAGAGCCTTATGGACCCGGATTCCGTACAGCTGAGGGACCACCTGCTCTTGCGTGGTTTCATGGATGGCTATCGGTGGCAAGGTGATGAAGATGATTATGGAGTCATCCATGGGGGCCGGGCAAGAAACGAGGAAGGGCAGCAAGACAACCGCGGCGAGGGCGGGTGAGAAGACGAAGAATCTCCAGGACATGATCACAAAGTAGATGCAGTACACACTTATCATGTAGAAGATGCCGGGCATGATGATGAGGAAGATGTCAGAGCAGATGAAGGGCATGATCATGAAGATGAACATGCCGGAGCAGACGACGATGGACCACCGATGGGCTGGGTGCAGGACCTTCATATTCAAGAGCTGCTTCTCAAGCACACAAATAACGCAAGAGCTGCCAGCCGAGAGAAAGCCAAGCTGGATCAACTAGAGATAGACGCGGTTACTCCATTGTATGAATGATGCAGGCCCGAGGATACCCACCTGAAAGTAATGCTCACGGCTTTGGAGATGAAGGTAAAACACAAAATGACTGACGCATGCTTCGACGAGAACATGTCATTCTCGCACGAACGTCTTCCCAAGGGGAACAAGTGCCCAACCAGTTTCGAGGAGGAGAAGAAAATCATGTGTCCTCTGGATTTACCGCATGTGAAATACCATCTGTGCATGAACAATTGCATCATTTATCGGGACGAGCACGCAGAGTCTACCATATTTCCAGTGTGCGGCGTCACTCGATACAAGAAGAGGAAGAAAGCTCCTCGAAAATTGGTGTGGTACTTTCTGATCAGTCCTCGTCTGCAGTGGTATTTCGCGGACCCTAAGCTTGCAAAGCTCATGCGTTGGCACGTGGATAAGGAGGAGGAGAAGCGAGAAGATGTCGGAAATGACCCGAAGATAAATAAAAAGGAAAAGATGTTGAGTCAACCTAAGGATGCGAGCCAGTGGCAAGCCTTGAACTTCGAACACCCAGAATTTGGGGACGATCCAAGGAACATCATGCTGAGCGCGAGCACCGATGGATTCAATCCATTTGGCAGCCAGAGAAGCACACATAGCCCCTGGCCTATGTTTGTGTGGATGTACAACCTTCCCCCTGGTTGTGCCTGAAGAGGAAGTACATTCACATGAGTATGCTAATTGAAGGGCCAAAACAACCAGGGAATGACATCAATCCATATCTGGGGCTGCTGAAAGAGGAGCTAGACATACTGTGGAAAACGCCAGCCAATACGTGGGACGCCGCAGAGAAAGAATATTTCCCTATGAGAGCCGCACTGCTCACGACAGTGCACGACTATCTCGGTTACGGATATGTCGCGGGGCAGGTGGTCCACGGATTTTCTGGATGTGTCAGGTGCATGGATGACACAACGTATCGCCAGCTAGATAGAGATCCTGGGTCTTTGAAAACCGTGTTCGTGGGACATCGAAGTTGGCTTCGCGACGATGACTGATGGAGAAAACGCAAGGATCTGTTCGATGGTTAAACCAAACCCCGAAGACGCCCACGTACGAGGAGCGGTGAGGAAATAGATGAGCTGTTGAAAAATTGGAAAGATTGCCCACTGCCAGGAAAGAAGCAAAAGGCGCCAGAGCCAGGAAAGAAGCGAAAGGCGCCAGAGCCGCTGCTGAAGGTATGGAAAATGAGGTCTATTTTCTAGGACTTGCCGTACTGGAAGATCCTCCGTGTGCCTCACAGCCTTGATGTCATGCATATCACGAAGAACGTGTGAGAGAGTCTGATTGGTACCCTGCTCAACATGCCAGAGAGGACCAAAGATGGGTCGAAAGCAAGGGCAGACTTGAAATCAATGGGCATCAGGGAGGAGCTTCACGCTAATGATGATGATGATGAGGCGAAGCAGGACACAGAAAGTCGTCGCAAAGGCAAAAAGGCCAAGAAGATCGGAAATGACTACCCTCCCGCATGCTTCACTCTAAGTCAGGAGGGGATCGAGCAGTTTTTCACCTACCTCGTGGTAGTAAAACTTCCTTACGGTTACGCGGGGAAGATAAGCAGATACCTAGACTCAGCGAAGAAGAAGTTCAGTGGGATGAAGTCTCACGACTGTCACATGCTAATGACGCAGATACTTCCAGTTGCAATCCGTGGGATCATGGACGCGCACGTCCATGAAACGCTATTTGGCCTGTGCAACTTTTTTGACGTCATCTCTCGGAAGTCGGTTGGCGTGAGGCAACTCAGAAGGCTACAGGAAGAGATTGTGGTGATACTATGCGAGCTTGAGATGTACTTCCCGCCTGCATTCTTCGATGTTATGGTGCATCTGCTGGTCCATGTCGTGGAGGATATCATCCAACTCGGGCCGACCATCCTGCACAGCATGATGCCGTTTGAAAGGATGAATGGTGTCATCAAAGGATACGTTCGCAACATGTCACGTCCAGAGGGAAGCATAGCCAGGGTCTTTCTGACCGAAGAGTGCATCTCCTACTGCACGAATTTTCTAGCCATCGAGAACCCCGTTGGTCTTCTCGTCAACAGGCACCTCGGCAGGCTCGCTGGATGGGGTCACCACGATGGTCGCGGCGGATTGCATGTGGACTTCGAGGGTCGACTCGCTGACTTTGAAAGAGCAAACCTAGTCGCGCTACAACACATAGACGTGGTCGATCCTTGGGTGGTAGAGCACAAAACCTTTATTGAGAAGACGTACAATGACCGAGGCCAATAGAGGACGGACGGAGATATAATCAAAGAGCACAACTCATGTTTCACGCGTTGGTTCAAGGAGAAGCTTCTATCGTACCCTTTACATGAGGATTCTTCCGCGGAAGAAAAACTCATATTCGCCTTGTCACAGGGCGTCGAGCACAACCTGATGACCTATGAGACATACGATATCAACAGCTACACATTCTACACCGAGGACAAGGACATGAAGAGCGATGGTTATCAGAACTCCGGGGTAACGATGGAATCCTACATCGGTAACGACAAGGACAGATACTACGAAAGGATCGAGGAGATCTGGGAGCTGAGCTACGCTGGAGAGAAGGTCCTGATGTTCCGTGTCAGATGGGCCAAGAGCGTCCTAAAAGAAGACCAGTATTTCACCACTATGGTTATACCCGAAGCCAAATCCAAGACCGTGGGCGTAAACGTCACCGCGGAAAATGAGCCATGGGTACTGGCTTCCCAAGTGGACCAATGCTTCTTCATTACCGACCCGTCAAAGCCCAGTCGTGTTGTCATGAGGAGAGGCAAAAGGAAGATCATCAGAATGGATAGAGTCTCCAATGAGCATGACTTCGACAAGTACGGCGACCCAAAGATGGAACATGACGACGATGATGAAATGGCATACACCACAAGAAGAAGCAGGACCACCCTACCTAAAGGACGTCCGTTCAATAGAAGAACTCCATTTTCAAAAAAGAAGGGCAAGAAGATTGTCAAAAGATAGCTAGCTAAGATTGATTGTATTTAAATTGTAGTCTTCATTTGTCGATTGTATTTCTACATATTGAAATGATATTTCTTCTATTCTACTCCTCATGAATATTTATTTATGTTTATTCTGGTATACCAATTTTTATTTATGTTTATTCTGGTACTGAATTTCTAACTCACAAAAAGTATTGAATTTGTTAATATTTTTTGAACTCATGAATATTTTTAAATTTCATGGGCACGTATTGAATTCATGAACATTTTTTCAAATTTGATGATATTTTTTCATATTCATAAATGTTTTACCAATTCACAAATGAATGCAATTAAAAATCCAAAAAAACAAATTTGATGATATTTTCAAATAACAAATTTGATGATATTTTTTCATATTCATAAATGTTTAACCAATTCACAAATGAATGCAATTAAAAATCCAAAAAAAACAAATTTGATGATATTTTCAAAAAACAAATTTGATGATATTTTCAAATAACAAATTTGATGATATTTTTTCATATTCATAAATATTTTCAAATAACAAATTTGATGATATTTTTTCACATTCATAAATGTTTTCAAATTTGGTAATCATTTTCTAAAAAAATATTAAATGCAACAAAAAATAAAAAAAGTTACTAATGGCGCACTAGGAGAAGGTGCGCCATTGCTATGAAGGTACTTATGGCGCACCCGTAGGAGGTGCGCCATTGGTATACCAATTTTTATGATATTTTTTCAAATATTTTCAAATAACAAATTTGATGATATTTTCAAATAACAAATTTGATGATATTTTTCACATTCATAAATGTTTTCAAATTTGATCGTAATTTTCTAAAAAATATTAGATGCAACTAAAAATAAAAAATAAATTTAGTAATGGCGCACTAGGGGAAGGTGCGCCATTACTATCACTGTGTTTATGGCGCACCCCTAGATGGTGCACCATTGCTAACCTTCCCCCCTCTACCCCTCCCTCGCCAGATCCCCCTTGCCCCCCACGCCAGTTACCCTTCCATCTCGATCGCTATCCCCCCTCGCCAGATCTCCCTCGCCGCCGACGAACCCCCGCACCCTCCCCGGCTCCACCGCCGCCGCCAACCCCCCGCACCCTCCCCTGTCTCCTTGCTCGGTTCGCCCGAACGGAATCGGCCGACGCGCTAGGGTTCCTCACCCCGCCGCCCGGTCCTCCACCTCCGACGAGGGAGGTCCTCCTCCGACCGCTGCAGCAGCCGGCGAGCGCGGCCGCTACGCGCCCACTCCGCCAGCCCCTGCCATCATCCGCCCCAATCTGCAGCAGCAGCCGGCGAACCAACGGCGGACGCTGCCGTGACCCTCGCTGCCACCTCCTGCTGTCTCTTCCTGCGCGTGGCCGGCCGCTGCTCTCCTTCGACACGCTGCCCGTGGTGAGCCCCTCTTCCTTACCCACCTATATGCTCCTTGTTCATCTCTCTGTTCACTGTTCCTCTCATGTTCATGCTGCTACTTACTACATGGATCAATGGATGTTGGGTAGAAGGATGTGTGTTAACAGAAATGAGTTGGTGGCCTGCAAACACGATGGCTGTGACACCACCTAGGGCTTAGTTGTGACATACAAATGTGGATTTAGAGTGATGTACTACAATACAGACACAACTGAAAACTCGGATGTAGACATAAAATATGTTCCAGTTTGGTAGCCAACAAAGCCTCAAAGTGGTTGCATCGTGGTCCTTTTGGATGTCAGTAGTTTGTACTGGGTAGTTCCAGCATGCATCGATCCTGGGCTGTCATGCCAAGCCTCAGATGCGACCTTGGGAGGGGAGAAAAATAAATGAAATCCATTTCGTGCAGAGTACACAAGATAGTGGTTGCCCTTCCCTAATGGCTTGCTCCAGCATACATTTGCGTCGATACTGGCGACCTTAGTGCATTTGGGGTTTAGTTAAAAAGAAGTCTTTGCAAGAAAGCATCAGGAAACGCACCGTCGTGTTGTGCCTGGCCATCTTCTTTGCCAGTTGTTAAACTTATCTCCTTGTTTGCAAAGCTGAAGGGGCGGTGCATTGTTTTACTACAACTAGCAGTCAGACACGTGATATGGGTCGGCTTCCCATTTCATTCCAATCGGATGGTGTTAGCTTTGTGTGGCTTCTTATTATTCTCTAAATCGTTCTTCAAAGCAGTCTTTGCATTGCTTTAGGTAGTTTTCTCCATGTTTCATCAAGCGACGTGTTAACAGCTTGCTAGTTTAGGATACATAATTGGGGTGTTTTATTGACTAGTAGTTTAAGCAAAGAAGGAAAATAATTATAAAATTTTATTGGGATGTTTAAGTTGCATTTGAAGATCGCTATGTAACCAATAGCACCTGAAAAGAATGACCATAAATGTAAGCTTGACATGATTTATTTTCAGTGTTGATCTATGTTGCTCAGTATTGATCTATGTTGCTCAGTTATATATCAAATCAGTGTTTCTGGGGAACATTTATTTCTGAACATATCTAACGATTTATTTCATTATTAAAGAGAAATGCTTTCTTCCCTAAAAAAAGAGAAATGCTTTCTTATATGAAGTGTTTGCAAGACTACTTTTATGGCATTTATGAGGTTGATTTTTCTGAGTTGTTTGTGCTCCCTGCATCTTTCAGCTCTCATTTTCAGTGGAATTGTTGAATTATATGCTCCTATTGGAGATGTTTTACGTGTTGATCCATCAATTGATCACATTGAGAAAGACTTGTAAAGATGATAATCATCTTTTACAGAAAACAATTTCTGTAAACACGTCAGTAGCTTTGCTAGTTTGCTGGGTTTTGTCTCCGACCATCGTGTCGTGACGATTTTGCAGGTACCCCGAGAGGCCCTTGAGTTTGCCAGAATGTCGATTAACTTCCGTTCCGGCAAATTCGGGTACTCCATATGTCCTATTTTCAGCAAAGGTCATGCTGAAATTTTCCGTGAATTTTAGCATGACTTTGCTAAAAATAGGACATATGGGGTACCTGCGACTAATGCATGGGTCGGGGTATCTTAGTACTTAATTAAGTAGGATCAACTGTTTTTTTGCCCATCACTCGATAAACTACATGTATGTGTATTTAGCATGACTTTTTTAGGAGATTTTCTATAAATTTTTTTGCTATATCAATCTCCAAAAAAGCATGATGCTGAAACAATACTCAATATATAGTGGTGCCCTCTTTATCACATTTTTATTGGAATCTGCAACATTTATCTTTTACTTGAATTAGGTGGACATATTTGCATTCCTGTTTCATGCTTACTTGTTGTTTGGAACTATAGAGTCTACCTTGGAATCTGTAAATCTCTTAGAATGTACTAAGAGATGCCAGGTTTGGTGGGGGACTCCTATACTTAAGGCATATAAGACCTGGCATTGCCTATGCCGCAAGTGTGGTAGGCAGATACATGCTTGATCCTAGGAGTGGACATATGGATGCAGTATAACCTATTTTACGGTATCTAAAATGCAGTCCTGGGAAGGGCTTTATGAAGAATGGCCATATGGATGGTTATTGCGATGCTGATTGGGGGAATTGTCCTGATGACAGAAGATCAGCTTTACGCTATTGTGCATTGGTTGGAGGGAAACATGGTGTCATGGCGAAGCAAACATCAATTAGTTATGTCCAAATCAACAGCCAAAGTAGAGTATAGGGCTATGTCACTAGGACTTAGTGAAATATTATGGGTAGAAATCCTCTATCAGAATGAAGGTGCTGGGAAAAGGCCTTTGAAGGTGTGGTGTAATAATAAATCAGCTATAAGCATAACCAGTAACCCGATCCAACATGACAGAACCAAGTATGTGGAGATAGATCCTTTATTTATTAAGGAGAAATTATATGATGGTGAGAGAGATAGTGCCTCAGCATTGATAAACCCTAAATGATGAAAACTTAGGCTTTTAGGGTGCCTCGGCGTCGACAAACCCTAAATGATAAAACCTTGGCTTTTAGGGTGCCTCGTCATCGATAAACCCTAAATGACGAAAACTTAGGCTTTTAGGGTGCCTCGGCATCGACAAACCCTAAATGATATAACCTTGGCTTTTAGGGTGCCTCGACATCGATAAACCCTAAATGATGAAAACTTAGGCTTTTGAGGTGCCTCGGCGTTGACAAACCCTAAATGATAAAACCTTAGCTTTTAGGGTGCCTCGGCATCGATAAACCCTAAATGATGAAAACTTAACTTAGCATTTAGGGTGCCTCAGCGTCGACAAACCATAAATGATAAAACCTTGGCTTTTAGGGTGCCTCGGTGTCGATAAAAACCTAAATGATGAAAGCTTAGGCTTTTAGGGTGCCTCGGCGTCGTCAAACCCTAAATGATAAAAGCATAGCTTTTAGGATGCCTCGATGTCGACAAACCCTAAATGATGAGACCATGATAATTCCTCACAAACCAACCCTTAAATAACACTGAGTTTAGCTTAGCTTTTAGGTTCCATCCCAAGACACCTAGGCAATATCACAAACATCTCTCAATTGTTCCTTGACAATAACCAACTTTTTGGCGACATTCCTCGAGAATTAGGTTATTTGGTTAACTTAGAGATCTTGTTCCTTGACAATGACCAACTTTTTGACCAAACTTTTTTCCTATTTAGAGCGAAACATGGCCCACAACGATGAGGCCGACGGTTCGGGCAAGCAATTCTGGGAGATGTCCCAGGAGATGGAGGAAGAACCTCATCGCTATGAGGACGCCGCGGAAGACACAGATCCCGACTACACAACTCCTAATGGCGTCGGGGATGACACCACTGATGTTGCCGCCGAGGATGCCACCACTGATGATGGCAGCGCACCCACAGATGGCATTCAACCGAAGGGGCAACGGAAGGACCGGCGCCCGAACATGCTCGCCACCATCAAGGAGGAATTTACTGAAGTGTCCTCTAGTGGGCAGCCAACGGCGCCCCTAGAATTAGTCAAGGGGTACGTGGGACAGCTCGGGTGCATTCTTCGGAGCACCGTATCGATCAACACCGGGAACCTAAGGCATCGTGACCGAGGGAATTTGTGCAACCTCCTCTTCACGAAGCTGCACGAATGATACAAGTTCCCCGGTGACTTTGCAAACACACGCCTCTCAGGGAATAAAGTGAACAGTGCCGCCCTCACGAAGCTGAGCACGACCCTGGCTACTTGGAGAGCCGTGGTGAAGAGAAGGATTGAAAAAGGCAATAGTTATGAGAAGATCAAGGAGACAAATCCTTCGATCAGCGAAGCTGACTACCTGGAGTTCAAGATCAAGTGCGAGAGCAACGCAACCGCGGAATCAAGTCAGTGGGGGAAAGAAATGCGGGACTTGAACTTAGGGGTCCACAAACTCGGTCCCAGCGGTTACAGAGTGGCGGAACCTATACGGGACAAGGAGGCCGCGGAGCATGCCGAGCAAGGCCTACTGCCCCTCTTTGATAAATACCGTGACAAGCAGACCAGGAACTATGTCAGGGCCCGGTACAAGGTGGGCCTGGTAACCAAGGAGCTTACCACGGATCCGAAGACCAAGGCGCTTGAGCTTGTTCTGGTAAGGAATACACCCCGCATAATTAGCTCCATATGGTTGCATTCTAATTAATGAAGCCAATTTTCTAAATGGTTCACGTTCCTTCCACAGGAAACTGAAAGCAGTAACGCGGGGTCATCTCAATGCTCCCCTTGGGAGACTACTTTAAATAGGGCGTTGAACATAATGAAACACAATCCTATGTCAGCTGGTTGTGTGGCCGGCAAAGGCTTGTCCACGAAATGGTCGGAATACTATACCGCTGTGCGAAAGGAGAGAAAGACCAGCTCGGAAAGCCAGGAGCGCGAGGTTAAAGAACTCAAGGGACAAGTGGCGCGGATTCCAAAGATAGTCGAAGAGCAAGTGCGAGACCAACTGGGAGCAACGATCACCGCCATTATGCCTACCTTGCTTGAGAGGCTGCAGGCATGGATTGCGGGTGGCCAACAGGGGCCGCCCCCGATTCCCAGCTTCATGGGAAGCAACTCGCACAACACGCCGTCAGCGCCATTGGTGTCTCCGGCGGAGGCGGCATTGGTGTCTCCGGCGTCGCTGCCTGCATTGGAGCTTAATGCACCCCGGTGTGGGAGGAATACGTCGGCCGGCACCTCGGCAGCAAGCGGCCCCTCCGTCACTTGCACGCCCGCCGTTGGCGGTGCCTCGACATTAGCCAAGCTCGACGCCATCACGGTAACTAAGCCTCTCTGCCGATGACTTCATCTCCTTGCCTTTGACTAGTCATCCCTAATGCCCTACATGTTTTCGCAGGGCGCCGCTGACGTTCCATGAATTCTCCTTCACTTCATGAACGGCGAGTTGATCGATGTCGCCAAGGCCAGAATCGTTCATCCGGACAACCGCCTGTTCCACGATAATTCGATGCCACCCAACGTGTATAGGATTGAACTGGTTCGGGTGCTGCGGGGCTACGACGACTTGTTACCTCCGTATCAACCCCCTGGGTTGACGAAGGTCATGTGATGACCCTCAGCGCCTGCATAGGCTGGTCCATGCTTTGGCCGAAGAGCCAGATTCATTTGGGAGCGGGGGACACCACCCCACAGACAACACCGCCAGTCATGCCGGCACCAAGCCATGGCAAGACCGCCGCAACGCTACCGGACGACGACGAACATATGGCCAATCCGGACATGCATATGGCACAGGATCCAGATGACGACGACGGTACATTTACTAGGGTCGATAAGTACTTCAACGAACATGGGTACGGTGACGAATTCTTGGGGCCTCCTTCTCAAGAACCCAACCCTGCAAAAGACGATCGCGATCTAGCTGGTACCGTGGAGAAACCCAATTGCAACAGGCGTCGTCTGGCGTTCAGTTCTCAACAGACGCCTCAAGCTGCCGCCTTCACCGAGCCTCAGATAGCCGAGGTGTGAAATATTATCAGCCCCAACACACTCAAGAAGGTTGTCTCTGAGCAGAACTCGATCCCATTACAGCAGAAGAAGAAGGGACGGAAAAGAAAGAATAACAAGGGTGCGAGCCAGCCGACACCGAGTACAATCCGCGCTCAGGACGGGGCACCTTCATCTAAGGATATCTCGAGGAGGGTGCATGTGGCGGGTAGGCCGATGCTACCGACTAATCTGCTCAATGCTACAACCGGTGGTATGCGGAGTCTGCATGACAGTGTTCTTTCTTTGGAGAAGCAGCGTCTCTCCGAGAATGATGTGGCATACCCGGTTTTCGTGGCCAAGGTGCCAGAGGGCAAGGGCTTTGTCGATAGTGCCATCAGGGGTATGATCGTCCTACGGTTTGATGACATCTATGCTATGTTTAACCTTCATCCGCTGCACTACACCTTCATTCGGCTATTTTCGCTAAGTATGGAGATGTAGATCATTAGAGACAAGACCCCGGACATCGTGATAGTCGACCCATTCTACATGTGTGCCAAGTTCTTGGGCAGCGCTGCGGACCGGCAAGTCGCGAGTTCATACCTCGAAGGCGTCATTCTGGAGAACCCAGATAAGGATAACTTCCTCGTGCCTTACTTTCCCGAGTAAGCCATCCCCTCACCGCCCCGTAACATATGATTTCTTTGATTTCGATCATTCTTTTTTTCTCTAACATTCCGTGTTTAGTGCAGTGACACACGTTGCACACTCATCCTCTTAAGCCCAAACTATTCCATGCCCATGTATTTCGACTCGGACCGTCAGTCGAATAAAGACTACACAAATATCAAGAAAGTTCTTGATGATGTTCTCCCCGGCTACGCCAAATCTGGAGGCACCTCGAGGAGGCCAATTTTTATGCATGGCAAGCATGTGTTCACCCACGTAACGACGTTCCCCTGCGTCAAGTAGCTGCCTGGCGGTCAGAAGGATGCCTACTATGCCCTCCATCACATGTGGGCGATCGTACGGGACCATAATCACCTTATGCTACCAAATAGTCTCAAAGATTGGGCCGCACGCTTGTCGGCAATCCAGGACGCGGACCTCAGACAAGAATTCTTTCGCATCCAGTCAGAGTTTGCGGAAATCATCCATCAAGATGTCCTTCATACCTCGGGGTAGTCCTACCTCAGATATCAACTGTCCAACAGTGAAATAGAAACAACGCTACAAATGCAGGCTGACAACGATCGTGATTTCATGACCATCACGAAAGACGGCGGCTTCATCCATGCTCCGGTCCCTGAGTCGAGTCGAAAGTAGTGATGCTATGTAGTTCTGAAGTATCGATTAGCTCATGTTGTAATTAAACTTTAATGAACTTGTATGTCTCTTTGGTTTGGACTGTCGTTCAACTTATATGTAATCGATGCTATTTATTAGTAGGACGGTGAATCGTGGTATTAATGTGTTGCTTTTCTCTTCCGATCCTTTTGTTCCATACTTATATATTTCTTATGTATTGTCTGTGAATTGCTACTAATGTTTTGTTTGTCTAGTGCATAGAGATGTCGTCGTATGTCGTGTACAAGGGTAAGGTTCCCGGAGTCTACGATGACTCGGAGGTATTGGAGACAGGTTCACCATTTCAGCGGTAACAGTTACAAAGGGTACACCACTAGGGAGGAGGCGGAAGCTAGATACGCGCGCTATCTAGCAGGAGAGAGGAGGGAGCGGAGGAGGAACCGGATGAAGACTAGTTTCATCGCCATGATGCTCATCATGATGACCGCAGCTCTCTTCTATGTAATGGTAGTTTAGATGATCGATAACGACTTGTAATGTGAAGAAAAACTCGCTAATCACAGTCTCGAGACTTGTAATGTTCTAACTTTGTTCGGTCTTTTGAATTCGGAGACTAATATGATGAATTGTATCCGTAGACTAATCTTCTATTGTATTCGATAAATCTGTTGTTTATATGTTGTGCTGTCTATATTCTGTGCAGTAATATATTTTGTAACCTGTGCAAATATCATAAAAGAAAAAAAATTCTAATAAACATACTAGTGGCGCATTATCTAGAAGTGCGCCATTAGTAACCCAGAGCACAAGGTAAATATGGTCCCCTGGGAGAAATAGTAATGGCGCACCAGGGGACATATTAATGGCGCACTGCCAGGTGCGCCACTATTATCTAGGATACTAGTGGCGCACCAGGGATGCGCCATTAGTACTTGTTAGTAGTGGCATGTTAATAGTGGCGCACCTGTAGTGCGCCATTAATGGCCAAAACAGGTGCGCCACTAATTAGCCTTTTCCTAGGAGTGTCTCCTGTTACCATCAACCTCAGACGCACAGTTCGGGACCCCCTACCCGAGATCCGCCGGTTTTGACACCGACAATAGGTGTTTGTCCAGGAGTTATGTGTAAGTAATGTTATTCATGGCAATTACTTTGCTTTGTCCCATACATTCTACCTCCATGATGCTTATAATACAGCAAATTTTCCCATTTTTCTCAATAGAGAAGGACCGATTTGGAAACTCAGGATGAGGTAACCTGTGCTAATACCTTTGCTATCTTCAAGAATGCTTGGTGGCAGTGTTGGAATTACCTGAAGAAAACGTACGTCACTCTGAAGCTCTCCGGTCTGGAGGAAGTGGACAGTGTGCCTTGCCTAAGTTGGAGCCTGGGGCTCGACAACAAGGACTAGAGGCACCTCCTCTACTGCGGGAGCGCATGCCTCATTCTCGGGGTTCATGGACCCGGCTGGAGGGGGTGGTCCGGCAGGCTGTGAGGAATTGTTTCCGGCAGGGTCTCTGCCAGGAGCGGGCGGCTCTCCTGGGAGAGGCTTACTGGTGTCCAACTTTCTCCTTTTTTGGGCCATTGTTGCTGGAGATACGGAGGGCTGAGTGAGATGGAGAACAAAATTTCCTGGTTCCACAGGAAGCTTCTGCGCAGCACACTTTGACAGATGACCAGCTATGCTGTTTTCCGCACGGGGTATGTGCTCCGTTTGCAATCCGTCAAAGTTCTCCTCCAATATACTTGCCTCCTCGACATATGCCTCCATCAATGGACTTTGATAATCCTTGTTGACTTGTCTCACCACAAGATGTGAATCTCCTCAAGTGATCAGCTTCTTAATTCCCAATTCAGCTGCAATCCTGCGCCCGACAAGGAGCCCTTCATATGTTGTTGTATTGTTGGTGGCTTCTTCCCAGGAAAATGCATTTGTACGGCGTACTTAAAGTTCTCCCCAGAGGGGGCAATAAGAAGCATGCCAACTCCAGCACCTTGTAGGGAAAAAGCACCATCAAAATACATAATCCATTCTTGGGGTGATTCCTTGCCGGCAATATCCGTCTCTGTCACTTCCTCATCAGGGGTTGGCGTCCATTCAGCAATAAACTCTGCAAATGCCCTGCTCTAAAAGGTTGATGTGCTCTCAAACTTCAAACCAAAACTGGATAATTCCAAAGCCCACTCCACTATTCTGCCGGTATCCTCAAGGTTTCAGAGTATCCTTTGCAATGGGAAACGAGTGACAACCGTGATCTCATGGGCTTGGAAGTAGTGGCACAGTTTCCTTGAGGCCATGTTGAGACCAAAGATCAATTTTTGCACGCCAGAGTACCTTGATCTAGCTCCCTGTAACAGGGAGCCGACGAAGTACACTAGGTGCTGCACCACCTTCTTCCTTGCCACATCCTTGGGGTTGCTCTCGTTGCCGTGCTCATTGCTCTCCTGATCCTTCTCTGACTCCGCCAGTCTCTGCTCACTCTCTACCTCATTCACTTCTCGCTGTGCTACCAAGGCTACACTGACCACGTGGTTGGTTGCCGCTAAGTACAGTAGCAACGACTCCTGAGGTTTGCGGGCAACCAAAGTAGGCACAGAGGACAAGTGGGCCTTCAACTCTTGCAAAGCTCCATTTGCTTCTGGGGTACACTTCATAGGCCCTGCCTTCTTCAAAATTTTGAAAAATGGCAGGGCGCGCTTGATGACCCACAAGTATAGGGGGTCAATTGTAGCTCTTTTCGATAAGTAAGTGTGTCAAACCCAACAAGGAGCAGAACAAGTGGTTTTCAGCAAGGTAATGTCTGCAAGTGCTGAAATTGTAAGTAGCAGAGTAGTTTGATAGCAAGATAATTTTTAACGAGCAAGTAACGATAGTAGTAGCAAAAGTGCGGCAAGGTAGCCCAATCCTTTTGAGGCAAAAGACAGGCCAAAACGGTCTCTCATGAGAAGCAAAGTGTTCTTGAGAGTACACGGGAATTTCATCCAATCACTTTCATCATGTTGGTTCGATTTGTGTTCGTTACTTTGATAATTTGATATGTTGGTGGACTGGTTCTTAGATGTTGTTCTGACTTGAACAAACCTCCTACTTATGATTAACCCTCCCGCAAGCATCCACAACTACGAGAAAAGAATTAAGAATAAATTCTAACCATAGCATTAAACTTTTGGATCCAATCGGTCCCTTATGGAATAGCGCATAAACTAGGGTTTAAGCTTCTGTCACTCTCACAATCCATCATCTAATTTATACTCCACAATGCATTCCCTTTGGCCCAAATACGGTGAAGTGTCATGTAGTCGACGTTCACATGAAACCACTAAGGCAATCACAACATACATACTATCAAAATATCGAACACATATCAAGTTCACATGATTACTTGCAACATGATTTCTCCCATGACCTCAAGAACAAAAGTAACTACTCACAAATCATAAAAATGCTAATGATTAGAGGAGTATTAAATAGCATATTGGATCTGAACATATAATCTTCCACCAAATAAACCATATAGTAATCAACTACAAGATGTAATAAACACTACTAGTCACCCACAAGCACCAATCTATAGTTCCGGTAACAAGATTGAACACAAGAGATGAAATAGGGTTTGAGATGTGATGGTGCTATTGAAGATGTAGATGGAGATTGACCACCCCAAGATGGGAGAGTTGTTGGTGATGATGATGACGATGATTTTCCCCTCCAGGAGGGAAGTTCCCTTGGCGGAATCACTTCGCCGAAGGGCAAAAGTGCTCCTGCCCAAGTTCTGCCTCGAGGCGGCGACGCTCCGTCCCGAAAGTCCTCTCCTATTTTCTCTAGGTCAAAATGACTTATATACCAGAAGATGGGCACCGGAGGTGGGCCTGGGTGAGCACAACCCACCAGGGTGCACCTGGGCTCCCTGGCGCACCCAGGTGGGTTGTGCCCACCTGGTGGGCCCCCTCTGGTACTTATTGGCTCCAATATTCCTCGTATATTCCATAAAAATTCTCTGTGAAGTTTCAGCTCATTTGGAGTTGTGCAGAATAGGTGGCCTGACGTAGCTTTTCCAGGTCTAGATTTCCAGCTGCCGGAATTCTTCGTCTTTGTGTATACCTTGCATATTATGAGAGAAAAAGCATTAGAATGACTCCAAAAAGCATTATTATTGATGAAAACATTATAAATAATAGTAAGAAAACATGATGCAAAATGGACATATCAACTCCCCGAAGCTTAGGCCTCGCTTGTCCTCAAGCGAAAACCAAAATCGAAAAACATGTCCACATGTTTTGAGGGAGAGGTGTCGATAAAAACAAAATACGGACATAAAAGCATCATGATGATTATTATAACAACAACAAAATTGAACATAAGACTTCTATCATATACTTCTCACGAATAAGTAACAATTCATCACACAATCGAAGTATAAAGCAAAAACTCTATTACAAAACAACAAACTATGTTCTCAGTCAACTTTGCAACTACAATTCATCATCTTTTTGGGCAGAGTCACATATCGGAGCCTTTAGGCAAGTCCACATACTCAACCATCTTATAGTCTTCTATGATTTCTAACACTCACCGCATACACATGAGCAAAACATTTCAACTGGACACATAGAAAGATAGGGGCTTATAGTTTTGCCTCCCAACGTATTCACCTCAAGGGTGATGTCAAAAATAATAACTCATGCTATCTTTATTCAACTGAACATATGTGCCTAGATCTTTCCTCACCACATGATGCTTGCCAAAGGAGAAAAATAAAAAGTAATAGAAGGAAAACTTTGACTCTTTGCATAAAAGTAAAAGATAGGCCATTCTCACAGAGGAAGCAGAGGTTGCCATGTGCTTATTTGTTTGTATGCTGAAACCCTCATTGCAAAAGAACTTCATGCTGCATTGCCCCTTGTGATAGCAACCTTTATTATGCAGTCTGTCACTTTTATTCTTCACCATCACAAGTTCATGCAACGCTCCATTTTCTCTTACACTAAATGATCTCACACTTTTAGATGCATTTTTATTGCCTTTTTGCACCGATGACAACTTACTTTAGGGATCTTGCTCAATCCCTAGGTAGGTATGGTGGACACTTGAAAATAAGATTTGGGTGTGAGGGTTTTTGCATGCACAAGTAGTATCTCTACTTAGTGCGGAATTCTTGGCTAGCAAGGATAGTGGGCAAGCACCACATGTTGAATGATCTATGACAATATGACTTCTATGTGAATATAAACAAACATAAACCATTAAGTTGTCTTCCTTGTGCAACGTCAATAATTTTGGCATATAATATTTTGATGAGGGGTCACAATGACAAAAGATTTCTAGGATAGTGTATTTATATGTGAATCTTCTCTTCCCTTAGTAATTATTTCATGAGTTGCATAATTGACTAATGTTATGTTTGTCAATCTCTAATAAAATTTTCTACTTATACTTTTCCTTATGTGGTGTCATCACCTACCATAGGATTAGTATATGATCTTTTCATCATTTATTTCCTTTCTTTTATTTATTTCCTTTCTTTTATTCTTTCTTATTTCCTTTCTTTTATTTGCAACATGAAAGTAAAGAAAGCAAAAACTCAAACTAAACTTTATTATATAACTTGCACACGATTACAAGGATAGATCACTAAGCAAACTCTCAAGGAAGAAAGAATCAAAATAAACTTTTATTCATCTACAGCAAAATACCAAACTAAAATAAGTAAAACCAAAAAATAGTGGGATGATACGATATCTAGTCACCTCCCCCAAGCTTGGCGGAAGCCAAGGGGAGTGCCCATACCCGATGCTCAGTTCTTGTTTGGTGGTGAAGAAGATGATGGTGATGATGAAGCGATTCTATCCTTAAGGATCAAGAGATTCTCCAATCGACGGAGGATGCTCCGGAGATGGATGATATGCTCTTGATGCAGAATATTTTCACAAGATATTTATTCTGTATGTGAACTATTTCAATGACGTGAAAAGCTTCAATCTCTCCAGGAGTAAGGTGAGTAAGGTAGGGCTTAAGGATATCCTCTTCCTCCTCCTCGGCTAGCAGTGCGTGTGCTGCAACCGAGGATGGATCTAAGGTAGCTTTCTTGCCCTTGTCTCCTTTGACGGCATTCGTAGGCTCCTCCCGCTTCATCTCGATCTTCATCAACCAAGCATCTTATTCCATGTTGTTGGAGGAGCAGGAAGACATGATGCCTGGCTTGATAAATCTTATTGGAAATAGCAAGAAAAGAGAACAGAGGATTTATCCACGATATGGTGATCAACAGGTTCGGGAAGTATATATAGATTTTTTATCTTGGGGGCAAGCATACAGTAGAAAAACAGAGTCCGAAATGTGTCCCTGGTGGGCACAACTTACCTGGGAGTGGCAGCCTGGTGCGCCCTGGTGTCTTGTGCCCACCAAGGGATGCTTCCTGAAAGTTTCTTTATTTCCAAAAAATTTAAATATTCTGAAACTGATTTGCAGATTTTTCGGAGTCCGTTTACTTACCGTATCACATACCTCCTTACTTTCATGATTCTGGAGTGTTCCGGAAGGACTCTTTTATTTGTTCTTCTCGTGTCAAATTTTGGATAACATTACTTTCAACATTAATGGGTGTACCTGAGATATAATGCTTTATTCGTTGCCCATTGACAACCTTCGGAGTTATTTATTTTGATGGCTCCAGACCGGTAAACCTCCTCGATAACATAGGGGCCTTCCCATTTTGAGAGGAGTTTTCCTGCAAAGAATTTGAAATGAGAGTTGTACAAAAGAACACATTCTCCGATATTAAACTCACGCTTTTGGATTCTTTTGTCATGCCATATTTTTACTTTTTCTTTGAATAATTTTGCATTTCTCATAAGCTTGGGTTCTCCATTCATCGAAAGAGCTGATATCAAATAACCTCTTTTCACCAGCAAGTTTGAAATCATAATTGAGCTCTTTGATGGCCCAATATGCTTTATGTTCTAACTCAAGAGGCAAATGACAGGCTTTTCCATAAACCATTTTATAAGGAGACATACCCATAGGATTTTTATATGCTATTCTATAAGCCCAAAGTGAATCATCTAATTTCTTAGACCAATTCTTCCTGGACCTATTGTCAGTCTTTTGCAAAATTAAATTTATTTCTCTATTGCTAAGTTCAACTTGACCACTAGACTGAGGATGATAGGGTGCTGCAATTCTATGGTTAACATCATACTTGGCAAGCATTTTACAAAAAGCACCATGAATTAAGTGTGAACCACCATCAGTCATTAAGTATCTAGGGACTCCAAACCTTGGGAAAATAACTTCCTTAAGCATTTTAATGGAGGTGTTGTGATCAGCACTACTGGTTTGAATAGCTTCCACCCATTTAGTAACATAATCAACAACAACCAAAATATGTGTATACCCATTAGATGAAGGAAAAGGTCCCATATAATCAAATCCCCAAACATCAAATGGTTTAACAACAAGTGACTAATACATAGGCATTTCTTGATGCTTACCGATATTACCTATTCTTTGACATTCATCACAAGATAAGACGAACTTATGTGCACCCTTGAAGAGAGTAGGCCAATAATATCTAGATTGCAATACCTTGTGAGCAGTTCTATCTCCAGCATGATGTCCTCCATAAGCTTCGAAGTGATATTTCTGTAGGATTTGTCCCTGTTCATGCTTAGGTACACAATGTCCAATAATACCATCTACTCCTTCTTTATAAAGATGTGGGTCATCCCAAAAGTAATGTCTTAAATCATACAAGATTTTTTCTTTTGTTGGTATGTAAAGATAGGTGGTAAATATTTAGCAACAATGTAATTAGCATAATCAGCATACGCTCATTAGGAATACTATCATCAATTGGTAATGGGTCATCAAGCACATTTTCAAGCCTAGATAAATTATCAGCTACTGGGTTCTCAGCTCCTTTTCTATCAATGATATGTAAATTAAATTATTGTAACAAGAGAACCCATCGAATGTGTCTAGGTTTAGCATCTTTCTTTTCCATAAGATATTTAATAGTAACATAGTATGTGTGAATAGTTACTTTGGAATCAACAATATAAGGTCTAAATTTATCACAAGTAAACACAACTGCTAAGAAATCTTTTCCAATAGTAGCATAATTCCTTTGAGCACTGTCTAGAGTTTTACTAGCATAATTAATAACATTCAGTTTCTTATCAACTCTTTGTCCTAGAACATTGCCAATAGCGTAATCACTAGCATCACACATAATTTCAAAAGGCAAGTTCCAATCAGGTGGTTGAACAATAGGTGCAGAAATAAAGGCTTTCTTGAGTGTTTCAAAGGCTTCTGAACAATCATCATCAAAAACAAAAGGGATATCCTTTTGCAAAAGATTTGTAAGAGGCCTAGAAATTTTAGAAAAGTTTTTGATAAATCTCCTATAGAAACCAGCATGACCTAAGAAACTACGAATACCTTTTATATCTTTAGCATATAGCATTTTCTCAATTGCATCAACCTTAGCTTGGTCCACTTCAATACCTGTTTCAGAAATTTTACGAACCAAGACAATGCCTTCATTAACCATAAAGTGGCACTTCTCCTAATTCAAGACAAGATTTGTTTGTTCACATCTCTACAAAACTCAATCAAGATTGCTTAAACAATCATCAAAAGAATTCCCATAAACAAAGAAATCATCCATGAAAACCTCAACAATCTTTTCACAAAAGTCAGACAATATAGCAGTCATACATCTTTGAAAGGTAGCAGGTGCATTACATAAACCGAAATGTATACGTCTATAAGCATAGGTTCCAAAGGGACAAGTAAAAGTGGTCTTTTCTTGATCAGGTTGAGAAGCATGTATTTGTGAAAAACCAGAATATCCATCAAGGAAGCAAAAGTGTGTGTGCTTAGATAATCTTTCAAGCATTTGATCAATAAAAGGCAGAGGGTAATGATCTTTTCTAGTTGCTTTGTTTAGTTTTCTAAAATCAATTACCATTCTATAGCCTGTAACAATTCATTCTGGAATAAGTTCATTCTTATCATTAGGAACAACATTTATACCTCCTTTCTTAGGGACACAATGAATAGTACTTACCCATCTACTATCAGCTATAGGACAGATTATACCTTCTTCCAGAAGCTTTAAGATTTCCATTTTTACCACTTCCTTCATCTTCAGATTTAACCATAGTTGGTGATCAACAACGGGTTTAGCATCAGGTTCCATATTAATTTTGTGCTGACATAGAGTGGGAACTAATGTCATTTAAATCATCAAGAGTATATCCAATAGTAGCTCGGTGCTTCCTTAGAACTTTCAATAATCTTTCTTCTTCATGTTCTGAAAGGTTAGCACTGATAATAAGAGGATATATCTTCTTTTCATCAAGATACGTGTATTTCAAAGTGTCTAGAAATTGTTTTAATTCAAACACAAGATCACCCTTAGGTGGAGGAGGACCTCCTAGAGTTTCAATAGGCAAATTGTGTTTAAGTAGAGGATGTTGTTCAAACAAAATCTTATCTATTTCATTTCTTTCATGCATATGTAAATCATTTTCATGGTCTAGCAAGTATTGTTCCAAAGGATCAGTAGGTGGTACAACAACAGAAGCAAGACAAATTAATTCATCCTTACTAGGCAATTCTGTCACGGGATATCCGCGGCCACCTATGGGATCAGGTGGCCCATTGCTTGTTCGGCAGGGGGCGTCGCGTTGCACAAAGAGTAGACCAGCGTACGGCAGCGCGGTAGAGAGAACACAAGCAATTTACCCAGGTTCGGGCCACCGCGAGGCGTAGGACCCTACTCCTTCTTTGGTGGATTGATGGTGGAATAAATGTGGTGGTGCGTAGTACACTTGCCCGGCAGGGTTTTTCTCAGGGACGCAATGACTACACGCGTATGGTAGCTTGGGTTCATCAACTTTCCAACCCGTCCTACGAGTGCCATGGGCCTTCTTTTATAGATTAAGGGGTCACCACAATGGCAAAGTAGTCATTATCCACTGATATGATAGCAAAGTGTTATCATACCTAACTATGCTGGCTGAGAGTGTGCATTTAATGCTCCACTTAGCGTCACATCATTGGCCACCTAGCAAGGATTGCCGGGCTATCTTGCCAGCTCCGCGCCTGTTCCCTTGACATGTCGCAGGACAGGTGTCATATGTAGGCTTCCTCTGTAGGAAATGGCTACCATGTGGCGAATGGCTACCACTTAATCATCTCGCGGCTTGACACCGCACTGATTGACGACGTGGGTCGTGCTTGAGTGGTTGGTGGGTTGGTCCTGCCCCCGCGAGCCCCTGCAGACCATGCTGGGGTGCCTCGGTTGCCTGCTTCTTGCGGTGGCCTTGCCCCTTACCGGGCTCGCTTACCCGGCAAGGGAGGCCCTTCTCTACCGGTATTTTGCTCTTCTGGCTCGATCTTGGTCTCTTTGGACTGCGTGTTGGTTCTTCAAATCCCTTGGTCCTTCAACCCCTGTCTTGGGTTGGTGTTTCAATATTGATCTTGTGCATGTGCATAGTCTGGGCAACAGACCCAGGGTTTGTTGCACCGACGAAAGCCCCCGGACCTGCCCCGAATGTGCTGCTGAGCGTTGTCGGGGTAGGGCCTAATAAGTGCACAGGCAAGATTGCTGAAGGGGTTGGCCCCTTTAGTTTTCCGTTGGTGCTTCATCATCCTTGATTCCGGGCCAGTTTCCGGTTTCCCCGTGCTTGGTGTAAAGCCAATAATGGTGGGACCGCTCCAGTGATGGCCCGTGAATGACTTTAACGCACGGTGTAGAAACTGCAAATTTACTCTTCCCACAATGCGCTCTTATGCTTAGCCATGTATGCAGCATGCATCGCGTGGGGTAGGTAATGGAGGCCCTTGGCATGGGAGAGTACCTTGGAAAGGGCCTGCCTGCCTTGAATTGGAAGAGGAGGGCGGTGATCACCCGTGGATGGAGTGGTTGCCCTACCCCGCCCGGCCTATAAAAGGGATGGGCAGAGGAGGGAAGAGCCATCCATCTTTGCTTTCTCCTTCTTCTTCCTTTGTTCACTGCTGGTCAAGTTGGAGAAGGAAGCCTGGGGCCATCCCCCGGGCTCTGGCTCGGGGCATTTGTTGCCTCACGCCAGTGCTCATGCTTGGGGAGTGAGCATGGTTCTTGGCGTGGCGAGTCTTTTGGTATCTTCGAAGCACATCCGGGTGGAGGGGCCGGAGGTCATTAGAAACCCCGGCACCGCGCCTCCCGGAGGACTTAGGGTGACGTCGACGGAAGGCGCGTCTTCCTGCCCACCAAGGTGGGGCGTGGCATGCTTTGAGCCCCTGGCCGTTTCGGGTGCTTGTTGTTTCTCCGCTGGAGGCATCGGACCGGAGCCTTGGTGCTCCCCGGGAGCAGCAGTGGTGAGGAGAAAGTGGGGGGAAGACGGAGAAGGCGGATGGCAGGGGGTTAGGTCGGAGTACGAGGGCGTGGATGCCTTCACCTCCGACCGTTGTTTTGCCGCGTCGTCTTCCCGCTCTTCCCCTCCCTCCACGGCACCGTCATCACTAGCCTCTTCGGGTGATAGCCGGGGAGGGATATTCTCTTGGTGCCTTCTCCTCGCCTCCAGAGGTCTTCCAGTTGAGATTTGGTGGATGACTCCACCGACGCTCAAGCCCTGGCTTCTTGCTGGCTTTGGAGCTAGTGACCAGAAGGCACCACCCCATCCCCGCACTCCTCCTTCGCAGCCTCGTCACTCCTGGTCTTGTCAGTCCGTGCCCGATGGGCCCTGATAGGACCGGGGTGGGATCCTGCTTGGGTGCTCCTTTTATCATCTTTTCCTCCTTCCGCCATAGTGCCTGATGGACGGAAAACGAAAAGAGGGTATCACGGGGCACATATCTTTTTTCAATCTTAAACTTGTAGGCAATCGCCAAATTTTAATTCAAATAATGTAACCCTTTCTTCCATGTTTGTGTTCTGTAATGCTTGTACTTGTATCTGCATGTCAATGAATGAGATAAACCTTGCCGGGAACCCGTTCATGTATATGTCCATGCAGAGGTGGAGTGCCTCTTTACTTTAATTAAACGAGTTTTCCCTGGCAGGATATCCTACCAGCACCCTTTTCATCTGCCGGAGAACCATGTCTTCCGGGGGACAGACTGAGGTGCCAGCCCCCCGCCCACTCCCTTTTTACCAAGGGACACTACGACCATCCAAGCGGAAGCAGCGTTCGAACCAAGGATAGGAGCACCCTGGTTCCAAGAGAGCGGCGAGGTTTCTCTATGCACAAGTTATAGCTTACAGAACACTAATGGACAAGAGGTAAACTTATCCGTTTGGCTAGCCGGGGATCACTATGATGTGCATTCTTCTCATCCCTTCTCGGAGTCAAGTTCATGGCAAGAACCTACAACTCCATGTAGATGAGAATGAATGCAGAATGCAATCCTATCTATATGCATATGCAAATGCTCATGAGATGCTTATGCAGTGATCTAGGTGTGCTCGTGCATGCATGTGATCTTGATCAGGGCCCCCCACAATGCTTCTTTATTTTCTCTTGCACGGGGTCATCACCCCGGCTTTGTACAAGGGGTTACATGCAACTGAGGCAGGGCATGTACAAAAGGGTGGCTGCCGGGCAGTGCCCGGTAGCCTCGCACCTTACGGGTAGTACTTACGGAGATGCTCAATATTCCATGAGTTTTGCAACTCTGTGCCATCCCCGGTCTCTAGACGGACTACTCCAGGTCTGGTGACTGGTACCACCCGGTAAGGGCCTTCCCACTTTGGTGACAGCTTGTTTGTACCCTTAGCGGACTGAATGCGCCTAAGGACAAGGTCACCTTCCTCAAAACATCGGGAATGAACCCTGCAGCTATGATAGCGACGCAGGGCTTGCTAGTAGCGTGCAGCACGCGTAGCAGCCCGGAGATGGTTCTCCTCGAGTAACACAGCGTCGTCACGCCGGTGCTAATCTTGCGCTACTTCATCGTAGGCGAGCACTCGAGGCGACCCGTAAATGAGTTCCGTGGGGATAACAGCTTCTGCCCCGTATAAGGGAGTCTACTCGGTAGCTCGGTTAGGTGTCGTTCTGAGAGACCAGAGAAATACCGGCAGCTCCTCGATCCACTGGTCGTGCTTCTATAGCATATCAAAAGTTCGTATCTTGAGTCCACGAAGCACTTCAGCGTTCGCACTCTCAGCTTGTCCATTGCTCCGGGGGTGTGCCACATAAGCAAATGAGATTTTGCATCCAAGGGCATGAATGTATTGCATGAAGGCGTGGCTCGTGAATTGGGTGCCATTGTCAGTGACGATCCTTGCCGGAACTCCAAAACAACACACCAATCCTTTGAAGAACTTGATAGTTGACTGAGTAGTCACCTTTCTCACGGCAGTCACTTCTGGCCACTTTGTAAACTTTTCGATGGCGACGAACAAGAATTTAAAGCCCCCGATTGCTCGGGGGTATGGGCCGAGGATATCGAGCCCCCAGATTGAAAATGGCCATGATAAAGGGATCGTCTAAAGAGCTTGGGCAGGCAGGTGTATTTTCTTGGAATGGAACTGGCAGGCTTCACATTTCCTTACTAACTCAACCGCATCTTGGAGGGCCGTGGGCCAATAGAATCCTTGCCGGAATGCTTTCCCAACTAATGCCCTTGATCCAATGTGGGAGCCGCACATTCCTATGTGAATCTCAGCCAGCAGTTCCTTTCTATCCTCCCGGCAAACACACTTCAATTTCACACCGTTCGTCCTCCTTCTGTATAGAGTGTCATCGAGAAACTGATACATACTGGCCCTCCGGGCTACTCTTTTAGCTTCATCTTGGTTGCTAGGGAGTTCTCCGGTTTGGAGGAAGTGAACGATGTGCCTTGCCCAAGTTGGAGCATGAGGCTCGGCAACGAGGACTAGCGGCACCTCCTCTGCTGCGGGAGCACTAGCCTCGTACGCGGGGTCCATAGGCCCGGCTGGAGGGGGTGGTCTGGCAGGCTGTGAGGAGTTGTTTCCAGCAAGGTCTCTCCTGGGAGAGGATGGCTCTGCCAGGAGAAGCTTACCGTAGTCCAACTTTCTCCTCTTCTGGGCCATTTTGGCTGGTGAAACGAATGGTTGAGAGAGATGGAGAACAAAAGTTCCTGGTTCCACAGGAAGCTTCTGCGTAGCACACTTTGACAGGTGATCAGCTATGATGTTTTCTGCATGGGGTACATGCTCTATTTGCAACCCGTCAAAGTGCTCCTCTAATCTCCTTACTTCCTCGACGTATGCTTCCATCAATGGGCTTTGGTAATCCTTGTTGACTTGTCTCACCACTAGCTATCAATCTCTTTGAATGATCTTCTTAATTCCCAATTCTGCTGCTATCCTGAGCCCGGCAAGGATCCGTTCATAGTCAGTTGTATTGTTGGTGGCTTCTTCTTGGGAAAACTACATCTGGACGACGTACTTCAAGTGCTCCCCGGAGGGGGCAACAAGAAGCACACCAGCCCCTGCACCTTGTAGGGAAAAAGCACCATCAAAATACACGATCCATTCTTGGGGTGATTCCTTGCCTGGGATAGTTGTCTCTGTCCTTTCCTCATCAGGGGTTGGCGTCCATTCTACAATAAACTCTGCCAATGCCCTGCTCTAAATAGTTGAAGTGCTCTTAAACTTCAAACCAAAGCTGGATAACTCCAAATCCCATCCCACTATTCTGCCAGTTGCCTCAGGGTTTCGAAGTATCCTTTGTAATGGAAAACAAGTGACAACCGTGATCTCATGGGCTTGGAACTGGTGGCGCAGTTTCCTTGAGGCCATAATGAGACTAAAGATCAACTTTTGCATGCTAGAGTACCTCGATCTAGCCCCCTGTAACAAGGAGCTGACGAAGTACACTAGGCGTTGCACAACCGTCTTCCTTGCCGTGTCCCTGGGGTTGTTTTCGTTGCCGTGCTCACTTCTGTCCTGATCCTTCTCTGACTCTGCTGTTCTCTGTTCAGTTTCTGCCTCATCTACCTCTCGCTTGTCGGATTTCGGGTACCGGGAAACCCTTAAGGTTCGAACACTGGGGTGCGCGCGGATATTACGCCTTCTACCTCTCCGTCTCGCAAAGATCTAGACTACTGAAAGAACTGCACAAGAGACACAAGGTTTATACTGGTTCGGGCCACCGTTGTGGTGTAATACCCTACTCCAGTGTGTGGTGGGTGGATTGCCTCTTGGGGCTGATGATGATGAGCAATACAAAGAAGAACACCCTCGGGAGGGTCTGTTCTTGTATGGGGCGATGAACTGCTGGGAGGAGTTCAGCCACCTTTCTCTTTCTCTCTCTCTCTCTCACTCACTGCCTTACTCTTCTTCGCCCCCCTTGCTATGTGGGTGGCTGGTTCTATTTATAGAGGCCCTGGTCCTCTTCCCAAATATCGAGCGGGAAGGGAGCCAACAATGGTGGGCTAATTTGAAGGGGGACAGCAAGTATCAGCTATCCTGACAAAAGCAGTCTTCGCCTGCGCAAAGCTCTGGTGATGACGCCGTCTTGGGCTCCACGATGACCTCCGTCTCGTAGTCCTCCTCGTCTTGGTCTCATTGCACCAAAATGGCAACCTTTGCCTGATGCCTCGGTACTCCGCGGCTGCGCTTGCCCCCTTTGCACCAAAGAGGAAAGGAGGACGCTGCGCGGGCTGGCACCCGCCTGGCGCCCTGAGTCGTCATGGCTCACGTCACGGGCACCTCACGAGGTACCCCGCCTTGATTTCTCCGCCTCCTCATGAGCCAGCCTAATGAGGCCGCGCCTGAGGAAGTTCCACATCGTCCGCCCCGCAAAGCTTGGCCCCGCGCGAGGGTCTTGAGTCTTGTGTCGATGAAGATGGGCCGTGTCGGGCCCCCTTTGAGCCACGCCACAGGCCGCAGGCAGGCTAGTCTAGGGACCCCCATTCCCAGAACGCCGGCAGTAGCCCCCGGGCCCAAGGCGCGTCCGGACTTGGCCATGCCGAGAGGCGAAAGGGCAAGGGCGAAGCGCCGCGGGCCCTAATAGCTTGCGGCCTTGGGCGCTGCGTGGCGGTTGATGGGACGTGGGCGTCTCCGCTTCCCCACGTCGCCTTGGTGATCGCGCGAGTTGGACAAGTCCCTGCATGCAAATCGTGTCATGATTACCTATGATCGTGGAGGCCGGTGGTTGGCCTTCGCCGGCTATAAGTATGGAACTACGCGTGCCCTTCCAGTCCATCCCTCCTTGCTTCTCCTTCTTCCCGATCCTTGCTCCGTCTTGCCGCGATGGCTCCGATTCGCCGGTTCTCTGTAGCGGAGAAGGGAAAGGCTCCTCGAGAGGGACCAGACCCGCTCCCGCCGAAGAAACGGCTCGCCCTCTGCGGCCGGGACGAGGAGGACTGTCAGGTGGTGTCGAGGTCTCGGTGCGAGCGGGCTCCGCCGGGGTTCCCGCTTCCCTTGTATGCCCACGTCAAGGGCCTCGAAGGGGTCGATGCCGATCCCTGCGGTCAGTGCCGTCGTCGGCGCCGACAGGTCACGAAGGCGTGGGTTGTTCCTCCTGGGGTCCACGCCGAGGGCTCCTCCCAGGAGTTCGTGCTCCATGTCGCCATTCCTCTCTAGTCTTGGATCCGCCAGCCTCCCTTCTTCGCCTCCATCATCCCGCGGGGGGGTTCCCTTGGAGCTCCGGCTGCAGCGCCCTCGCGATCGAGGCAGAGGTCGTGGTCGTTGCCCCGGGCGAGGTGTACATGACTCGTGGCTGGAGAGAGATCGCCTGGGTTTGCAGGGTAAGGGGCGTCTTCGCGGTCCACTTGGAGTATGATGGCGCTTCGGTGATGTTCTTCAAGGTCTTCGACGCGGATGGGCGCCGGCTGGAGTGTTGCCCCGGGAGAGGTGGCCAAGACCTCTCCATGGTGAAGGCTAGGCCCGTCGACTGCTCCCTTGGCGGCTCTGCAGGCGACGGAGGCGACGGGGAATCCAGCGACTCCAGCGAGATCTTCGCGACTCTGGAGACGAGTGACGACAGCTACAAGCCCACGAGCCGGCGCCGCTCCTGGAGCAGGGCGGGCTCGTCTGGCCGTCGCCGACTCTGATCTGGATGGGGTTGGTGCCGGCGCTCGACGGCCCACTGTTGATGATGGCATCTTTTGCAGGAGGGCGTTTAGTTAGTATCCCTTAGGATCCGTTCCCTGCGAGGAATCAAAATGCGCCCCATGGGGGCTTGTAAGGTGCCTGTAATCCTGTTTGTTAATACATAACCCTTGCTGTAGAGCTGTGCGAGTTGCTGATTCCGTCTTAGCTCAGTTCTCCCTTTCGAACCTCGCGAGGGCTTGGTGCTCTGCGTCGACAGGTCCCAGTCCCAAGGCGGCGTCAGCCGTCGCTGGTATGTCAGGTCGCGATGCCGTGGTCAAGGCCAGGAGGTGAGCGACCCGGGGTCCGGTAAGAGCCCCTGAGTCGCGATGCTCAGGAGGTCCCCTTTGGCGCCCAAGCAGCCGTCGCTCGGTGAGAAAGGAGAGCGGTGTCGCTGACACGGAATTGCATTAGGTGCGGGGGTAGTGCTACGATAGCCGGTGCTTTCGGGTGGTGACTTATCTCGAGAGTCGGGGATTACTCCTGGTGTGTCGTCGGTCTGCGCGTCGGCAGGAGCGGAATCGCTCGGCGAGGTCCTCGCGTGCCCCTTCTCCCCCGGCTTTGCTCCCCTTTCTGCTCTACGTCCTCGGGTCCCGGCCCTCGAGCTAGTCTCAGCCGTCGCTGGTATGCCAGGTCGTGATGCCATGGTCAAGGCCAGAGGGTGAGGGCTGGAGAGCTAGTAGGAGCCCTGAGTCGCGATGCTCAGGCACCCCCCCTTTAACGTGCAAGCGGTTCGCACGGACGAGAGTGAAAGGAACGCCGTGAGGGCCTTGCCCGGCGCAACTCCCCTAGGGGATCCTGTAAAATCATCACAGAAGGAAGAAAAGGTTGCCATGACAACTATCAGTCTGCCGTTAGTTGCTTCCGAGGGGAGATGAGGCACTAGAGGCTTGACGAGGTGGCGCCATGCGGGGCTGCCGCAGCCAGAGCTCAGCCATTCAGGTTTGTCGGCGTTGGAGGGACGGACCCATGCGCAAGCGTCGCGCCGTTGTGGGAGCAATTCCGTCAGTTGGCGTCAGTTGAGTAGGCAACTAGATCAAACACGTTAGCCGCGAAGGAGAGGATTCATTCAAATAAACGCTAGAAAGGTAGACATCGTTGGGTCGGGCCCGAGCGACTTGGGGATGATGCAGCCCGAAGGGCACCCCCATCAAAGCAGGCTAACGACAGGAAATAAAAGGGATACATACCGCAGGGACGGACCCACACGGCCTGGGGATGATGCAGCCCTGGGAGGGCGCTCCCAGCTGGAAATGAAACTTTTAAGATGTCACCTGCGGGTGTCGAGGGCGAAGGGGTGTTGGTGCAGCAGACTCGGTAGGTTGCGGAAGCCGATCCTCACGAGCCCCCAGGCCCAGGGGCCTCGGGAGGCTCCAGAGGCACTGGTAGCTCTTTGCGAATCATCTCCATCTCCGCCAAGGCTGCGGAACGCCTATCTTCTTGAGCCTCCATGATGCCCCTCGTGAGGCGCTAGCACGTAGAAACCGCGCTCGGCAAGCCGTAAGGCATGCGAACGTAGCTATGGGGCGGGCCCCCGCAGTGCCCCACTCACGAGGGCCAGAGGCGCCCCATCGTTGCGGCTTGGTTGAGCCCTGGTACGTCGATGCAGACGCGCAGCCCACCATCCTCGCCCGGATGGGGAGCCATAGCCGGTAGACAGCGGCAACCTCTTATGATTCTTGATTCCTGTAGTTCTTGAATGGCCTTGTCGACGAACTCCTGCGGGTCTGACCTTCCTTGCCTTGCTCCTTCTTGAGGGAAACGTGCTTCGAAACACGCCTCCATGCGGTGCCCAAGCGCCTCCCTCGTGACCTTGGCCAGGTCGGTGGCCCTCTAGGGTAGAGCCCCCGAGCCCTGCCTGAGGAGGGCGCCGGGCGCGCTTTCCTATGCGATGGAAGGAGGTTCCCCCTGGGTAGATGCGGGCCCTGAGGGGCCTACCTCCCGAGGGGCCGGTCCGGACGATGTCTTCTTCTTCTTGCGGGTGGTCTCGGGAAGCCTCCTGCTTCCGCGATCCGGGTCTTCCAGTGTCGCGGCCTGAAAGGCTCGCTCCAGGGGACACACTGCATCCTTCTCTTCGCAGGGCACCGTGATGACTCCGCCACTTCCTGGCATCTTGAGGACGTTGTAGCCATGGTGAGTCATGGCCATGAACTTGGCCAGCGCTGGGTACCCGAGGATGGCGTTGTACGGCAGGCGGATGTGGGCAACGTCGAAGTCGATGAGCTCGGTGCGGTAGTTGTCGCGTGCCCCGAAGGTGACAGGGAGGCGGACCTGCCCAATCGGGACCGTGGAGCCGTCGGTGACTCCGGAGAAGGGCTTGGTTGGCTGAAGCTGGTCGTAAGGCACGGAGATTGTTGAACGTTTCCATGGATAGGACGTTGAGCCCTGCCCCACCGTCGATGATGGTCCTGGTGACCAGTACATTACTGATGACTGGGGAGCAAAGCATCGGGAGGACTCCGGCTTTGGCCGCTCACTTGAGTTGATCCGCTGAGCTGAATGTGATGGCGCATGCTGACCACCTGAGAGGGCGCGTTGCTTCAAGCCTGGGGAGGACTGCATTCACTTCGCGGGCAAACTTCTTGAAGATGCATTGTGAGGCTGGGGCTTGAGCTCCGCCCAGGATGCAGGCGATTGCGCGTGGCTCCTGGAAGCCCCCAGCCCCTTCGTCTTGATGGCGGTCCTCGTTTCTCCTTGGCTGAGGCGGCAGTGGAGGGAGGCCTGCGTTGCCCTGTGGGCGATCCTCACAAGGCTGATCCCTCCAGTCCCCCTCGCGAGGCAGGTCTCGCCAGCGATCCTCGCGAGGTTGATCGCGCCACCCTTGGCGCGGGCCGCGGTCTTCCCAGCGTCCTGCGTTTCTTCCTCCTCGGCCGTAGCCCCGATAGGCGCATTCGGGACGACGGCCGATCCTTCCTTCTCGCATGGCGCGGAGTTCTTGGCATTCGTTGGTGTTGTGGGTGTGGAGGTTGTGGTACACACAGTACCGGCTGCCCCGGGAGGACTCAGGCAGATCTTTGCCCCGCTTGGTGTCTGGTTCTGCCGCGAGCACGGCAGCCCCCTTGCGCTTCACGTCCTTGGCCTTGGGCTTCTTCTCTTCTGGGTCTGCGGCAGGCAGCTCGAGGAGGGAGAGGCGTCCTTCCTCAGCCCTGGCGCACTTGGTCGCCAAGTTGAACAGCTCCAGGGAGGTGCACAGGTCTTCATGAATCGCCAGCTCCTCCTTCATCTTGACGTCGCGCACACCATCGGAGAAGGCCGAGATGATGGCCTCCTCGGACACCTTGGGGATCTTGAGGCGCGCGCTGTTGAAGCGCTGGATGTACTTTTGCAGGGTCTCTCCGGGTTGTTGCTTGATGCGGCGCATGTCTCTCACGGCGGGTGGCCGGTCGCGAGTACCTTGGAAGTTGGCGATGAAGCGGGTGCGCATCTGGTCCCAGGAAGAGATCGTGCCTGGAGCCAGATTCAGGAGCCAGGTGCGAGCTCCTTCCTTGAGCGCCATGGGGAACCAGTTCGCCATGACCTTCTCGTCCCCGCTGGCAGCTTCGATGCCTAGCTCATAGAGCTGGAGGAACTCTGCAGGGTTAGTCGTGCCGTCGTAACGAGGAGGAAGGTCTGGCTTGAACTTACCGGGCCACGCGACGCTACGCAGCTCGGTGGTGTAGGCACGGCAGCCTGCGGTGGCCACGAAAGGCTTCGGCTGGTGGAGAGCTCGGTCTTGAGGGTCTCCACGCGCTGCAGCTAGGAGCAGCGCGGGGTCTTGGCGTGCCGGAGCCGGAGCAGGGTCGCGGCGTGCTAGAGCAGGGAGCGCCCGGGCAGCTCCTTGCGGGCGAGGGACTTCTTGGCAGCTCCGTTCTTGCTGCGCTGGCACCTGACGGAGCGGGTTCCGCCCAGGGGCCACGCGCGTTGGAGGCATGGCGTCTTCTTGGAGAGGAGGCGGCTGGTATGCCCCCGGAGCTTCGTTGCCCGCGCGGGGCGGGGTGCGGCGCGGCGGAACGGACAGCGCGGGAGAGCCTCCCGCGGCACGGACGAGCTCGGCGATGCGGTCGAGCCACTCTTCGTAGACGTCGTCGACGGGACGGTAGCGCAGGAGCTCGTTTGCCGCGATGAGCGTAGCTCGAGCCTCCAAGGGTGCGCGGAGCGCGCGGGACGAAGAACCAGCTGGTGTGAGCGATGGAGTAGCGGTGCGGCCATCTTGCCGCACGGATGGATGCTGAGACGACGCTTGCTGCTTGCCCCCCGCTGGGCCGGTGGCGCCGTTGATGGCAGGTGACGGGGAACGATGAGGACGTCTGCCGACGGGCGCTATCTGGGCGACGCGGGAAGCGATGCCGGCCTGGCGCTCGGCGCGGGCCCGACGAGCGTCGGACATGGACGCGACGGTCGGAGGAGAACGGTGCGGTGGAAGTCGAACTCCGGCGCACCCCTACCTGGCGCGCCAGATGTCGGATTTCGGGTTCTGGCAGACCCTTAAGGTTCGAACACTGGGGTGCGCGCAGAGATTACGCCTTCTACCTCTCCGTCTCGCAAAGATCTAGACTACTGAAAGAACTGCACAAGAGACAAAAGGTTTATACTGGTTCGGGCCACCGTTGTGGTGTAATACCCTATTCTAGTGTGTGGTGGGTGGATTGCCTCTTGGGGCTGATGATGATGAGCAATACAAAGAAGAACAGCCTTGCGAGGGTCTGTTCTTGGATGGGGCAATGAACTGCTGGGAGGAGTTCAGCCACCTTTCTCTTTCTCTCTCTCTCTCTCTCACTCACTGCCTTACTCTTCTTCGCCCCCCTTGCTATGTGGGTGCTTGGTTCTATTTATAGAGGCCCTGGTCCTCTTCCCAAATATCGAGCGGGAAGGGAGCCAACAATGGCGGGCTAATTTGAAGGGGGACAGCAAGTATCAGCTATCCTGACAAAAGCAGTCTTCGCCTGCGCAAAGCTCTGGTGATGACGCCGTCTTGGGCTCCACGATGACCTCCGTCTCGTAGTCCTCCTAGTCTTGGTCTCATTGCACCAAAATGGCAACCTTTTCCTGATGCCTCGGTACTCCGCGGCTGCGCTTGCCCCCTTTGCACCAAAGAGGAAAGGAGGACGCTGCGCGGGCTGGCACCCGCCTGGCGCCCTGAGTCGTCATGGCTCGCGTCACGGGCACCTCGCGAGGTACCCCACCTTGATTTCTCTGCCTCCTCGTGAGCCAGCCTGACGAGGCCGCGCCTGAGGAAGTTCCACGTCGTCTGCCCCGCGAGGCTTGGCCCCTCGCGAGGGTCTTGAGTCTTGTGTTGATGAAGATGGGCCGTGCCGGGCCCCCTTTGAGCCACACCGCAGGCAGGCAAGTCTGGGGACCCCCGTTCCCAGAACGCCGACATCCCTGTGCTACCAAGGCCGCACTGACCACCTGGTTGGTTGCCGCCAAGTATAACCACAATAGTTCTTGGGGTTTGGGTGCAACCAAGGTGGGTACGGACGATAGGTAGGATTTTAACTCTTGCAGAGCTGCATCTGCTTCCGGGGTCCACTTCATAGGCCCTGCCTTCTTCAAAACTTTGAAGAATGGCAGGGCACGCTCGACAGACTTAGAGATGAATCTGCTCAGCATGACAACACATCCCGTCAGGCGCCTCACATCCTTAACTATCCTTGGCGCTTGGATCTTGTCGTGGAATTGTCACGGCAAATGTCCTTAGTGTCAGGACTTAGTCATGAGGCCAACTCATCTATGTGGTAGCTTGAGAGGGGTTGAGCGGGACGAGAGACACGATGTTTTACCCAGGTTCGGACCCTCACGACGGAGGTAAAAGCCTACATCCTGCTTCATTGATATTGATGATGATGATCACGATTACACGGGTGCTCTAACTCGAGAGCTATAGACTTGTTTGTCTAAACCTAACTTGTCCAACTTGTGGAACTTGTCCCCCTTCTCCCTTTTGGGGAGCCCTGCCCCTCCTTATATATGTTGAAGGGGAGGGTTACATGTGGAGTCCTATTAGGATTAGGACTAGTCTATCTTCTAATACAAACCGGATACAAGTCCGGGTCTTGACTCCTTGTAAGGGAAATACACCTTTTCTCTTAAACCGGCCCACCATTAGCATAAACCGGCCTTCTAGGCCTTGGGCCTTGTCATCCGTCTATCCTGCCCGCCGGGTTACCAGTGAGTCATAATGTTCAGGCGGGTTGCTTGTAAACCGCCAAGTTAGGGCGGGTCGCCAGTGAATCGCCAAGTGTCAGCCGGGTCTCAAGTAAACCGCCAAGTCCGGCCGGGTTATACTTCCGGCCAGTTTACGCTGCGGGGTATATCCTCGACATTAGCCCCCAGTTTAGCTTGGATTTAACCATGGTAAACTGATCATGTAAACAAACACAAGAACAACTTTGACAAGTTGTACTCCAGGTTAAAAATTCTTGTAAACCGGCACTTGATCATCCTTAAATCCTTGTTATTTCCTCCTTCTAGAAAATCCGAGTCAATAGACCAACTTCATAATCAATTGCTTGCAGAAGATATTTTGTAAATAAAGAATCCAATCGAATCGGCCTTCAATGCTCCGATTTGACAAAATATTGGTCTTCAAATATTCAACTGATATTCAGCCGGCTTGAAGATGTAGAACTTGTCGGTTTATGATAACCACCATTGTTGGGTTATAAAAACTGATAATTCCAGGTCATGATTGTTGCCAACGCCCGTTCACAACGCCGGTTCATGATTATTGATGACGCCAGGTTGCAGCCACAGGGTCATAATGATTGGTGACGCCGGGTCAATCTGGTTTGGTCAAACAGATAATTTGAAAATATTTCTTCGATAATAATATAATACCTGTAGCCCCCAAGTCTTGAGCAGAACAAAGTGATGGCTTAAGACTTGCTTCAATATAAATACTACCAATTTTGAAGAAATCCATGTTGTTCATCCCAGTCACTAGTAAAAACTGAATACTCCATATTATGTAGCCCCCAAGTACCAGGTTGTCATGCTTGCAGCAACCTGGAACTTATAATTGCTTATAAAAACTCCAATCACTGTATCCCCCAAGGGTCGGGTCATTATGCAATAATGAGCAGGGACTTTGTAAATATAATCATGTAGACTTGAGCAGTGATGTGTAGCCGCCAAGGGCCGGCTTAGTAAGATAATACTGAACCGGTACTTGATATATATACTTCAATGAAAATAACATCTTATAATGTAGCTTCCATCGTAGGGCTTGAACCCACGTCCACAAGGTTAAGAGCTTTGTGCTTTACCAACTGAGCAATGGATCCTTCAATATTATGGACGAAAACTTGTGTACCTTGAATTGTTGACAGGAGCAATTGGTAGCCCCCAAGGGCCGGCTCATTATAATATGATGAGTCGGATCTTCAATAAGACTAGTAAAAATGACTTTGCATTAGCCCCCAAGTGCATTGGTGCATGCTTGCAGCGACATCTGACTTGCATGTAATCTCAATTTGAATAATGTAGCCCCCAAGTGCCGGGTTGTAAGCCTGCAGCGACTCGGGACTATTCCTTAGAATAAATCAAATCCTTTGATAAAATAATAGCCATTGCGTTAAAGCGACTTTGAAAACTCAATAATACCGGTTATTAATAACCATAAAAATCCAGCCATGTTGGCTATTCAAGATAATATAATCCGGTATGAAAACCTTATTCATTCAATATCATAATGAAAATTTAGCCAAGTTTGGCTATTTGAATAATATAACCCAATGATTTATAAGTGCATGATTCCAATGGCGCAATCCAAATATATATACTGGCGACATATAGTCCAAAACCAGGCCGGTTTAACAAACCTGTTTCTGCATACAACAAGTTTAAAGTGTCCTGGCGGTTTACCGCCGGACGGGTCATAATGCCCAACATATAACCCGGGTTTATAACCAAGGCTGCACTTAAGAATAATCAAATATGAAATATATCATACTTGTGACATTGAATCACATTGTTGGTTTTACCAACTTTTTGTAGTAAAGGTGATAACCCCAATCTTGAGTACTGATAACTCCTTCCATATTGTGCCGGTTTATGATAAAACCGTACCGAGTTGTGATAAACACCGGTTTATCCATATTCAATTCTGGGGACTTATAGTCGAAACCAGACCGGGCTGATAGTCTCTGGATTATGATTTGATAGTGTACTAACAACTTGCTCCACTTATGGAATTCATGTATGCATAATCCTTTATGTTCCTGCATATGAAAACTAAAAAGCATCCTCATTGGCTAACCAACTGATTGTATGGTAGAGGTAAAAACATCAATCCGAAGTGCTGATAACTCCTGGCCTCTTGCCGGTTCATGTAGAAATCATATTGGGCTAAAAAGCCGTTGATTTGTTCGTATAAGGTTGGTGACATCTAGTCAAGACCGTTCCGGAGCAATGTGCTACCAGTTTAGAATCTGATCATGTACTAACAACGAAGCGCTAAAAGCCACGCCGGTTTATAATGAACACCGGTTTGTCAGAAAAATGTTTATAAATCCCTTATCATGAAAACAGAAAAAACAATAGAAATATGCAAGGTGTTTCATGGGCTGCCAGGCCCTAAATCGAGGCTTTTCATGGGCTGCCAGGCCGCTGAGTTAAACCATTTTGCAAAGCCTTTTTAAGATGGACCTCAATCTTTAACCAATCACCGATTTAACTTTAACAAGTTCAGGGTCCATGGGTCATACCAGGTTTACCTGGACGGAGTGACTTACTTAAAGAGGTAGGATAACCCGGGGTTTTAGGTGTATACACCAGGCTTCCAAGCCATGGCTTGATAGCCCATTACAAGTGTAGATTCTAAGTTCATTTTGATAGCAAAGAATCCCCAAGCAACGTTTTGAGCTGTGCTCAGTGGGTGCCTATGTTTGAGTTGTTGTTTTACAACACTCTCTTTGGCCCCGGATTGATTTGGCTTTGAGCCGATCAAGAGGTGTGACTATGGTTCGGATACGACCAAGCCCCCAAGTGATGCTGTGGCCTTACGCCGATCAAGAGGTCTAGCTATGGTTCGGATACGACCAAGCCCCCAAGTGATGTTGTGGCATTGCGCCGATCAAGAGGTGTAGCTATGGTTCGGATACGACCAAGCCCCCAAGTGATCAATAATATGATAAGCCAATAAGGCAGGGTACCCATGTTTGAACCGCGCATCATGGCAGCAGGTCCTCTTCGGCCACCTTTAACTTTTTGCAAGAGATAAATTCTTCTTGAACCGGATTGTAAACCGGAATCTTCATTTTCAACCGGAAATTTTCTGACGGCCTTTCAACTCGAACTTGCGAGAAGTTAATTCCTTTTTGAATCGGAAATTCTTAAACCGGATTTGAGAGCTTCAGAGCTTCGTGGGAGAACAGATTTCCCTTGAACCGGAATTTAAACCGGCATTCTTCATTTTGAACCGGAAATTTTCTGACGGCCCTTAAATTTTCATCCATATGGTAGTAGCCTCCGTGACCGGGTTATCTTTCCCTCCAACATCTTGGAGTTCTTGACTTCACTGAAAAGCCGACAACCTTTGCTGAGTCATATCATTGTAGTCTCCGAGTCTCAAGGCGACTTGAGGAGTTGGCTTGAGATTCTTCATAATTAACCGTGATATAGACCGGTTTGAATCCTGCATGGGACAACTTGCAAACCGGAGTAATTGCTATTTTAAAGAAAGCAATATATAATTTATAAAAATATGCTGGATGGATTTCACCTGATGCGTCAGGTCAGCAATTATCACCGCGGAGTTGATGATCACCGTGGTGAAACTGAAAACAAACGCGGCCGAGTCGACCGCGGGTGCTGACAGTTTTTTTGGCCGCGGTGTTTCAAACCGGTGTGGACAGGAGAGTCGGCCGCGGCGTTGTAAACCGGTGCGGTCGCGAGAGACGGCCACGGTGCTGTAAGACGGTGCGGTTGTTCGTTGAATAATGACGACCACCTGGGCCAAAGGATGTTGGCGTGCCTCCATCTCCGTGGTATAATATCACTTTTTATAAATAATTGCCCTGCATAAACAATATTGCAGACCAAGGCGAAGATAAACTCGTTCTTTGACAAAAACAACATGTGCTAATAAATCAAACTTGGATGGATGTCACCTGATTTGTTTGGATGACAGATGATCCGTTTATCGCGATAGAGGTGGCTCAGGCAGACCAGCGGCTCAATATAGCTCCGGCGGCTTAGGTAGACCGGCAACTTAATATAACCCCGGTGGCTCAAAGCGGCAAGGCTGGCTCAGCGCAACTCCGACGGGTTGATGTAGATTAAGCTGCACGGGTGGCGGCTTGTGCACACCTGTTCAATAACAAGCAGGTGCGGATGCCGACGCATGACAATGCTTAACACATACTTCATCGGCACAACATGGCACCATCTTTATAATAAATCATTGTCCTGCACATAAAAATATACAGACCAAAAGTAATTGTTTTATGATAAAAACAATATGTGTTAAATAAATAGACTTAGATGGATATCACCTCGTAATATTGTGCAGTACCAGTAGGCCGGGTTGTCGTGGGTACCCCGGGTTACATCCATGATCACAACAGTGGTAGCAGGGCGGCTTGCGACGGAAGAAACGCCGGGGCGCAGGCATAGCATTCGACTCAAATCCTTGAGTTTGATGCTTCTTCAGCAACTTGTCATCTGACGGTCCACGAGGCACGAAGTATGCCGCGCTCTAGTCAGTCTTCATAATTTGATTGATCTGACTCCGAATCACTGGATGTGAGCGGTGGTTTGACCCTTTGTTAATTGTTCTTCGCGTACAAAATGGCCTCCATCACCAGCGACTTGGCAGGCTGTGGCTATGCAGCAGAGGCGGCAGTGAGGCCGTGGAAACGAGCAACAAAGTGGGTCAACAGGGCGTGGCATAGCGGCAGCTCTCAGGTGGCTGCGGCTCTGTCTGAGAAAAAAAATCATGTATCCTTTTATCTCCTCTTGGGTGCTTCACGAGCAAAGAGAGGTCGCTGTCTGTTTCTTTATTTTATTTGCTTTTAGCATGCAAGAAGCAAACAAGGACTTTGGTCTTCACGTGGTGGAAAGAGAGTTGCTCCACGGACGGCATTTTACGCTCATAGTAGTAGATGTGAGCGAGCCTGCCCAGAGACCGGCCGTGGCGACTGAGACAGCTCGGGACCGCGAGCCCGGGCAGCTCGGGAGTGACGTAGCGGCTCAGGGCCGACCACATCGGACGATGTTTCTCAGGCAGTATGAAGGTGCGGCGGTTCAAGGGCAGCATAGAGGCAACTCGACACCCGACGGCGGAGCGACAACAATGGCTCGGACGCGGCCAAGGACGAACTAGTACGAAGCGACAGCGATTTTAATGGCAGCGCCTGAGGCTGGGCTTGAGAGCGAAGACTAGTGGCGACGAGGGCAGCTCAACAGCAGAGACCGAGCCCGTTGGCCTAAAATTTGTTTCTGAGTCCCAGATTGTTTCGCCGTTGACTGGACCTCAATCCCTTACTTTGTCTTTTGATTCCAATTCTTGCAGTACTACGCATGTCCCTCTGACAAGGCTTAATTTCAGGTGGTAATCATCGAGGTGGCAGGGCAGCGCCCAAGGTGGACGCAACGACGGCTCTCGGTGGCGACTGAAGTCCACCGCTCAGGCGGAATCGGCAGAGGCAAGGGCGGCTGAAAGGCCGAAACTGAGTTTGTGTCCAAACCTGATTCCGACTCGCGAGCAGATCGGATCGAACAATCTGCAACCGGCCGCTGGTTGAATTAGTAATTTTCTTTGATTGTTGATCCATGTTGTAGCATCAACAGCGCATCCTGATGATTACACGTGCGGGCTTGTGCCATTGGTCCTCTGATGACTTGATGGATTGGCACATCAGCAAAATATCAATTTTCCTTTTATCTCGATGTACTGTTGATTGCGGTAATGATAAGCAAACGCAACACTAATATCCTTTGATCCTATGCAAGTTCCAAAGTTAATCCTCTTCCTGATCAACGAATTTACCGGCTCTTCCTCATCTGACAAAAACGTGTGCCCCTCGATCCCTAAGAGGGATCCCTCCAAAAACTCAACATCACCGTGCGCGAGCCCCACGGTGGGCGCCAATATCGCGTCTCTCGTCCTGCTCAACCCCTCTCAAGCTACCACATAGATGCGTTGGCCTCGCGACTAAGTCCTGACACTAAGAACATCTGCCATGACAATTCCATGACAGATCTGCTCAATGGCCTTGATCTTGTCGGGGTTGGCTTCAATCCCCCGATGGGACACGAAGAAACCAAGTAGCTTGCCGGAGGGAACACCAAATACACACTTCTCCAGATTAAGCATCAGATTGATCTTGCGCAGATATCAAATGTCTCTTCCAAATCCTGGATAAGGGTGGCCCTTCGTTCATTTTGAACACGATATCATCCATATAGGCTTCTATATTTCTATGCAACTATGGCTCAAAACCGATCTGGACTATGCTTGCAAAAGTGGACCCGACACTATTTAGTCCGAACGGCATGCAGACAAAGCAGTGCGTACCACACGGAGTGATGAACAATGTCTTCTCTTCATCTTCCTTGAACATGAACATTTGATCATACCCAGAGTATGCATCCAGAAAAGGAGAGCAAATCACATCTCAAAGTAGAATCCACGATCTGGTCGATGCGCGGCAAGGAAAATGGGTCCTTCGGGCAAGCCTTGTTGAGGTCTGTGAAATCAATGCAAAGCCTCCACTTCCCATTAGCCTTCCGGACCACTACTAGATTTGCTAACCATGTAGGCTGCAGTACACCTATGACCAAACCAGCTGCTTCCAATATCTTGGTCTCTTCGACAATAAACTGCTGCCTCTCCAAGGCCCGCTTCCGTACTTTCTGCTTGACGGGTCGGGCATGTGGGCAGACAGCAAGGTGGTGCTCAATTACCTCCCTGGGAACACCGGGGATATCAGATGGTTGCCAAGCAAACACATCGATATTTGCCCGCAGGAAGGCAACAAGCACGCTTTCCTATTTGTCATCGAGGATGGCACTGATAGTGAAAGTACCATCAATGCCAGCTAGCCCTGCCAGGGCCTTCTTCACTTGGGGTGCAGTAACCTTGGATCTCTTGTCGTTGGAACACTCTGGCACGTCGTCAACAGGTGCCGTGCACTCGGAGGGGGCATGCTTCCCAGACTCCTTGCCGGAGGTCCTACAATCCATCTTCTTTCCTTTGCTTCCCTTGGCGAGAACTGTTGTTCCTGCTGCTTCTGCTGCAACTTCATCCCGATACATCTTGTCCACACAGGTAATTGCATCCTTCTCATCATATGGGATAGTGAGGAGTCCTAGTGGACCAGGCATTTTCAGGGTGTTGTAAGCATAGTGGGATGCTGCCATGAACTTGGCTAGGGCCGGCCGTCCAAGAATCCCACTGTATGGCAGGGGGATCAACCACATCAAACACGATCTTCTCAGTCCGATATTTCAGTTCTACCCCAAACGTCACCGGCAACGTAATCTTCCCCTTAGGATGACTCCTGCCAAGATTAACTCCATGAAATGTGTCGGTGGCCTCTAGCTCTTCTTCTCCTATCTAAAGCTTTCTAATAACTACAGGGGAAATCAGATTCAACCCAGCCCCGCCGTCCACTAGCATCTTTTTGACCTTTAGGTTGTGAATTGTTGGGGAGACCAACAACGGCAAGCACCCGACCATAGTGGTGCGATCAGGGTGATCCTCTTCGTCAAAGATGATGGGTATGCGAGACCATTTGAGCGGTTTCCGGGCCTCTGGCGCTGGTTCCACTACATTGATCTCTCATGCCCATTACTTGAGTTGGCGATGAGAGGCGTGCAAAGATGCAGCCCCGTCAATGCATAGGGTGTCAGTGGCCTTCTAAAATTCTTGCTCACTAGTTTCCTCTTCATTCCCTCCATCACTGGCATCATCATAGGTTTCCTTCTCTTCGCCCCTGGAGGGCTTTCCTTGGGTCCGAAAGGGTCTACCGGGGCGATTTGCTTCACCACCGCGGCCCTTACTGCCAGTAGCATTCTGACCTTTCTCTTGAAGATCATGGCCTTTGGTCTAGTGGATCTTGCAGTACGGCCCATCGCCTTTCCCAACTTTTTCTGCGGTGGTGGCTTCCCGGTAGGCAGTGCACGCGACAGCTTCCTTGCCCGGGGCCTCAACCTTGGCCTTCTTGCCGGTACTAGGCATGCCCAATCCTTCCACAGTCATTACTACCTTATCCTATGGCTTCTTATTTCGCTTCTTGCCCTTCTTCTGGCTGGTTGATTCATTCTCATCTTCTGAATCAACATTCATGCAATCTTCTTCTCTAGGCAACTTCCTTCCTTCTTCCATCTGGGCACATTTATCCACCAGCGTATATAGTTCTTTCACAGTCTTGGGCAACCACACGTTCATTTTGGAATGAATGCAGCGGTCATGCACATTGGACTGGAAAGCTGCTATAACGACTGCCGGATGGATGTTTGGAATATTTCTATGAACTTTACTAAATCTCTGCAAGTACTCATGGAGGGTTTCTCCTTCCTTCTGTTGGAGAAGTTGCAGGTCGCTAGGCTTGCCGGGCTCTTGGTGGTCACCGGTGAAGGCACCGATGAACTCATGGCAAAGGCCTGCCCATTACGAGATGGAGTTCTCCGGCAGGTGCATCAGCCAAGACCTCACATTGGACTCGAGGGCCAAAGGGAAGTAGTTGGCGAACACCTTCTCATCTTTTCCCCTGACAGCTGATACGTCTCCAACGTATCTATAATTTCTGATTGTTCCACACTATTGTATTATCTGTTTTGGATGTTTAATGGGCTTTAATATGCTCTTTTCTATTATTTTTGGGACTAACCTATTAACCGAAGGCGCAGTGCTAGTTTCAGTTTTTTTTGCCTATTTTAGTGTTTCGCAGAAAAGGAGTATCAAATGGAATCCAAATGGAACGAAACCTTCGCGAGGATCTTTCTTGGAACAAATGCAAGCCAGGAGACTTAGAGTGGAAGTCTGGAAGTCCGCAAGGGGGCCACGAGATAGGAGGGCGCGCCCCCACCCTCGTGGGCCCCACAGAGCTCCACCGACACACTTCTTTCGCCTATATATACTTTTATACACTAAAAACATCAGGGAGAGCCACGAAACCACTTTTCCACCGCCACAACCTTTCGTACCCGTGAGATCCCATCTAGGGCCTTTTCGATCTACCGGAGGGGGAATCGATCACGGAGGGCTTCTACATCAACACCATAGCCTCTCCGATGATGTGTGAGTAGTTTACCACAGACCTTCGGGTCCATAGTTATTAGCTAGATGGCTTCTTCTCTCTCTTTGGTTCTCAATACAAAGTTCTCCATGATGTTCTTGGAGATCTATTCAATGTAGTACTTTTTACAGTGTGTTTGCCAAGATCCGATGAATTGTGGATTTATGATCAAGTTTATCTACGAATAATATTTGTTTCTTCTCTGAATTCTTCTATGCATGATTTGATATCTTTGCAAGTATCTTCGAATTATTGGTTTAGTTTGGCCTACTAGATTGATCTTTCTTGCAATGGGAGAAGTGCTTAGCTTTGGGTTCAATCTTGTGGTGTCCTTTCATAGTGTAACACCCACGATGCGGCTATATGTCCCACGTATCGAGGCACGACTTAGAGGCATAACCGCATGGTGGTTTACTCGCAAGAGGGGTAATCTTCACACAATCCCATGTACTGAATAAGAAAGGGATAAAGAGTTGGCTTTAAATCGCTAGTTCACACAATACATAAATAATTCATACATCATCCAAATACACTCAAAGACCGACTACGGTCAAATCCAACAGAAAAGGAAGATAAACTCCAAATGTTAGATCCCTGATCGTCCCAACTGGGCACCACTACTGATCATCCGAAAAAGACACATAACAATGACCAAGATCTTCATCGAGCTCCCACTTAAGCTCGGTTGCGCCACCAACGACCAAGAGGGGCAACTGTTTGGAGGTTTCCGTGAGTCACGAGGACTCAGCAATCTCTCACCCGCGAGATCAAGACTATTTCATCTTATGGGTAGGATAAGGTAGTGAGGTGAAGTTGCAGCAAGCACTAAGCAAATATGGTAGCTAACATAGGCAAATAAGAGCGAGAAGAGAAGCAACGCAATGGTCGTGAAGCTAGAAGTGATCACTGAAGCTACTTACACACAACCATAACACAAGAACCGTGTTCACTTCCTGGACTCCACCGAAAAGAGACCATCACGGCTACACGCGCGGTTGATGCATTTTAATTAAGTCAAGTGTCAAGTTCTCTACAACCGGAGATTAACAAATTCCCATCTGCCACATAACCGCGGGACCGGCTCTCGGAAGTTTATACCCTGCAGGGGTGTCCCAACTTAGCCCATCACAAGCTCTCACGGTCAACGAAGGATATTCCTTCTCCCGGGAAGACCCGATCAGTCTCGGAATCCCGGTTAAAAGACATTTCGACAATGGTAAAACAAGACCAGCAAAGCCGCCCAAATGTGCCGACAAATCCCGATAGGAGCTGCACATATCTCATTCTCAGGGCACACCGGATTGTCCAAACTTCCGGTAGGCCATCCCAGAGTTGCCCCTGGTGGCCACCGGCGGTTGACAGGTTGGACCAACACTCGGAGGAGCACTGGCCCGAGGGTTTAAAATAAAGATGACCCTTGAGTCTGCAGAACCCAAGGGAAAAAGGCTTAGGTGGCAAATGTTAAAACCATGGTTGGGCCTTGCTGGAGGATTTTTATTCAAAGTGAACCATCAAGGGGGTCCCATTCCCCCAACCGCGTGAGGAACACAAAATCAAGGAACATAACACCGGTATGACGAAAACTAAGGAGGCAAGAGTGGAACAAAACACCTAGCATAAGGCCGAGCCTTCCACCCTTTACCAAGTATATAGATGCATTAATTAAGTAAGAGATATTGTGATATCCCAACATAAACATGTTCCAACATGGAACAAACTTCACTTCACCTGCAACTAACAACGCTATAAAAGGGGCTGAGCAAAAGCGGTAACATAGCCAGACAACGGTTTGCTAGGAAGGTGGGTTAGAGGCTTGACATGGCAATATGGGAGCCATGATAAACAAATGGTAGGTAGCACGACATCGCGATAGAGCGAACAACTAGCAAGCAAAGATATAAGTGATTTCGAGGGTATGGTCATCTTGCCTGAAATCCCACAAGGAAGAAGAACGAGTCCATGAAGAAGATAAACGAATGTAGTCGAACGAATCCTCACAACTCCGGAACAAAACCGAAGCTAACAAGAGAAGAAAATCAGAAAGAAGCAAGGAACAAGGTAAACACACAAGCATGAACATGGCATGATGCACAACCAAGTATGATGCATGTCCGGTTTAAACAGGCATGGCATGGCAACGTGCAACAAACAATACTACAAATTAAGTGGAGCTCAATATGTAACAAGTTGCATATTGACTAAACACCACATTTGATTATTTAGTTCATTCCCATTTATGTACTCAACAATGTTAAATGTTATTAAACATGGCAAGAGGGGAAGTATATATAAACTAACCATTTAGGCAAGTATAACTGAGGCTGGAAACAACAAACAACAATTCCGAAAAATCCTCATATGCATTTAGCAATAGAAGCAAACAACAATTTAAACATTTTTGATGTTGTTATCATGATGCGGATGTCATTTGCAAGTTTTATAAAAAATTTGTTAAAAGTTAACATGAACATGTCATGAAGCATTTGTCATCGTGGCGAAAACGGAAGGGGTGCCACGGCAATGACAACGGAAATGGTGCCACGACAACATTCCGATGATCCGACAAATCATCGAGATGTCGGTGCAAAAGAAGGTGGATGTGCGAAACATGCAAGAGTGACGAGGAGTGATCCCGGATACCGGGTGTCCCATGTGTGGCTGGCATGGCAAAAGAGGGGCAACGTGCACCGACAGTTCGGAGTCGAGGCAAACAAGGGTGCATCTCATACAACATGCATTCTTATTAGGATAGTCGTCTCTGTGGTTATACCTTTGAAGCGTGTGTTTTCAAGGCGGTTCGAGTTCATAGTGGAAGTAGGTGTTCTCGCGATATAGTGGAAGTAGTCATTCACGGAAGTCGTGCGAGTAGTGGTACACGTTCGTTTTTAGAGAGGTACTTGACGCATCTGAGGTTTCCGGAGGCGATGGTAGTGGAACTTGGCGAATCCGAGTTCTTCGGAGGTCGTCATCGAACTTGGTCAAATACACGACATGGGTAGACGTTCACTCGACGACCTTCGGTGGCGGTAGTTGTACACGGTTCGTAGACGTTCGGGTCATCGGTAGAGGTACTTGTTGCATCTCCAGGCATAGTCGACCTTGGCGTATCCAAAGGGTACTTGTGGTCTTGAGGGTAGACGGTAGTTGTACACGGGTCGATGTACTTGGCGTTCTTCGCGATTCTGAACATGTGGTGGAGGTACTTGACGCATCATCGTGTAGCCATATTCAGTGTCCCCGGGGCATTGGCTGTAGTCTTGGTGCTTGCCATTCAAGCATCTGTTGACTAACACCGTGTACAGGAGACGAAGAGGTCTCTTGCGGTCTTCCAGTCAACGTGAACAGGAGGCCAGATCTGGCGAAGGGAAGGGGAGGCGGCCCCGACCCGTGGACCTGGCGTTTGATTGAATTCGTGTCCACGGGGACAAACTGGCGAGCTACTGCTGCTGTTCGAGGTGAAGCAGGGGCGCGGGTCAGGCGAAGTGGAGGCAGCAGCGGCGGGGCTTGGGTCTGACGATGAGGACCCTGGTGAGGATGATGTTCTCCGGCGAGGTGGCGACTAACTTGGGGTGCAGGCGTGCCGAGGCGGTGAGCTGCTGCCGTTCGATGCAGAGAGAGGCAGCCAGGGGACACGAGGAGGCTGGGAAGACAGGGAGGTCGAGGCCAGTGGTGCTGCAGCATGGCGTCGTGACGGCCGGACGTCACGGCGAACGAAGCAGGGAGGCAGAGGAGCGGGATGGTGCTTGGCGGCGGTCGGCAGCGGCACTGGTAGCCGGCAGACTTGGAGCTCCGGGCGAGGCGGAGAAGCGGTGGCGCGGGCGGGGTCCACGAGATGGTGCGGTGCTGCGACCTGGTTTTGCGGGATCCATGGCCACTACGGGCGTTCCGGCGCTCCGGGTCGCCAGTGTCCGGTAGGGCCGCGTCGGCGGCCTCCTGCGAAGGAGCCGAATGGAGGCGGGGCATAGAGGCACTGGAGGGACGGGGAATGGGAGCGAGGCGGCGGAGTGGGAGGTGCTGGCCTGGGGAGCTCCTCGCCCTGTGCGATGCGTGGGTGCGTTGAGTCTAAGACAGCGTGAGGAAGATGGGAATCGAGCAGGAGGGAGATGGCCGCGCTCGAGGAAAGGGGTCGAGGGAAGGAGAGGGGGTCGAGAGATCACTAGGGTTACGGGACACGTTTGGGCCTAGGGACACTGGAGGCTGGGCCACAGAAATGGATGGGCCGGCTTCCTAGGAGGACCAAGTTGTCTAGGCCAAACTGGGCTGGCTGACACGACTCTCTCTCAAAAAAAAATTAAAATAGTGAACTGAAAGAAAAAGGAAAGAGATGTTACGAATGAGGATTTGGCAAGGGTCTATTTTTCATGGACTCGCAAAAATTTGAGGAATTTAATTAAAATGGAAAGAGGATTTTTGGAGAAAAATAGATTCGCACATGTTGAATTTAATTAAACATGTTTGAATTTTGAAACCCATTCGAATGGACTCTAAATGGGCAGAGAGTTAAGGAGATGATCCCACACATTAGATGTGATTTATGAGCAGATTTGGAACATTTATGGAGAAAGTAAAATTGCAAATCAATTTGCAATTTAACTTAAAAGGTCAAAAAGGAAGTATATGAAGTTGAGCCGGATAAAAGAAGAGTTGAAGAGTAGTGGAATTGTGTTATGGGTGATTCCAAGATAATGGAATATTTTATAATAGCTCGCTAATATGTAACGCCCCGAGACCGTTACGCCAGGTGTCTTCCAGTCATTCGTTGTTGTTGCTTGTCTTTCGCTTGCGTGTTTCATCTTGCCATGTCATCATGTGCATTACATCATCATGTTTTAAAAACTTTCATCCGTCCGGGTTCCCCAGTTCTCCCCGTTGTCCGTTCTGAGCCGAACTACACTCGCACGCGCCCGTGGCACGTCCGAAATAGTATTATATAAGTGGATGGAAAATGCTCTCGGAACGGGTTGAAAGTTGGCATGCGGTATTGTTATGTTGTCTGTAGGTCGCCTGCCAAATTTCATCGCATTCGGAGTCCGTTTGATGGTCCAACGGTTAACTATAGCGGCATTATAGTCGGTCAAAACGTCGGACATTTTCGGTCTCTGGAAACATGTGCTAGGCTGCCCATCTTCCTCTCTTCTCAGCCCACTAGTCCACTTGCACAACCCATCATCTCCCACCGAAACTCCCCCTCTCGCCGGAGCCATCGGATCGTCAACGAAGGGTCCGGAAACCCCACAAATCCCCCAAACCCTAACCCTGCCTATAAAAGGAGATCCCCTTTCCAATTCTGGACATTCCTTCCTCCCCTCCTTGTTTTCCGCGCCCCCCAACCTGCAGCCACCACCTGCACCTTCCAGCCGCCGCACCCACCTCCATTTTGGTGCCCGGCCAACCTCCTCGCCGCCACTTGGCACGCTGCCAATGGCCAGCCGCCGCCAGCGCCAGCGCCCCGACTAACCGGGCGCCTCCATGTCTCCCTGCCTCCCTCCACCTCCCACGGCCCTCAGGGCCTATCTGGAGCCCGCCCCGAGCCCATCCAGGGCCTGAGCCACCGCTGCCCTCGCGTCCGAGCTCCCAGTCCGGGAGAGCTCCCGATCCAGCGTGTCCTCGCTGCCTAGCTGACCCGGCGTCCGCGCTCGCCGGCGACGAGCGCCGCCCATCGCTGGCGACCTCTCAGGCCAGCCCCATCGCCCCGCCTCTCTGCTTCCTTCTCCTTTCCCTTCACCCTCCCTCTCTAAGCCCCCTCTCTCTCCATGCCAGGGACAGGAGCAGGAGCAGGAGCTCGCTGCCGGCGCTGTTTCGCCGCCCCACTGCCGGATCTGGCGTCCCCCGCCCCGGGTCCGGCCTCTCCCACTGCAAATCCGTCGTCCCCGTCGATCCCCTGCCTCTCCACCGCCCGCCATCGCCATGGCCTCGCTTGACCTCCTGTCGAGGGAGATGGCGCGCGCCTGCCTCCACCCGACATGGGCCGCACCTGCGCAAAGCCCAACCGTTGATCCAACGCGCCGGCCTCCCAGCGCCTAGTCGCGGCCCGCCAGCTCCTCCATTGTCTGGGCCGAAGCCCATGGTGAGGCCACCCCACGTGCGCCCTCCTTTTTTTCACTATTGGGCAACCAGTTTTGGCCTAACTACTGCTTTTTTAGCGGACGAATTTCTCTATTTTGAAAAAAACTGCATGTTTACAGTTTGGACCCTAAACTTCATGCATATCATAACTCACAAACCATGCATCATATCTAAATGAATTATATATGAAAGGTGGTTAGAATTTTGTGTAGATTAATAATTTGCAACTTTCATCCATGTTTAAAATGTTTAAAATCCTGTTTATGTTTAATTTGCTCAAATGCAATGCTAAAATGCTTTATTTCATAACTAAATAACCGTAGCTCCAAATTTAATAAATTTATATGTAAATGGGGTAGAAAAATTCATAGATTAACATGGTGGCATTACTTTGCATGTGTAACAACTCTAAAATATGGTTTAGGTCAGAACAGTACCAAATCCATAAATTGCATATGAGGATTTTCCGGAAATTGTTGTTTGTTATTCCGGCCTCATTTAAGCTTGCCTATATAGGTAGTTTTCATATGCTTCACCCCTTGCCATGTTTAATAACAATTAATATTGTTGGGTACATAAACGAGAGCGAACTAAATGTTTGAATGTGGTGTTTCGTCAATATGCAACTCGTTGCATATTGAGCTCCACTTAATTTGTAGTATTGTTTGTGCATATTTCCATGCCATGCCTCATTAAACCGGACATGCATCATAATTGCTTGTGCATCATGCCATGACTATGTGATGGTTGTTTACTTTGTTGCTTGCTTCTTTCCGAGTTGCTTCTCTCGTTAGCTTCGGTTTCGTTCCGGAGTTGTGAGGATTTGTTCGACTACATCCGTTTGTCTTCATCATGGACTCGTTCTTCTTCCTTGTGGGATCTCAGGCAAGATGGCAATTCCCTCGAAATCACTTCTATCTTTGCTTGCTAGTTGTTCGCTCTATTGCTATGTCGCTCTACCTGCCACTTGATTATGATGCCTCCCATATTGCCATGTCAAGCCTCTGACCCACCTTCCTAGCAAACCGTTATTTGGCTATGTTAGCGATTTTGCTCAGCCCCTCTTATAGAGTTGTTAGTTGTAGGTGAAGATGAAGTTTGTTCCTTGTTGGAACATGGATATGTTGGGATATCACATTATCTCTTATTTAGCTAATGCATCTCTATACTTGGTAAAGGGTGGAAGGCTCGGCCTTATGCTTGGTGTTTTGTTGCACTCTTGCCGCCCTAGTTTCCATCATACCGGTGTTATGTTCCTTGATTTTGCATTCCTTACATGGTTGCCTGTTATGGGAACCCCCTGATAGTTCGCTTTGAATAAAACTCCTCCAGCAAGGCCCAACCTTGGTTTTACCATTTGCCTCACCACCACCTATACTTTTCCCTTGGGAGTCACGCTCCCGAGGGTCATATTTATTTTACCCCCCGGGCCAGTGCTTCTCTAAGTGTTGGTCCGAACCGGGAAGCCTGCGGGGCCACCTCGGGGCAACTTGAGGGCTGGTTTTACTCGTAGCTTGACCTATCCGGTGGTGCCCTGAGATAGAGATATGTGCAGCTCCTATCGGGATTGTCAGCACATCGGGCGGCTTTGCTGGTCTTGTTTTACCATTGTCAAAATGTCTTGTAACTGGGATTCCGAGACTGATCGGGTCTTCCTGGGAGATGGAATATCCTTCGCTGACCATGAGAGCTTGTGATGGGCTAAGTTGGGACACCCCTGCAGGGTTTGAACATTTGAAAGCCGTGCTCATGGTTATGTAGTAGATGGGAATTTGTTAATGTACGGTTGTAGAGAACTTGACACTTGACTTAAATAAAATGCATGAACCGTGTGTGTAGACATGATGGTCTCTTTTCGGCGGAGTCCGGGAAGTGAACACGGTTTTGGGGTTATGTTTGAACGTAAGTAGTTTCAGGATCACTTCTTGATCACTTCTAGCTTCACAACCGCTGCGTTGCTTCTCTTCTCGCTCTTATTTGCGTATTTTAGCCACCATATTTGCTTAGTGCTTGCTGCAGCTCCACCTCATTACCCTATCCTACCCATAGGCTTAAATAGTCTTGATCTCGTGGGTGTGAGATTGATGTGTCCTCGTGGCTCACAGATACTTCCAATAGTTGCAGGTGCCGAGGATACCAGTGCAGGTGATGCAACCGAGCTCAAGTGGGAGCTTGATGAAGATCTTGATCGTTGTTTTGTGTCTTTTCCGGTTGATTAGTAGTGGTGCCCAGTTGGGACGATCGGGTTTGTCTTCCTTTATTTTGGTTCCGTAGTCGGACCTTTGATTGTACTCTGGGTGATGTATGTTTAACTTGTTATTTGTGTGAAGTGGCGATTGTAAGCCAACTCTTTATCCCTTTCTTATTCAGTACATGGGATTGTGTGAATATTACCCCTCTTGCGACAAAACTACCATGCGGCTATGCCTCTAAGTCGTGCCCCGACAAGTGGGAGATATAGCCGCATTGTGGGTGTTACAAATTGGTATCAGAGCCATCCCCGACCTAGGAGCCCCCCTGCTTGATTGAATCGCTGATACGTCTCCAACGTATCTATAATTTTTGATTGCTCCATGCTATATTATCTTCTGTTTTGGATGTTTATGGGCTTTATTATACACTTTTATATTATTTTTGGGACTAACCTATTAACCCAGAGCCCAGTGCCAGTTTCTATTTTTTCCTTGTTTTAGAGTATCGCGGAAAAGGAAAATCAAACGGAGTCCAATTGACCTGAAACTTCATGGAACTTATTTTTGGAAGGAAAGCAACCCAGGAGACTTGGAGTCCACGTCAAGGAAGCTTCGAGGAAGCCACGAGGTAGGGGGGCACGCCCACACCCCTGGGCGTGCCCTCCACCCTCGTGGGCCCCTCAATGCCCCCTTGATGTATTTCTTCCGCCTATATATATACATATACCCTAAAAACATCTGAGAGCACAATAGATCGGGAGTTCCGCCGCCAGAAGCCTCCGTAGCCACCGAAAGCCAATCTAGACCCGTTCTGGCACCCTGCCGGAGGGGGAATCCCTCTCCGGTGGCTATCTTCATCATCCCGGTGCTCTCCATGACGAGGAGGGAGTAGTTCTCCCTCGGGGCTGAGGGTATGTACCAGTAGCTATGTGTTTGATCTCTCTCTCTCTCTCTCATGTTCTTGATTTGGCACGATCTTGTGTATCGCGAGCTTTGCTATTATAGTTGGATCTTATATTTCTTCTCCCCCTCTACTCTCTTGTAATGGATTGAGTTTCCCCTTTGAAGTTATCTTATCGGATTGAGTCTTTAAAGATTTGAGAACACTTGATGTATGTCTTGCCGTGCGTATCTGTGGTGACAATGGGATACCACTTGATTCACTTGATGTATGTTTTGGTGATCAACTTGCGGGTTCCGGAAATGAACCTATGCATAGGGGTTGGCACACGTTTTTGTCGTGATTCTCTGGTAGAACTTTGGGGAACTCTTTGAGGTCCTTTGTGTTGGTTGAATAGATGAATCTGAGATTGTGTGATGCATATCATATAATCATACCCACGGATACTTGAGGTGACATTGGAGTATCTAGGAGACATTAGGGTTTTGGTTGATTTGTGTCTTAAGGTGTTATTCTAGTACGAACTCTATGGATGTTTGTCACACTTATAGGAATAGCCCAACGGATTGATTGGAAAGAATAACTTTGAGGTGGTTTTGTACCCTACCATAATCTCTTCGTTTGTTCTACGCTATTGGTGACTTTGGAGTGACTCTTTGTTGCATGTTGAGGGATAGTTATGTGATCCAATTATGTTATTATTGCTGAGAGGACTTGCACTAGTGAAAGTATGAACCCTAGGCCTTATTTCCTATCATTGCAATACCGTTTATGCTCACTTTTATCATTAGTTACCTTGCTGCTTTTATAATTTCAGATTACAAAAACCTTTATCTACCATCCATATACCACTTGTATCACCATCTCTTCGCCGAACTAGTGCACCTATACAATTTACCATCTTCATCCTCTGCCTCCTACGGATTGATAAACCTTAGGTCATCCACTTGAGGGAAATTTGCTACTGTCCTACAAACCTCTGCACTTGGAGGCCCAACAACGTCTACAAGAAGAAGGTTGTGTAGTAGACATCAAGCTCTTTTCTGGCGCCATTGCCGGGGAGGTTAGCGCTTGAAGGTATATCTTTAGGTCTTGCAATCGAGTCTTTTAGTTTCTTGTTTTATCACTAGTTTATTTTATAAAAGAAAACCAACAAAAAAATGGAATTAAGTTTGCGTCATACGCTTCATCTTTTTAATATCTTTCGTGAGAATGATGGAAAGGAAAATTGTGCCAAAGTGTTATAAGAAGAATCCTATAAAATGTTTGGCACTAAATATTTGAATGATGAGCATGATTGCAATTTTGTTAGTATGAATTCCTTGAATATCCATGATGCTAATGATATGCAAAGCCACAAGCTTGGGGAAGCTATGTTTGATGAAGATGATATTTTTTGTTTCCCAAGTTTTGATGAGCAAATTTATTATGATGAAAGCATGCCTCCTATCTATGATAATTATTGTGATGACAAGTATGCTTTAAAAATTAATGATAACAATGAAACTTGTCATCTTGATTTCAATTTTCAATCACATGATAATTATTTTGTTGAGTTTGCTCCCACTATTATTCATGAGAAGAATCGTGCTTATGTGGAGAGTAGTAAATTTTCTATGCTTGTAGATCATGAAAAGAATACTTTAGGTGCTGGTTATATTGTTGAATTTATTCATGATGCTACTGAAAATTATTATGAGGGAGGAACATATGGTTGTAGGAATTGCAATAATATCAAGTTTCCTCTCTATGTGCTTAAAGTTTTGAAGTTATGCTTGTTTTACCTTCCTATTCAAGTTGATTCTTGTTCCCAAAAGTTTTTTCCTCACAAAATCCCTATGCATAGGAAGTGTGTTAGGCTTAAATGTGCTAGTCATATTCTTCATGATTCTCTCTTTATGTTTCAATTCTTATCTTTTATGTGAGCATCGTTGAAATCATCATGCCTAGCTAGGGGCGTTAAACGATTTTATTTTAGTTCCTGGATTTTTGTTCCTGTTTAGTAATAAATAATTCATCTAGCCTCTGTTTAGATGTGGTTTTATGATTTTAATTAGTGTTTGTGCCAAGTAGAACCTTTGGGAAGACTTGGGGAAAGTCTTGTTGATCATGCTGTAAAAAAAACAGAAACTTTAGCGCTCACGAGAATTGCTGCCATTTTTTATTGGAGAGTGCTATTTAGTTAATTATTTTTGCAGATGATTAATATATAAATTCCTCAGGTCCAGCAATTTATTTGAGAATTTTATGAGTTACAGAAGTATATGTTTGATCCAGATTACTACAGACTGTTTTGTTTTTGACAGATTCTATTTTTCATGTGTTGTTTACTTATTTTGCTGAATCTATGGCTAGTAAAATAATTTATAAATCATAGAGAAGTTGGAATACAGTAGGTTTAACACCAACATAAATAAAGAATGATTTCATTACAGTACCTTATGATGGTGATTTGCTTTCTTATACTAACGGAGCTTACGAGTTTTCTGTTATGTTTTGTGTTGTGAAGTTTTCAAGTTTTGGGTAAGGATTTGATGGACTATGGAATAAGGAGTGGCAAGAGCCTAATATTGGGGATTCCCAAGGAACCCTAAGGTAATATTCAAGGATAGCCAAGAGCCTAAGCTTGGGGATGCCCCGGAAGGCATCCCCTCTTTCGTCTTCGTTCTTCGGTAACTTTACTTGGAGCTATATGTTTATTCGCCACATGATATGTGTTTTGCTTGGAGCGTCAATTTATTTTGTTAGAATTTGCTTAATGTTATTTAGAAAAATGTTTTGCATATTTTATTACAATAAAAGTGGCATTGATAGCCTTTACTATGCCTATTTTAGAAGTCCACATGTTGCTGTTTGAAAACAGAAAGTTTACAGCTGTTGCAATAATTCCCTAGAAAAGTCAGAATGTGATAAAATTTTGAAACTTTTTGCATATTAAACTCTGATAAATTTACTACAGTGGGATTTGTCTTCATAATTTTTGGAGTTAGGGAAGTATGGATCTAGCTGGATTCTTTACATACTGTCCTGTTTAGGCAGATTGCTGTTATGCTTTCATTGTTTGCATATGTTTGTTTCTTTAATAATTCTATTTGAGGATAGGACTATAAATATGCAGAGGTATTTAGTATGCAATGTTGAATAATAATTTTAGTGATTTGCTACAGTAGAGTATGGTAAGGTTTTTGCAATGTGTTATACTAACTTATCTCACGAGTCCTTGTTGAGTTTTGTGTGGATGAAGCTTTTGAGATTTAGGGAGACCGTGATATGAGTGGAATTAAGGAGACACAAAAGCTCAAGCTTGGGGATGCCCAAGGCATCCCAAGATAATATTTCGAGAAGTCTCAAGCGTCTAAGCTTGGGGATGCCCCGGTTGGCATCCCACCTTTCTTCTTCAACAACTATCGGTTAGTATCGGTTGATCCTAAGTTTTTGCTTCTTCACATGATGTTTGCTATTCTTAGATGTCATTTTATTTTGCTTTGCTTGCTATTTGAATAAATTATCAAGATCTGAAATTATTAAATGAGAGAGAGTCTTCACATAGTTGCATAATTATTCGACTCATTGATCTTCATTTATATCTTTCGGAGTAGTTTGTCATTTGCTCTAGTGCTTCACTTATATCTTTTAGAGCATGCTGGTAGATTTATTTTGAAGAAATAGATGAACTCTCATGCTTCACTTAGATTATTTTGAGAGTCTTAAATAGCATGGTAATTTGCTTAAAATCCTAATATGCTAGGTATTCAAGATTAGTAAAATTTTCTTATGAGTGTTTTGAATACTAAGAGAAGTTTGATGCTTGATGATTGTTTTGAGATATGGAGGTAATAATATCAAAGTCGTGCTAGTTGAGTAGTTGTGAAATTGAGAAATGCTTGTGTTGAAGTTTGCAAGTCCCGTAGCATGCACGCATGGTAAACGTTATGTAACAAATTTGAAACATGAGGTGTTATTTGATTGTCCTCCTTATGAGTGGCGGTCGGGGACGAGCGATGAACTTTTCCTACCAATCTATCCCTCTAGGAGCATGCGCGTAGTGCCGAGGGTTTTGATGACTTGTAGATTTTTGCAATAAGTATGTGAGTTCTTTATGACTAATGTTGAGTCCATGGATTATATGCACTCTCACCCTTCCATCCTTGCTAGCCTCTTCGGTACCGTGCATTGCCCTTTCTCACATTGAGAGTTGGCCCAAACTTTGTCGGTGCATCGAAACCCCGTGATATGATACGCTCTTTCACACATAAACCTCCTTATATCTTCCTCAAAACAGCCACCATACCTACCTATTATGGCATTTCCATAGCCATTCCGAGATATATTGCCATGCAACTTTCCACCGTTCCGTTTATCATGACACATTCATCATTGTCATATTGCTTTGCATGATCATGTAGTTGACATCGTATTTGTGGCAAAGCCACCGTTCATAATTTTTCATACATGTCACTCTTGGTTCATTGCATATCCCAGTACACCGCCGGAGGCATTCATATAGAGTCATCTTTTGTTCTAGTATCGAGTTGTAATCATTGAGTTGTAAATAAATAGAAGTGTGATGATCATCATTTTCTAGAGCATTGTCGCAAGTGAGGAATAAAAAAAGAGAAAGGCCATAAAAAAGAGAAGGCCCAAAAAAAGAGAAAGGCCATAAAAAAGGAGAGAAAAAGAGAGAAGGGACAATGCTACTATCCTTTGCCACACTTGTGCTTCAAAGTAGCACCGTAATCTTCAGGATAGAGAGTCTCTTGTTTTGTCACTTTCATATACTAGTGGGAATTTTTCATTATAGAACTTGGCTTGTATATTCCAACAATGGGCCTCCTCAAGTGCCCTAGGTCTTAGTGAGCTAGCAAGTTGGATGCACACCCACTTAGTTTCTTTTTTTTTGAGATTTCATACATTTATAGCTCTAGTGCATCCGTTGCATGGCAATCCCTACTCCTTGCATTAACATCAATCGGTGGGCATCTCCATAGCCCATTGATTAGCCTCGTTGATGTGAGACTTTCTCCTTTTTGTCTTCTCCACATAACCCCCATCATTATATTCTATTCCACCCATAGTGCTATGTCCATGGCTCGCGCTCATATATTGCATGAAAGTTTATTGGTTTGAGATTACTAAAGTATGAAACAATTGCTTGGCTTGTCATCGGGGTTGTGCATGATGAGTGCATTCTTGTGGGACGAAAATGGAGCATGATTAAACTATATGATTTTGTAGGGATGAACTTTCTTTGGCCATGTTATTTTGAGAAGACATAATTGCTTAGTTAGTATGCTTGAAGTATTATTATTTTTATGTCAATATGAACTTTTATCTTGAATCTTTCGGATCTGAATATTCATACCACAATTAAAAAGAATTACATTGAAATTATGCCAAGTAGCACTCTGCATAAAAAATTCTGTTTTTATCATTTACCTACTCGAGGACGAGCAGGAATTAAGCTTGGGGATGCTGATACATCTCCAACGTATCTATAATTTTTGATTGCTCCATGCAATATAATCTTCTGTTTTGGATGTTTATGGGATTTATTATACACTTTGATATTATTTTTGGGACTAACCTATTAACCCAGAGCCCACTGCCAGTTTCTGTTTTTTCCTTGTTTTAGAGTATCGCAGAAAAGGAAAATCAAACGGAGTCCAATTGACCTGAAACTTCACAGAACTTATTTTTGGAAGGAAAGCAACCCGGGAGACTTGGAGTCCACGTCAAGGAAGCTTCGAGGAAGCCACGAGGTAGGGGGGCACGCCCACCCCCCTGGGCGCGCCCGCCACCCTCGTGGGCCCCTCGTGGCCCCCTTGATGTATTTCTTCCGCCTATATATATATCCATATACCCTAAAAACATCCGAGAGCACAATAGATCGGGAGTTCCGCCGCCAGAAGCCTCCGTAGCCACCAAAAGCCAATCTAGACCCGTTTCGGCACCCTGCTGGAGGGGGAATCCCTCTCCAGTGGCTATCTTCATCATCCCGGTGCTCTCCATGACGAGGAGGGAGTAGTTCTCCCTCGGGGCTAAGGGTATGTACCAGTAGCTATGTGTTTGATCTATCTCTCTCGTGTTCTTGATTTGGCATGATCTTGATGTATCCCGAGCTTTGCTATTATAGGTGGATCTTATGTTTCTTCTCCCCCTCTACTCTCTTGTAAAGGATTGAGTTTCCCCTTTGAAGTTATCTTATCGAATTGAGTCTTTAAAGATTTGAGAACACTTGATGTATGTCTTGTCGTGCGTATCTGTGGTGACAATGGGATACCACGTGATTCACTTGATGCATGTTTTGGTTATCAACTTGCGGGTTCCGCCCATGAACCTATGCATAGGTGTTGGCACACGTTTTCGTCGTGATTCTCCGGTAGAACTTTGGGGCACTCTTTGAGGTCCTTTGTGTCGGTTGAATAGATGAATCTGAGATTGTGTGATGCATATCGTATAATCATACACACGGATACTTGAGGTGACATTGGATTATCTAGGTGACATTAGGGTTTTGGTTGATTTGTATCTTAAGGTGTTATTCTAGTACAAACTCCAGGGCTATTTGTGACACTTATAGGAATAGCCCAACGGGTTGATTGGAAAGAATAACTTTGAGGTGGTTTCGTACCCTACCATAATCTCTTCGTTTGTTCTACGCTATTGGTGACTTTGGAGTGACTCTTTGTTGCATGTTGAGGGATAGTTATGTGATCCAATTATGTTATTATTATTGAGAGGACTTGCACTAGTGAAAGTATGAACCCTAGGCCTTATTTCCTATCATTGCAATACCACTTATGCTCACTTTTATCATTAGTTACCTTGCTGTTTTTATAATTTCAGATTACAAAAACCATTATCTACCATCCATATACCACTTGTATCACCATCTCTTCGCCGAACTAGTGCACCTATACAATTTACCATTGTATTGGGTGTGTTGGGGACACAAGAGACCCTTTGTTATTTGGTTGCAGGGTTGCTTGAGAGAGACCATCTTCATCCTACGCCTCCCACGGATTGATAAACCTTAGGTCATCCACTTGAGGGAAATTTGCTACTTTCCTACAAACCTCTGCACTTGGAGGCCCAACAACGTCTACAAGAAGAAGGTTGTGTAGTAGACATCAATCACTGACGTTGTTGAGTCTAGAACAAAATGTTTTGAGTCTTAGGATTATATATATCGGAGAGTCCGATTCTTTTTACTCCTCAGTCCCTTCTTTGCTCTGGTGAGGCCTCCTGACGTAGAAGTTTTGACTCTCCCCTCCTCAAATTTCACGATTTTCTTTTAAGGATCACGCGGGTATCTTGGAATCGTTCCGATAGTCTTGTGACAAGAACATTGTTCTTGGTGCCTCTTGACATTTAGGGGTTGTGGCAGTGTCCTGGGGAGTTGAGCTCCGAGGTGTTGTCGTCACAATTTTATCGTTGTAGTTCTGGAATACCTGAGTTCGCCGACATCGAAAATTTCTTTTATGCAGTTGTTGGTGAGATAACCTTGACGCCACCTAGTACTGGGGCGGGAGTTCAGGAGTATTTCCATAACTTGTATAACGGATGCTTTTCGAAGGTTGAGGTACATGATTTCCGAAGGTTTCTTGGTTTTGTCTTGAAGGATGGGTACAGCTGGATGTAGGGATAGTTAGTTTGGGTGAGATATTATGCTTCCCTTGTATCCCCAACACTTGATTGAATAACCAGAAAGTTTTGGGAGTTTATAAGTGGGAATTCAAGTCTCACTGTCGGTGTCAAAACCGGCGGATCTCGGGTAGGGGGTCACGAACTGTGCGTCTAGGATCGATGGTAACAGGAGGCAGGGGACACGATGTTTACCCAAGTTCGGGCCCTCTTGATGGAGGTAATACCCTACGTCCTGCTTGATTGTTCTTGATAATATGAGTAGTACAAGAGTTGATCTACCACGAGATCAAAAGGCTAAACCCTCGAAGCTAGCCTATGGTATGATTGTTGTATATGATCTATCGACTTGCCTGGCCTCGGTTTATATAATGCACCAAAGGCCTAGGATAACAAGAGTCCTAGCCGAATACGCCGGTGGGGAGGAGTCCTTGTCTTGATCACCAAGTCTTGTGGAATCTTCCATGTATGCGACAACTGTCCGAACTGGCCCATGAGTATACAGCCATGGGGGTCCTCGGCCCAATCTAACAGATCGGGAGATGACGTGGTGAGTACCCCCTAGTCCAGGACACCGTCACACACGTAGGAATTCTTTCCAACAAACACATGATACAATATGGGATATATCATATGTTTGTGTCCGTTTCATTTTGCAAGCCAATCCTTTGTTTTGTTTTGGTTTGTGGTATTCGAGTTGCTTCAATGTCAAGTGTTGATTCCATACCTTTTCGTAAGTGTTGTTCTCATATTTCTATGTGAATACTAATCCTTCATGATAATCGAGATTGTCATGTCAATCCTTTTCATCTGGCATGTTTCTCTCCAAGTGGATTCGATCATTTTCAACATCCGCAAGATCAACTCAAAGTGTTCTCAACGTTATTTGTTTCATCCGACCCAATTTGTCTTTGTTTTCCCACCCTCCCACCCTTTTTCTTTAAGGACTCTCTTAATCAAGTATCCATCTTATTGAAGTGAAGTCTCTCCATTTTTTGTTCTGTCAATGTTCTTATCCGGTGATTCTCCAGAAGATTCTAACGGAGCTTCAAGTTCATCATTCTCCATTCTTTTCTTCTCCGGTGGATTCAATTCAAGCTTTGTCGATCATATCCTTTCCTCGGTTCAAATGTTTTCTGATGCCGTTGCACCTCTTAATCATTCAGTTCTCGCTATTCATTTGTTCTGGAGTGCTGAAGATATCTCAGGAGATGCATGTTTTCTTTCCTAATCCATTCAAGCTATTTCTAGATTGTTATCTCATTCAAGCCATTTAATTCAACTCGCGCAATATCTCTTTTAAATCATTCAACGGTGTATCTTTTGAGTGGGCCCTAACCCACAAGTCTTTTCCCAGGATCTTACCTAACTCTTCTAATTTTCCCGGAGCTTCTCAAATTATTTCAAAGTTGACGTAAGAATGAATTATCATCAGTCATATGTCTTTCTCCAAGATCTTTCAAATTCTTTCCATTGTTAATTCAACCTTTATATTCTTCATTATTCCGGAGTGACTCAACAATTCATGGTGGTGTTTCTCGTCGTCATTCTCGAATTTTGAAGACCAAAAAGAGTTTCTCTTAAATCTTGCTCCATTCTCTTCAAGATTCATGGTTCTAGCTTGATGCCATCCTCTCATAATTGTTTTCCATTATGAGAATTCTTTCCAACCATCAGGAGAAATTCATGGGTCTTCTCAGTTTGATTCCCCAGAGCCCATCATCTCAGAAGTATTCATTCCAGCTTTCAGCTCTCATTCTCCAAATCTTACCGGTGCATCATTCAAGTATTCTCTAGTCAGTTCATGATCTCTTCGTTTCACTTGTATCTAAATTATCCCAAGTATCTTCATTCATTTTCCAATTCCTCCTAGCAACGCGTTCGTTTTCTTTGCTCATTCTTTTAATCCTAACGGTGGTTCGTCCAACATTCTTCTTTCGTCGTTATCGTATCAATGCATTCATGATGTCCAAATCCTACCGGTGGTTCGTTGAAGACCTTTCTCAAGTTTGCACTATATCTATCTTAATCCTTTCAACAAGAATAAGTAGTATGCCAAATCTGTTGCTTGTCATCAATTTGAATTGGTGAAGGATGCGCATAACATAATTCTTATTCTTGCTTCATCCAAGTGATTGATTCATTCTTCCGGAGTTTTTTCACGATGAGTAAATTCTTGGTTCAAGTACTTCATACTTTTCCCAGATTTACAAGCACTCATGATCTCAAAGATCCATCTAAATCATTGCAAGGCTTCACCTTGTGTTTTTAACTTCTCTTTCTTTTTATCATCCTGTTATTACCGTAGTTCTTCATGGAGGCTCTACATGGTGGTTCGTCAAGGATTTCTTTCATTATTCAATTGTCCTCAAGATTTCTCTCGAAGTTAAGATCTGCCAAGCTATACTCTCAAATAAACATGGTTTTCAACATATGTTTTGTTTTGAGGAGTTCAAGCATTCTTCATCTTGCATTCCGAAGTGCAATTCTTTCATATCTCATCTTTTGAGGTGGTGTTATGTCATTGTCGATAATTTCCCTTCGTGTTTCATGATTCACAAGTTTTCAAGAGTGACATATCTAAATCCATCATTTTCTCTTCGCTCAAGAGATCTTTTCAATCCTTCAATATCTTCAATGGAGTTATATTGGGCCATATTTCACCTAAAGCTTTCCCTAGGGATTGTTGCTATTATGGTGCTCGTAAATGACCCAAGTTCTTCATTTATCCTTCCGGTGAAATAAGCTTCTCATCTCCTTGTTGATGTCAATTCAATCTATTGTTTTCGTTAGTGGCAGAATTTCACCTCATAATTTTGGGATGTTTTCCATAAGCCCACTACAAGCTTTTTCGTTTCGTTGGTGGTTTTCCAACAACTCCGTTATAACCTTCTTGGAAGGGTGTTTTCCAAGCTCATTTGTGGCATAAGTTGTCATTTTCTTCTCAATTCTTTTCTTTCCAATGATTCAACTTCTATTCTTTCGTTCTGGAGGCATAGCGATGTTGCTCTCTTCACTCATCATCCCATTTTTGTCAAAGATCATGTTCTTTCCTTTTTGCTTATCCATTCAACCGGAGTATCATATCCTTCATTCAAGTTCTATCATCTTATCAAGTTTTGCCTCCCTTCTCAAGCGGAGTGCTGTCTGAAATCTTTCTTACCCCTTGTGCCATGCTTTCAATAATTCCGAAAGCAGTGTGTTGTTGATCTCATCAAGTATCCTCTCATCTTGTCAAGTTCATGTTGAATTCCCTCCATTTACAGTCAGAGTGATGTCCAAATTATATCATTCTTATTCCTTCTCTGTCTTGTTTTAACCGGAGTGTTGTGTCTACAATTCCTCTTCTAACTGGAGTGCTTGCATGTACTTCTTGTCCATTGCAACCCTTTTTCTTATGTCTTTCAATCCACAAGGTTTACTTAATGTTCCTTGTTCCTCTTTTCTAACGGAGTGTTTTTTCAACTTCGTTCATCTCCGTTGTATTATTTTATTAAAATTGTTTGACCTCTAAAGATTCATTGGTTTCACTCGTTTGTACAAGAAGCAACCTAGTTTTACCTCTTCTTTTCCTCTTCCGTTTCTCTCCGGTGCCATCCTTAGATCTCGGGACGAGATCCTCTTGTAGTGGTGGAGTGTTGTAACACCCCGAGACCATTGCGCCAGGTGTCTTCCAGTCATTCGTTGTTGTTGCCTTGTCTTTCGCTTGTGTGTTGCATATTTCCATGTCATCATGTGCATTACATCATCATGTTTTAAAAACTTGCATCCGTCCAGGTTCCCCAGTTCTCCCCGTTGTCCGTTCTGAGCCCAACCACACTCGCACGCGCTCGCAGCACGTCCGAAATAGTATTTTATAAGTGGCTGCAAAATGTTCTAGTAATGGGTTGAAAGTTGGCATGCGGTGTTGTATGTTGTCGGTAGGTCACCTGCCAAGTTTCATTGCATTTGGAGTCCGTTTGACGCCCCAACGGTTAACCATAGCGGCATTATAGTCGATCAAAACGTCAGACGTTTTCGGTCTCGAGAAACATGTGCCGGGCCGCCCATCTTCCTCTCTTCTCAGCCCACTAGTCCACTTGCACAACCCATCATCACCCACCAGAACTCCCCCTCTCGCTGGAGCCGTCGGATCGTCAACGGAGGGTCTGGAAACCCCACAAATACCCCCAAACCCTAACCCTGCCTATAAAAGGAGACCCCCTTTCCAATTCTGGACATTCCTTCCTCCCCTCCTTGTTTTCCGTCCCCCCAACCCGCAGCCGCCACACCCACCTCCATTTCCGTGCCCGGCCAACCTCCTCCCCGCCACTTGGTGCACTGCCAATGGCCAGGCGCCGCCAGCGCCGGCGCCCCGACCAACCGGGCGCCTCCACGTCTCCTTGCCTCCCTCCACCTCCCGCGGCCCTCAGGGCCCATCTGGAGCCCGCCCCGAGCCCATCTAGGGTCCGAGCCGCTACCGCCCTCATGTCTGAGCCCCCCGTGTGGGAGAGCTCTCGATCCAGCGCGTCCTCGCCGCCTCGCTGACCCGTCGTCCGTGCTCACTGGCGACGAGCGCCGCCCATCTCCGGCGACCTCTAAGGCCAGCCCCGTCGCCCCGCCTCCCCGCTTCCTTCTCCTTCCCCTTCGGCCTCCCTCTCTAAGATCCCTCCCTCTCTCTCCACGCTAGAAACATGAGCAAGAGCAGGAACTCGCTGCCGCCCTCGTTTTGCAGCCCCACCGCCGGATCTGGCGTCCCCCACCCGGGATCCGGCCTCTACCACTCCAGATCTGCCATCCCCCTCGATCCCCTGCCTCTCCATCGCCCGCCATCGCCATGGATCGCCGCTGGCGCCCCTGCCATGGCCTCGCTCGACCTCCTGTCGAGGGGGACGGCGAGCACCCACCTCCACCCGACGTGGGTCGTGGCTGCGCGAAGCCCAGCCGCCGACCCAGCGCGCCGGCCTCCCAGCGCCCAGCCGTGGCCTGCCAGCTTCCTGCACTGTCTGGGCCGAAGCCCATGGTGAGGCCACCCCCCGTGCGCCCTCCTTTTTTTCACTGTTGGGCAACCTGTTTCGGCCCAACTGCTGTTTATTTTCAGCGGACGAATTTCTCTATTTTGAAAAAACTGCATGTTTACAGTTTGGACCCTAAACTTCATGCATATCGTAACTCACAAACCATGCATCATATCTAAATGAATTATATATGAAAAGTGCGTAGAATTTTGTGTAGATTAATAATTTGCAACTTTCATCCATGTTTGAAATGTTTAAAATGTTGTTTGTGTTTAATTTGCTCAAATGCCATGCTAAAATGATTTATTTCATAACTAAATAACCGTAGCTCCAAAGTTAATAAACTTTATATGTAAATGGGGTAGGAAAATGCATAGATTAACATGGTGGCATTACTTTGCATGTTTAGCAACTCTAAAATATGGTTTAGGTCAGAACAGTACCAAATCCATAAATTGCATATGAGAATTTTCCGGAATTTTTGTGTGTTATTCCGGCCTCATTTAAACTTGCCTAGATAGGTAGTTTTCATATGCTTCACCCCTTGCCATGTTTAATAACAATTAATATTGTTGGGTACATAAACGAGAGTGAACTAAATGTTTGAATGTGGTGTTTCGTCAATATGCAACTCGTTGCATATTGAGCTCCACTTAATTTGTTCTATTGTTTGTGCATATTGCCATGCCATGCCTCATTAAACTGGACATGCATCATACTTGCTTGTGCATAATGCCATGTCTATGTGATGGTTGTTTACTTTATTGCTTTATTCTTTCCGGGTTGCTTCTCTCGTTAGCTTCGATTTTGTACCGGAGTTGTGAGGATTCGTTCGACTACATCCGTTTGTCTTCTTCATGGACTCGTTCTTCTTCCTTGCGGGATCTCAGGCAAGATGACCATACCCTCAAAATCACTTCTATCTTTGCTTGCTAGTTGCTCGCTCTATCGCAATGTCACGCTACCTACCACTTGATTATGATGCCTCCCATATTGCAATGTCAAGCCTCTAACCCACCTTCCTAGCAAACCATTGTTTGGCTATGTTACCGCTTTTGCTCAGCCCCTCTTATAGCGTTGTTAGTTGCAGGTGAAAATGAAGTTTGTTCCTTGTTGGAACATGGATATGTTGGGATATCACATTATCTCTTATTTCATTAATGCATCTATATACTTGGTAAAGGATGGAAGGCTCGGCCTTATGCCTGCTGTTTTGTTCCACTCTTGCCACCCTAGTTTCCGTCATACCAGTGTTATGTTCCTTGATTTTGCATTCCTTACGCGGTTGGGTGTTATGGGAACCCCTTGATAGTTCACTTTGAATAAAACTCCTCCAGCAAGGCCCAGCCTTTTTCCCTTGGGTTCTGCAGGCTCAAGGGTCATCTTTATTTTAAACCCCCGGGCCAGTGCTCCTCTGAGTATTGGTCCAACCTGTCAACCGCCAGTGGCCACCGGGGGCATCTCTGGGATGGCCTATCGGAAGTTTAGACAATCCGGTGTGCCCTGAGAACGAGATATGTGCAGCTCCTATCGGGATTTGTCGGCACATTCGGGCAGCTTTGCTGGTCTTGTTTTACCATTGTCGAAATGTCTTGTAACCGGGATTCTGAGACTGATCGGGTCTTCCCGGGAGAAGGAATATCCTTCGTTGACCGTGAGAGCTTGTGATGGGCTAAGTTGGGAATGTTAAAACCAAGGTTTGGCTTTGCTGGAGGAGTTTTATTCAAAGCGAACTATTGAGGGTGTCCTATTCCCCCAACCGCGTAAGGAACGCAAAATCAAGGAACATAACACCGTTATGACGGAAACTAAGGCGGCAAGAGTGGAACAAAACACCAGGCATAAGGCCGAGCCTTCCACCCTTTACCAAGTATATAGATGCATTAATTAAATAAGAGATATTGTGATATCCCAATATAAACATGTTCCAACATGGAACAAACTTCACTTCACCTGCAACTAACAATGCTATAAAAGGGGTTGAGCAAAAGCGGTAACATAGCCAAACAACGGTTTGCTAGGAAGCTGGGTTAGAGGCTTAACATGGCAATATGGGAGGCATGATAAACAAGTGGTAGGTAGCGCGATATAGCGATCGAGCGAACAACTAGCAAGCAAAGATAGAAGTGATTTTGAGGGTATGGTCATCTTGCCCGAAATCCCGAAAGGAAGAAGAACAAGTCCATGAAGAAGACAAACGAACGTAGTTGAACGAATCTCACAACTCTGGAATGAAGCCAAAGCTAACGAGAGAAGAAAACCGGAAAGAAGCAAGCAACAAGGTAAACACACAAGCATGAACATGGCATGATGCACAATCAAGTATGATGCATGTCCGGTTTAAAGAGACATGGCATGGCAAAGTGCAACAAACAATACTACAAATTAAGTGGAGCTCAATATGTAACAAGTTGCATATTGACTAAACACCACATTCAATTATTTAGTTCACTCCCGTTTATGTAATCAACAATATTAAATGTTATTAAACATGGCAAGAGGTGAAGTATATATAAACTAACTATTTAGGCAAGTTTAAATGAGGCCGGAAACAAAAAACAACAATTCCGGAAAATCCTCATATGCATTTAGCAATAGAAGCAAACAACAATTTAAACATTCTTGATGTCGTTATCATGATGCAGATGACATTTGCAAGTTTTATGCATTTTTTGTCAAAAGTTGACATGAACATGTAATGAGGCATTTGTCATCGTGGCGGAAACGGAAGGGGTGCCACGGCAACGACAACGGAAATGGTGCCACGGCAACATTCCGATTATCCGACAACTCATATAGATGTCCATGCAAAAGAAGGTGGATGTGCGAAACATGCAAGAGTGAAGGGGAGTGATCCAGGATACCGGGTGTCCCATGTTCATTTTCGAGGCCGTTCGAGTTCGTAGTGGAAGTAGATTTTCTCACGATGTAGTGGAAATAGTCGTTCACGGAAGTCATGGGAGTAGTGGTACACGTTCGTTTTTAGAGAGGTACTTGACGCATCTGAGGTTTCCGGAGGCGACAGTAGTGGAACTTGGCGAATCCGAGTTCTTCGGAGGTCGTCATCGAACTTGGTCAAATACAGGACCTGGGTAGACGTTCACTTGACGGCCTTCAGTGACGGTAGTTGTACATGGTTCGTAGACATTCGGGTCATTGGTAGAGGTACTTGTTGCATTTCCAGGCGTAGTCGACCTTGGCATATCCAAAGGTTACTTGTGGTCTTGAGGGTCGACGGTAGTTGTACATGGGTCGAGGTACTTGGCGTTATTCGCGATTCCGGAGATGTGGTGGAGGCACTTGACACATCATCGTGTAGCTGTATTCGGTGTCCTCGGGGCATCGGGTGTAGTCTTGGTGCTTGGCATTCAACAATCTGTTGACCAACAACATGTACAGGAGATGAACAGGTCTCTTGCTGTCTTCCGGTCAACGTGAATAGGAGGTCAGATCTGGCGAAGGGAAGGGGAGGCGGCCCCGACACGTTGACCTGGCGTTTGACTGAATTTGAGTCCACGGGGACAAACTGGCGAGCTTCTGCTACTATTCAAGGCGAAGCAGGGGCGTGGGTCAGGCGAAGTGGAGGCAGCAGCGTAGGGCTTGGGGCTGACAATGAGGACCCTGGCGAGGACGACGTTCTCCGGCGAGGTGGCGATGGACTTGGGGTGCAGGGGTGCCAAGGCGCTGAGATGCTGCTGTTCGATGCAGAGAGAGGAAGACAGGGGACACGGAGGAGGCCGGGAAGACAGGGAGGTCGAGGCCAGTGGTGCTGCAGCATGGTGGCGCGACGGCCGGACGTCATGGCGGATGAAGCAGGGAGGCAGAGGAGCGGGATGGTGCTTCGCGGCGGTTGGCAGCGGCACTGGTGGCCGGCGGACTTGGACCTCCGGGCGAGGCAGAGAAGCAGTGGCGCGGGTGCGGTTCACGAGATGGTGCGGGGCCGCGGCCTGGTTCTGCGGATCCATGGCAACTGCGGGCGTGCCAGCGCTCCGGGTCCCCAGTGTCCGGTAGGGCCATGTCGGCGGCCTCCGGCGAAGGAGCCGAATGGAGGCGGGGCAACGGTGGCACTGGAGGGACGCTGAAAGGGAGTGAGGCGGCGGAGTGGGAGGTGCCGGCGTGGGGAGCTCCTCTCCCTGTGCGATGCGTGCGTGCGTTGAGTGTGAGACAACGCGACGAATATGGGAATCGAGGAGGAGGGAGATGGCGGCGCTCAAGGAAAGGTGTCGAGGGAAGGAGAGGGGGTCGAGAGATCGCAAGGGTTACGGGGGCGCGTCTGGGCCTTGGGCCACTGGAGACTGAGCTACATAAATGGATGAGCCGGCCTGCTAGGAGGACCAAGTTGTCTAGGCCGAACTGGGCTGGCTGACACGACTCTCTCTCTCTCTCCAAAAAATATATTTAAAATAGAGAACTGAAAGAAGAAGGAAAGAGGGGTTACGAATGGGGATTTGCCAAGGGTCTATTTTTCATGGACTCACAAAAATGTGAGGAATTTAAATAAAATGGCAAGAGGATTTTTGGATAAAAATAGATTCACACATGTTGAATTTGATTCAACATGTTTGAACTTTGAAACCCATCGAATGGGCTCTAAATGGACTGAGATTTGAGGAGATGATCCCAGACATTAGATGTGATTTATGAACAGATTTGGAACATTTATGGAGAAAGTAAAATTGCAACTCAATTTGCAATTTAACTTAAAAGGTCTAAAAGGAAATATATGAAGTTGAACCAGATAAAAGAAGAGTTGAAGAGTAGTGCAATTGTGTTATGGGTGATTCCAAGATAATGGAATATTTTATAATAGCTCCCTAATAATAGTAGGAGACTTTGGTATGTTTTAAAGAGAATTTCACTATGTGAATTCCCTCGATTTAAATGGATCGAAGATCCATATGGTTTATTTAGTGAGTTTTTAATAAAAGGATGCATGATGACATGATGCAATGCAAAAATAAATAGAGCAAGCACAAATGAAACACACGGAGGCAACGAAATTACTGGAAGGCATCTGGAGCACCAGTCTCGGGGCGTCACACATAGTGACAGTAGGGGTAGCAAGGCACGTACGGTATTGTTGCCATCGAGGATACAAAGATGTGGTTTATATCTTATTGCTTGAGTTTATCCCTCTACATCATGTCATCTTGCTTAAAGCGTTACTCTGTTCTTATGAACTTAATACTCTAGATGCATGCTGGATAGTGGTCGATGTGTGGAGTAATAGTAGTAGATGCAGAATCGTTTCGGTCTACTTAACACAGACGTGATGCCTATATTCATAATCACTGCCTAGATATTCTCATAGCTATGCACTCTTCAATCAATTGCTCGGCAGTAATTTGTTCACCCACCGTAATACATCCTATCATGAGAGAAGCCACTAGTGAAACCTATGGCCCCCGGGTCTCTTTCTTATTATACTGCATCTCTTTTTATTTACATCGCACCTCGTTTAATATTTTGCAATCTTTACTTTCCAATCTATACAACAAAAATACCAAAAAATATTTATCTTACTATCTTTATCAGATCTCACTTTTGTGAGTGACCATGAAGGGATTGACAAACCCTTTATCGCATTGGTCGCAAGGTTCTTGATTGTTTGTGCAGGTACTAGGTGACTTGCATGTTATCTCCTACTGGATTGATACCTTGGTTCTCAAAAACTGAGGGAAATACTTACGCTACTTTGCTGCATCACTCTTTCCCCTTCAAGGGAAAACCAACGCATGCTCAAGAGGTAGAAGTAGCCTGAACAATGATGGTGTAGATGCTTAGGAACTCTGCCGGATTCAGCCTCCCGTCATACTCCTCCGGTATCTCTGTCTTGAACGTGCGAATGGATGGCCAACGGACCTGCCACAACTCTCATGTAAAGGCAGGGCAGCCGACCTCGAAAAGTAGGTACCCGCCAATACCGAGCGCAGGCTCGTCGACGTTGAGGTTGTCACACCCGTCAGTCTGGCGGGGGTCGTTGCGGCACCGTTCGGCGATGACGCGCGCGTCTCCCCCCCCCCACCTGTCTTCCAGGGTTCGATGTTGTCCTGGACGTGCTCGAGGGTCAGAAGAGGCCGTCGAGACGTCGTCGGGGTCCTGAATCTGTTGCGCCCTCGCCGGCTATCGGTGTCAAAACTGGCAGATGTCGGGTAGGGGGTCCTAAATTGTGCGTCTAAGGATCGAGGGTAATAGGAGGCAGGGGACACGATGTTTACCTAGGTTCGGGCCCTCTTGATGGAGGTAAAACCCTACGTCCTACTTGATTGTCTTTGATGAGTATAGGGGTTACAAGAGTTGATCTACCACTAGATCGCAATTGCTAAACCCTAGATGTCTAGCCTGTATGATTATGATTGCCTCTATGGTCTAAACCCTCTGGTTTCTATAGACACTGGAGGGGGCTAGGTTTTGTTGGAAATATGCCCTAGAGGCAATAATAAATTGATTATTATTATATTTCCTTGTTCATGATAATCGTTTATTATCCATGCTAGAATTGTATTGATAGGAAACTCAAATACATGTGTGGATACATAGACAACACCATGTCCCTAGTAAGCCTCTAGTTGACTAGCTCGTTGATCAATAGATGGTTACGGTTTCCTGACCATGGACATTGGATGTCATTGATAACGGGATCACATCATTAGGAGAATGATGTGATGGACAAGACCCAATCCTAAGCATAGCACTAGATCGTGTAGTTCGTATGCTAAAGCTTTTCTAATGTCAAGTATCATTTCCTTATACCATGAGATTGTGCAAATCCCGGATACCGTAGGAGTGCTTTGGGTGTACCAAACGTCACAACATAACTGGGTGGCTATAAAGGTACACTACAGGTATCTCCGAAAGTGTCTGTTGGGTTGGCACGAATCGAGACTGGGATTTGTCACTCCGTGTAAACGGAGAGGTATCTCTGGGCCCACTCGGTAGGACATCATCATAATGTGCACAATGTGATCAAGGAGTTGATCACGGGATGATGTGTTACGGAACGAGTAAAGAGACTTGCCGGTAACGAGATTGAACAAGGTATCGGGATACCGACGATCGAATCTCGGGCAAGTATCGTACCGCTAGACAAAGGGAATTGTATACGGGATTGATTAAGTCCTTGACATCGTGGTTCATCCGATGAGATCATCGTGGAACATGTGGGAGCTAACATGGGTATCCAGATCCCGCTGTTTGTTATTGACCGGAGAACGTCTCGGTCATGTCTGCATGTCTCCCGAACCCGTAGGGTCTACACACTTAAGGTTCGATGACGCTAGGGTCATTAAGGAAGTTTGTATGTGGTTACCGAATGTTTTTCGGAGTCCCGGATGAGATCCCGGACGTCACGAGGAGTTCCGGAATGGTCCGGAGGTAAAGATTTATATATAGGAAATCCTGTTTCGGCCATTAGGACAAGTTTCGGGGTCATCGGTATTGTACCGGGACCACCGGAAGGGTCCCGGGGGCCCATCGGGTAGGGGCCACCTGCCCCGGGGGGGCACATGGGCTATAGGGGGTGCGCCTTGGCCTACATGGGCCAAGGGCACCAGCCCCATGGGGCCCATGCGCCTAGGGTTTCACAAAAGGGAAGAGTCCCAATAGTGGAAGGCACCTCCTAGGTGCCTTGGGGGGGAGGGAAACCTCCCTGGCCGCCGCCCCCCCTAGGAGATTGGATCTCCTAGGGCCGGCGCCCCCCCTTGGCCCTCCTATATATAGTGGGGGAAGGAGGGCTTTTCATCCATGCCTTTGGTTGCCTCCTTCTCCCTCTCCAACACCTCTTCCTCCTCTTCTGCGGTGCTTGGCGAAGCCCTGCAGGATTGCCACGCTCCTCCATCACCACCACGCCGTTGTGCTACTGCTGGATGGAGTCTTCCTCAAACTCTCCCTCTCTCCTTGCTGGATCAAGGCATGGGAGACGTCACCGGGCTGTACGTGTGTTGAACGCGGAGGTGCCATCCGTTCGGCACTAGGATCATCGGTGATTTGGATCACGACGAGTACGACCCCATCAACCCCGTTCTCTTGAACGCTTCCGCTTAGCGATCTACAAGGGTATGTAGATGCACTCTCCTTCCCCTCGTTGCTAGTCTCTCCATAGATTGATCTTGGTGACACGTAGGAAAATTTTGAATTTATGCTACATTCTCCAACAGTGGTATCAGAGCTAGGTCTATGCATAGTTTCTATGCACGAGTAGAACACAAAGTAGTTGTGGGCGTTGATTTTGTTCAATATGCTTACCGTTACTAGTCCAATCTTGATTCGGTGGCATTGTGGGATGAAGCGGCCCGGACCGACCTTACACGTACTCTTACGTGAGACTGGTTCCACCGACTGACATGCACTAGTTGCATAAGGTGGCTAGCGGGTGTCTGTCTCTCCCGCTTTAGTCGGATCGGATTCGATGAAAAGGGTCCTTATGAAGGGTAAATAGCAATTGGCATATCACGTTGTGGTTTTGCGTAGGTAAGAAACATTCTTGCTAGAAACCCATAGCAGCCACGTAAAACATGCAAACAACAATTAGAGGACGTCTAACTTGTTTTTCAAGGGTATGCCATGTGATGTGATATGGCCAAAAGGATGTGATGAATGATATATGTGATGTATGAGATTGATCATGTTCTTGTAATAGGAATCACGACTTGCATGTCGATGAGTATGACAACCGGCAGGAGCCATAGGAGTTGTCTTAATTTATTTATGACCTGCGTGTCAACATAAACGTCATGTAATCACTTTACTTTATTGCTAACCGTTAGCTGTAGTAGTAGAAGTAATAGATGACGTGACAAATTCATGAAGACACGATGATAGAGATCATGATGATGGAGATCATGGTGTCATGCCGGTGACAATGATGATCATGGAGCCCCGAAGATGGAGATCAAGAGGAGCAAAGTGATGATGGCCATATCATGTCACTATTTGATTGCATGTGATGTTTATCATGTTTATGCATCTTGTTTACTTAGAACGACGGTAGTAAATAAGATAATCTCTCATTAAAATTTCAAGAAAGTGTTCCCCCTAACTGTGCACCGTTGCGACAGTTCGTTGTTTCAATGCACCACGTGATGATCGGGTGTTTGATTCAAACGTTCACATACAACGGGTGTAAGACAGATTTACACATGCAAACACTTAGGTTGACTTGACGAGCCTAGCATGTGTATAGACATGGCCTCGGAACACAGAAGACCGAAAGGTCAAGCATGAGTCGTATGGTAGATACGATCAACATGAAGATGTTCACCGATGTTGACTAGTCCGTCTCACGTGATGATCGGACACGGCCTAGTTGACTCGGATCATGTAATCACTTAGATGACTAGAGGGATGTCTATCTGAGTGGGAGTTCATAAGATGAACTTAATTATCCTGAACATAGTCAAAAGGGATTTTGCAAATTATGTCGTCGCTCGCGCTTCAGTTCTACTGTTTAGATATGTTCCTAGAGAAAATTTAGTTGAAAGTTGATAGTAGCAATTATGCGGACTGGGTCCGTAAACTGAGGATTGTTCTCATTGGTTCATAGAAGGCTTATGTCCTTAATGCACCGCTCAGTGTGCTGAACCTCGAACGTTGTCTGTGGATGTTGCGAACATCTGACATACACATTTTGATAACTACGTGATACTTCAGTTAAACGGTTTAGAGTTGAGGCACCGAAGACGTCTTGAAACGTCGCGAAACATATGAGATGTTTCGAGGGATGAAATTGGGACTTCAGGCTCGTGCCCACGTCAAGAGGTATAAGACCTCCGACGATTTTCTTAGCCTGCAGACTAAGGGGGAGAAAAGCTCAATTGTTGAGCTTGTGCTCAGATTGTCTGAGTACAACAATCATTTGAATCAAGTGGGAGTTGATCTTCCAGATGAGATAGTGATGTTTCTCCGAAGTCATTACCACCAAGCTGCTAGAGCTTCGTGATGAACTATAATGTATCAGGGACATATATGATGATCCTTGAGATATTCGCGATGTTTGACACCACAAAAGTAGATCAAGAAGGAGCATCAATTGTTGATGGTTGGTGAAACCACTAGTTTCAAGAAGGGCAAGGGAACAAAGGGATACTTCATGAAACGGCAATTCAGCTGCTGCTCTAGTGAAGAAACCCAAGGTTGAACCCAAACCCGAGACTAAGTGCTTCTGTAATAAGGGGAACAACCACTGGAGCAGAATTACCCTAGATACTTGGTAGATGAGAAGGCTGGCAAGGTCGATAGAAGTATATTGGATATACCATTGTGTTGATGTGTACTTTACTAGTACTCCTAGTAGCACCAGGGTATTAGATACCGGTTCAGTTGCTAAGTGTTAGTAACTCGAAATAAAAGCTACGGAATAAACGGAGACTAGCTAAAGGTGAGCTGACGATATGTGTTGGAAGTGTTTCCAATGTTGATATGATCAAGCATCGCACGCTCCCTCTACCGTCGAGATTGGTGTTTGCGTTGAGCATAGACATGATTGGATTATGTCTATCGCAATACGGTTATTCATTTAAGGAGAATAACGGTTACTCTGTTTATTTGAATAATACCTTCAATGGTCTTACGCCTGAAATGAATGGTTTATTGAATCTCGATCGTAGTGATACACATGTTCATGCCAAAAGATAGTAATGATAGTACCACACAAATGTGGCACTGCAATTTGAGTCATATTGGTATAAAACGCATGAAGAAGCTCCATGTTGATGGATCTTTGGACTCACTCATTTTTGAAAAGTTTGAGACATGCGAACCATGTCTATTGGTGTATATGCATGAAGAAACTCCATGCAAATGGACCATTTGGACTCACTTGATTTTGAATCACTTGAGACATGCAAATCATACCACATGGGCAAGATGACTGAAAGCCTCGTTTTCAGTAAAATGGAACTAGAAAGCAACTTGTTGGAAGTAATACATTTTGATGTGTGCAGTCCAATGAGTGCTGAGGCGTGTAGTGGATATCGTTATGTTCTTACTTCACAGATGATTTGAGTAGATGTTGAGTATATTTACTTGATGAATCACGAGTCTGAATTATTGAAAGGTTCAAGTAATTTCAGGGTGAAGTTGAAAGATCGTCATGACAAGAGGATAAAAGATCTATGATATGATCATAGAGATGAATATCTGAATTACGAGTTTGGCACAGAATTAAGACATTGTGGAAATTGTTTCACAACTAATACAGCCTGGAACACCATAGTGTGATGGTGTGTCCGAACATCATAACTGCACCCTATTGGATATGATGCATACCATGATGTCTCTTATCAAATTACCACGATAGTTTATGGGTTAGGCATTAGAGACAACCACATTCACTTTAAAAGGGGCACCACGTAATTCCGATGAGATGACATCGTATGAACTATGGTTTAGAGAAACCTAAGCTGTCGTTTCTTAAAAGTTTGGGGTTGCGACGCTTATGTGAAAAAGTTTCAGGCTGATAAGCTCGAACGCAAAGCGGATAAATGCATCTTCATAGGACACCCAAAACAGTTGGGTATACCTCCTGTCTTAGATCCGAAAGCAATAAGGGATTATTTCTAGAATCGGGTCCTTTCTCGAGGAAAAGTTTCTCTCGAAAGAATTGAGTGGGAGGATGGTGGAGACTTGATGAGGTTATTGAACCGTCTCTTCAACTAGTGTGTGGCAGGGCACAGGAGTTGTTCCTGTGGCACCTACACCAATTGAAGTGGAAGCTTATGATAGTGATCATGAAGCTTCAGATCAAGTTACTACCAAACCTCGTGGGATGACAAGGATGCGTACTACTTCAGAGTGGTACATAATCCTGTCTTGGAAGTCATGTTGCTAGACAACAATGAACCTACGAGCTATGGAGAAGCGATGGTGGGCCCGGATTCCGATAAATGGCTCGAGGCCATAAAATCCGAGAGAGGATCCATGTATGAAAACAAAGTGTAGACTTTGGCAGAACAGCTCGAGGGTCGTAAGGCTGTTGAGTGCAGATGGATTTTAAAAGGAAGACGGACAATCATGGTAAATGTCACCATTAAGAAAGCTCGACTTGTCGTTAAGAAGTTTCTCGACAAGTTCAAGGAGTTGACGGCGGTGAGACTTTCTCACTCGTAGCGATGCTAAGAGTCTGTTGGAATTATATTAGCAATTACTGCATTATTTGTGAAATCTTGCAGATAGGATGCCAAAAACCATTGTTTCCTCGACGATTTTTTGAGGAAAGGTTGTATGTGATACAACCGGAAGGTTTTGTCAATCCTGAAAGATGCTAATAAGTATGCAAAGCTCCAGCAATCCTTCTAGGGACTGGAGTAAGCATCTCAGAGTTGGAATGTATGCTTTGATGATGATCAAAGATTTTGGGTGTATACAAAGTTTATGAGAAACTTGTATTTCCAAAGAAGTGAGTGGGAGCACTATAGAATTTCTGATAAATATATGTTGTTGACATATTGTTGATCAGAAATGACGTAGAATTTTTGGAAAGCATATAGGGTTATTTGGAAAGTGTTTTTCAGTGGAAAGCCTGGATTAAGCTACTTGAACATTGAGCATCAAGATCTATAAGAATAGATCAAAACGCTTAATGGTACTTTCAAATGAGCACATACCTTGACATGATCTTGAAGGTGTTCAAGATGGATCAGTCAAAGAAGGAGTTCTTGCCTGAGTTGTAAGGTATGAAGTTAAGACTTAAAGCTTGACCATGGCAGAATAGAGAGAAAGGACGAAGGTCGTCCCCTATGCTTAAGACATAGGCTCTACAGTATGCTATGCTGTGTACCGCACCTGAAATGTGCCTTGCCTTGAGTCAGTCAAGGGGTACAAGAGTGATCTAAGAATGGATCACAGGACAGCGGTCAAAGTTATCCTTAGTAACTAGTGGACTAAGGAATTTTCTCGATTATGGAGGTGGTAAAAGAGTTCGTCGTAAAGGGTTACGCCGATGCAAACTTTGACACTAATCCAGATTATTCTGAGAAGTAAACTGGATTCGTATAGTAGAACAGTTATTTGGAATAGCTCCAAATGTAGCGTAGTAGTTGCATCTACAAGATGACATAGAGATTTGTGAAGTACATACGGATCTGAAAGATTCAGACCCGTTGACTATAACATCTCTCACAAGCATAACATGTTCAAACCCAGAACTCATCGAGTGTTAATCACATGGTAATGTGAACTAGATTATTGACTCTAGTAAACTCTTTGGGTGTTAGTCAGATGGGGATGTGACCTTGAGTGTTAATCACATAGCGATGTGAACTGGATTATTGACTCTAGTGCAAGTGGGAGACTGTTGGAAATATGCCCTAGAGGCAATAATAAATTGATTATTATTATATTTCCTTGTTCATGATAATCGTTTATTATCCATGCTAGAATTGTATTGATAGGAAACTCAAATACATGTGTGGATACATAGACAACACCATGTCCCTAGTAAGCCTCTAGTTGACTAGCTCGTTGATCAATAGATGGTTACGGTTTCCTGACCATGGACATTGGATGTCATTGATAACGGGATCACATCATTAGGAGAATGATGTGATGGACAAGACCCAATCCTAAGCATAGCACTAGATCGTGTAGTTTGTATGCTAAAGCTTTTCTAATGTCAAGTATCATTTCCTTAGACCATGAGATTGTGCAACTCCCGGATACCGTAGGAGTGCTTTGGGTGTACCAAACGTCACAACGTAACTGGGTGGCTATAAAGGTACACTACAGGTATCTCCGAAAGTGTCTGTTGGGTTGGCACGAATTGAGACTGGGATTTGTCACTCCGTGTAAACGGAGAGGTATCTCTGGGCCCACTCAGTAGGACATCATCATAATGTGCACAATGTGATCAAGGAGTTGATCACGGGATGATGTGTTACGGAACGAGTAAAGAGACTTGCCGGTAACGAGATTGAACAAGGTATCGGGATACCGACGATCGAATCTCGGGCAAGTATCGTACCGCTAGACAAAGGGAATTGTATACGGGATTGATTAAGTCCTTGACATCGTGGTTCATCCGATGAGATCATCGTGGAACATGTGGGAGCTAACATGGGTATCCAGATCCCGCTGTTAGTTATTGACCGGAGAACGTCTCGGTCATGTCTGCATGTCTCCCGAACCCGTAGGGTCTACACACTTAAGGTTCGATGACGCTAGGGTCATTAAGGAAGTTTGTATGTGGTTACCGAATGTTGTTCGGAGTCCCGGATGAGATCCCGGACGTCATGAGGAGTTCCGGAATGGTCCGGAGGTAAAGATTTATATATAGGAAATCCTGTTCCGGCCATCGGGACAAGTTTCGGGGTCATCGGTATTGTACCGGGACCACCGGAAGGGTCCCGGGGGCCCACCGGGTAGGGGCCACCTGCCCCGGGGGGCCACATGGGCTATAGGGGGTGCGCCTTGGCCTACATGGGCCAAGGGCACCAGCCCCAAGGGGCCCATGCGCCTAGGGTTTCACAAAAGGGAAGAGTCCCAATAGTGGAAGGCACCTCCTAGGTGCCTTGGGGGCGAGGGAAACCTCCCTGGCCGCCGCCCCCCCTAGGAGATTGGATCTCCTAGGGCCGGCGCCCCCCCCTTGGCCCTCCTATATATAGTGGGGGAAGGAGGGCTTTTCATCCATGCCTTTGGTTGCCTCCTTCTCCCTCTCCAACACCTCTTCCTCCTCTTCTGCGGTGCTTGGCGAAGCCCTGCAGGATTGCCACGCTCCTCCATCACCACCACGCCGTTGTGCTGCTGCTGGATGGAGTCTTCCTCAAACTCTCCCTCTCTCCTTGCTGGATCAAGGCATGGGAGACGTCACCGGGCTGTACGTGTGTTGAACGCGGAGGTGCCGTCCGTTCGGCACTAGGATCATCGGTGATTTGGATCACGACGAGTACGACTCCATCAACCCCGTTCTCTTGAATGCTTCCGCTTAGTGATCTACAAGGGTATGTAGATGCACTCTCCTTCCCCTCGTTTCTGGTCTCTCCATAGATTGATCTTGGTGACACGTAGGAAAATTTTGAATTTATGCTACGTTCCCCAACAGGTTTGTACAGAGTCGGTTTACAGGGAAAGGAATCTTCATGTCCGCACGCCAAGCTTGCCTCCCATGCCAAGGAGAGTCCCATCCGGACACGGGGGAAGGCCTTCTATCTTGTATCTTCGCAGCCCATTAGTCTGGTCCATGTTACATAGCCCAAATACCCGAGGACCCCCTTATCCAGGACTCCCTCAGTAGCCCCTGAACCAGGCTTCAATGACGATGTGTCCGGCGCGCAGATTGTTTTCGGCATTGCAAGGTGGGTTCCTCCTCCAAATACTCCAAAGTAGTTGATCAATAAGAACTATGTCCGGATCTGTTCAATAGTCACAATATCGCTGCCACAAGGGCATAATACTTAATCAAAAAACACGATATGTCTTTACTGATAGTTTTTGCTGGCGAGACGTTACGTCTGACCTGTTCATTATTTCGAATCACTTTTCAATATCCCATTTCACGTTTCGAGACGCAGCTTCCGGTGACACGTCTTGTCAAAACAGAGATCGTGTTATCTTAGGGCGGTATCTTCATCAACACGGGTTTGAGTAATCCAACCATGCCGTCCGCACGACCCCTTGGGAATAGGCGAGTTTTAAGCCTCGTTGGGGGACGCTCTACATTCACTGCCTTTATAAGGAGATAAGAATCCACCTTTTCACCCCACGCCTTCTTCCTCCTCAGCCCATCCACCCTCAAGCTCCAGAGCCCAAGCTTCGATCCCTTCCATCCCCAAGAAACATTCAAGCCATGTCCAGACCTGGAGCATAGGGCAAGTGGATGGCCTCCTCCGTCACGAAGGAGGACATCAAGGAGCTCCGGGAAGCAGTTACTTTGCCAAGGAAATTGCCCACCGGCTTCCGGCCAAGAAGCAGATTGTCCCTACTCCGGAGCCCCATGAGAGGGTATTATTTATCCCTCATTTCCTCCGCAGATAGGGTTTCCCCTCCATCCTTTCGTCCGCCGCCTTATGTTTTACTACGGGCTAGATTACCATGATCTAGCTCCGAATTCCTTCCTCAACATTTCGGCGTTCATCATCGTATGTGAGGCATTCCTCCGCATCCCTCCCCAGTTCGGCCTATGGCTCAAGGTCTTCAATGTGAAACCAAAAGTGGTGGACGCTCAACACACGGAGTGCGGTGGCGGCATGGTGAGAAAACTCCCCAAATTCACTTGGCCCAAAAGCACCTTCGTGGAGACCGCGAAGGGGTGGTAGCACGGGTGGTTCGATGTCATAGAACCCCGTGACTCCACATGGGCCGCTCCTCTCGAGTTCAAGTCTAGGCCTCCACTGCGGCTGACATCCTGGGTGAACAAGGGCCTGGACTGGGCGTCATCCGATGAAGTGATGATGTTGCAGAAGTGCATCAAGAGTATGGTAGACAAGAATACCAGACTTGCCAGTGTAATCCAGGTAATGCTCTTTCGCTCGATTCTCCCCTGCCAAGACCGGACTCAGCACATGTGGGAGTTCGACCCAGCCGGTCCCCGGACCCTGCGGCGATTCTTCGGCACGGAGCACGAAGACATGTGGAAGCTGATGTTCAAGACCCAAAAGTCATGGCTAGAAATGACCGAGGATCTCAGCCTCGACTATACTCACACATCGTCTCCAGTAAGTTTTTATGATAACTTTATTATTTGCAAATCAAAGGGGCTTACTAAGCTTTCCATTCTTCCCACACGGCTGGACGAAGAAGGCAGAGCGGATTCACTATCCGGCTCCGCTACCCGAAGACCCAGCCATCCCTCTTCTGATGACGATGCTGGTTCCGGCGCCATATCAGGCACCAGAAAAGCGGGCCAAGAAGAAGGGCAAGAAGGCCAAAAGTGGCATCCGCCGTAAAGGTGCTTCAGACGTAGTGTCCGAAGACATCAAGACCCACTCCTCCCCTGACGAAGATGAAGGGGAGGAGGAAGATAGTAAATCTCCCCTTAAGGGGGAAACAAGAAAAGGGGGGCTTCCGCGGATCTGGAGGCGGAGGCGTCCAAGAAAGGGAGAATCTCCCTCACGGATGACTCCTAATCGGATGCTGATGAATGGCGCCCCAGGCCGAAGCCCCTGGCCGGATCGTAAGTACCCCCAAAGAAATTTGTACTTATATATATATCCGACTTTCTGCTTTATGATCTTAATATACTGCATTACGTGTTGTAGACTGGCTCGCGTCCTCCCCAAGCAATCCTCATCTTCGGGGAATTCGTTGGATCCGAACGTGATGGACAGCGGGTCGCCTCCGCCATCCTTTTCCCCCAAAGATACGGATAATGCCGAAGTGTCGTCCCGAAGGACCCTTCTGGGTTAGGGGGAGGCGCGGGTAGCTGCCATGGTTGCGCCAGAGGGAGATACCCCTGCTGCTAGGAACATGGGGGAATCGACCCCCATGGAGAGCGACAACGGGGGCCACACCCAATTCGGCCCCCAGCCAAATATTATTCCGGAGACCTATACGGCTCCGGAATCAGGGGGGCAACCTCCTTCGAAAGAAGGGGGTGCACAAATCCCACCGGCGACCTCTGTCATTCCGGAGGCGCGGGATACTCTGATGGAAGCACTTCAGAGTGCCATCATTGTAGAAGAACATCGTACCCTTATGGGTACGGTGGTTGAAAGGGTTCGGTCCGCCAAAAGCGGATTGAATGAGGCCTATACTAGCCTTCTGAGAGGCTTTGAGGTACGTAATATAATACCTTTTGGCTATATGAGAAAAAGTGTGTCTGTATAGATAGTAGCCCTAGAGACTCTGTTCGGTATTCACAAGGAAAGGCCGAACAGATGATCTAATGACTCAATCAGGAGATTAGCACGCATATGTATTTGAACCAAATAGGCTGCGATGCAGGCGTCAGCGACCCATGCCGCCGAAGTGTCTGAGCTGAAGCAGAAGTTAGCAGAAAAGCAAGGTATGTGATACCAAAAATGCTTCTGAAATAATATCAACAATAATTTTCCATCTAAATGAGTCTTATAACTTTGCTCATAGCTGATGCGCCTGAGGTAGATACCCTCAAGAGCGTGTTGGCTGAGGCCAAGAAAGGGGCGGTGGAGGAACGAGCCGACCGCCTAAGGCATGAGTCAAGGGTGGAGGAAGTCCAACAAGAGCTCAAGGATGCTATAAGAAAATGTTAGTCCTTAGAGCACAAAATTTCGGATCAGAAATCCGTACTTGCTAAGGCCCTCCAAAGTGCTCAGGAGGCCTGGACTGAATCCCAAAACTCCTGCCGGGAGATCAAGGAGGCGAAGCAAATTGCGGCTGGTAAGGCCTATAACATGGAGACCAAATTTGTGACCTGCCCCAGAGTGTTGCCGATGCTGCGGAGTTCTTTTGAGCCGAAGAGGAACTACTAGGGAAAACCTTATATACAGAAATTTAGCTGTAGCGCGTGTCAAAAATGGGTGCTAGTGCTAAATAGCAGTAGCGCGCGTGTGGAAACCGCGCTACAGATACAACAACAGTAGTAGCGCGTGCACATGAAAAAGCGCTACCAGTAATATTCCCATTGCTAAAACGGTAGGCTACGCATAGTAGTAGCGGTCTTGGGAGAAGCGCGCTACCGCTAGGACATAAGTAGCAGCGCGTTTCACGCGGAGAGTGCTACTGCTAATGGAAATAAAATAAAATGAAAAACAAATGGAAAAGTAAATGAAAAAGAAACAAATAGAAAAAGGAAAAACTAAAATATAGAGGAAAATAAATGAAAAAGCGAAAAAAGGAGAAAGGCGTAGCAGTAGCATATGTTCGTAGGAGGCGCTATAGCTAACGTAGCTGCAGCGCGTTTCCTAGACCCCCGCTGTAGAAACAGAAAAGGAAATAAGAAATATGAAGGAAATTACATATCTATAGCATTAGCACGTTTCGTGAAAATCGCTATAGCTAACTTAGCTATAGCGCGTTTCGCAAAAAGTGGTACCGCTAAGTTTGACTTAACCAAAAAACCATTTCCCCTTGGCCACCACGTCTCCCCCAAATCCCTTGACCCACCCCACTGCCGTCTGCCCGATTCACCGTCGCCCCACTTCGCTGCCCTATCCTGCCGACATCGACGCCCCCGGAGCCACCAGAGCCGCGCGCCGTCGACGCCACCGGAGCCGCCCCCAACGCCACCGGAGCCTCGCGGCCTCATCAACGCCACCGGAGCCACAGTCGACGCCACCGGATCCTCCCTCGCCACAACTGCCTCCCTCGCCGTCACCGGAGACGCCCCTGCCTCCCTTGCCACCACTGCCTCCCGCGCCACCACTGGAGCCATCCACTGTAAGCCCCACCTGTCCTCTCTCTCTATCTCTCTAAATTAGTTAGTTTAATTTAGTTAGGAAAAGAATTTAGTTAGGTTAATTTAGTTAGGAAAAGAATTTAGATAGGGCTTTGACAGAGATGCCCCTGCCTCCCTCGCCACATCTGCCTCCCTCGCCATAGGAAAAAATCGTATATGCTTAACTAGGGCTTTGACACAGACGCCCCTGCCTCCCTCGCCACATCTGCCTCCATCTATATTTGGTTTTTGAATTGAGTTTCAGAGAGCATGAGATTTGTGTAGATTTTCTTGAAGTGTCAAACACTAGGAGATGCAAATTTGAAGTGGTCATGATATATGAAAAATCCTCAATTGTGTTTGCTCATTGATCATAATCGACATTGAAGTGGTTCAATTGTGCCCAAGTGGCCTTTTGTTGTTTCCATGGAATGAAGCCTGGTGGCCTATGATTTTCCGAAATTTTCCGTGAATTTCGGCATGACTTGTGCTACAAACTAGGACATATCGAGTTCCCGGGATTTGCCGCACCGGGAAGGAGTCAATGTTCATGCAAAACAATAGGCCTTTTTATGTCATTATTCATGTTATTAGGTCTAGAATTAATTGACTTGATTTAATCTTAGGAAACATGGCTAGCAACGATGAAGGACAGGGTTCTGGTGATTGCGACGACGTCTATCGGGCGGCAGACGAATTTTTGAGCCTTGCCGACAAGACTGAGACTGGCACTGAGACTGAGACCGGCACTGAGACTCCGACCGGCGCTAAGACTGAGACCGGCGCCGCCTCGGGGAGCGGAGCTGGTATAGAACCGAAAGCAAAGAGGCGACGACTTCCTAACAAGCTCAGGACTACTAGAGTGGTGGTCGCAGAGGTGGACGACGGTAATTTTGAGCCAAACGCGCCCAAGGAAGTGCGCACGTGCTACGACAATCAAATTGGCTACATCATACGGACAACCGCCACCATCAATGGTGAGAAACTAAACAAGTTAGATAATATGAGGCCCGCCCTCCTAAAGAAGCTGCACCAGATATTTTTGTTCCCGGGCCGGAATGAAAAGGATTATAAATATCCAGATAAGGACCTAGCAATGAAGAAGATAAACAAACACACCATTAGCAAGTTTGTAAAGGGTGAAATATCGGATCTTCAATGAAAAGGAACCCTACTCCGAGATTGTAAAGGATAATCTGACAATCACGACAGAGCACTTTGAAATATTCAAGGCGGCTTGCGATGCCGAAGATGCCAAAAAAAGTCTGAGTACATGAAGGAGCTTCAACACAAGAACATTGGGTGCCGCCACCTCGGAAGCCGTGGTTACGGTGGGAAGAGGCCCATATTGGCCAAGGAGGATACAGAAGCCGCAAGTCTGGGCATCCCAGACCCCTTGGCGGAGTTCACTATCTCGCCAGAGCGTGATGTCCTCAGTGCCCGGCACCGTTGGGACCCAGTGAAGAAGGTTTTCAAGAAGAACGCGGTCACGACGGAGTTCATGAGACTGCTGGTAATTTTAGTTTCTGATCAATTCGACTGCAAGTTAGTCATATTTGTAAACGATCCTTGTGCCTTTTGCAAAGAGAGCAGCACATGATTGCGGCCGAAAGCGGCTCACCGTCTGAGGCGTTGGCGAGGCCCAAGTGGGACACTCTATTCAACCGGGCATTGAACATATTGAAAGGACTCCTGGTGGAGACTCGACTGTCGTATGGACGCGTGCACAGTGTCGGAGACGGTGCCACATGGAAGAAGTACTACCATGAGACCACGGAGGAGAGAAAGGAAAGACGGAGGTTAACTGAGAAAACATCGACAAGAAGGTTGAGATTGTGGTTGAAAAGAAATCATCTGAGACAGTCGCAACAGCGGTAGCTGCCGCAAAACAGGTGCTTGTAGATATGTCTAGTACCTTGGTTCCGACCGTTTTCAATAGGAGCAGGCAAAATCCAGAAAAAATGCAGCGGACTTTCCCCTTGCTGACTTCCTCAGGAGTAGCTCGACTAGTGTTGCACCAACACCTGCACCTGCTCCTGCACCGGCTCCTGCACCTGCTCCGGCACTGGCTCCAGCACCTGCTCCTGCACCTGCTCCCGCACCGGCTTCTGCACCTGCGCCGACACTGTCTCCGACACCGGATGTGCTCGGCGGTCCTTCGTGTTTGGCTGAGCTCGACGCCCTCACGTTATCTGTCACACCGGCACCCTTCAATAAATGTATAATCTCCTGTTTTCATTGCCTTTCGGATGTCTCACGTCGCAAACTTTTCATTGCAGGCCGACGAAACCCCGTGCACCATATTGTACACCATCGGCGACCAGAAGGTGGACATGGGGAAGGCGATGATAATGGAGCTGAAGGAACAATTGTTCCACAGCCGGCTGATCCCCCAGAAGTCTTCAAGGTTTCCGTGGTTGGTGTTAAACCAGGCGATGAGAATTTGGCTCCTCCGGTACTAGTGGGGGATGATGACGAGACCCCGCGGTGGCTTGGTGATTGTTGCAATGGGTAGGTCTTGTTGTGGCCAAAGAGTCTGCTTCGTCTGGAGGCGGCCGGGAGCACACCCACAAGCGCACAGTTAGGTATGAACATCAACACCTTGCCTACTCCATTAGTCACTGGTGACGTCGCCATAGATGAGGATGACGATGATGATGAGACTCAAAAGTATGTCAATACTGGCGCCTACTTAGGGTTTGAGCCTCATGAGTCGGTACCTGAATTGCCGCCTCCGGAGTCTGAACGTATTAAAGACAACCTTCCAGTAGTAAAGAAGTCTAGGACGAGATCGAGGAAAGGCAAAAAAGCTACTTCTGTCATCCAGCCGCCTCAGCAGCCTCAGGTTCAAGACCGTATAGATATCCCCGATGCGGCAAAATGGCATATCCCCGGTCAACCAATCCTACCTGAAGCAGCGCTGCGGGCCAGATTCGACGATTTAAGGAGACTTCATGACGATGAGCTGTGGATAGAGAAAGGCCTCATCGCCTCAAAAAATCCAGGATACCCACTCTACGTGGTTAACGTGCCGCGGGGATTGTCGTACGTTGACACATTCCCCGCGGAGAAGTTCTTCCTTCGATTCGATTACATCTTCCACATGTTTCACTTGAAGAAGCTAGATTTTGCGTTTTTCCGCCTTTATGCTTTGCACATGAACTACCTCATCGGGGTTGAGCAGATACCTTATATCTGTGTCGCTGACCCATACTTCATGCACGAGGCCTTCTTGGGAGTCTGCGCAAAGCACTGTGAATACGCGAGGGAATACATCGGCAATTTCATGCTCGCCAATAAGGACAAGGAGGCGATTCTCGTGCCTTATCATCCCATGTAAATCATCCGCGCGGATATCCTTCCTTTGATTTCAATCATTCATTTGCATGGTGGAGGCTAATTAATTTGAGGTGTACTTATTTTGCACAGCGGCGGGCGCGCCGTCCTCATCATCCTCTACCCCCGATACTCCCACGCTCTTTACTTGGACTCGTCAAAGAACATTAACATAAAGATTACACCCAATTCAAGTCTGTTCTCGAAAGTGCTATGTTTTACTACGACGCACGGGGTGGAGAGGTCAAGGACAAGAAGAAAAAGGACGGCAGGCCCGCCTTCGGCCATAAGACCGACTTCTGCTGCATCCAGCAACCGAGTGATTCTCTTAATGATGGATTCTATGTCCTACACAGATGCTGGAGTACAGACGGGATCACCAGAACCTTCGCATGTCACCTACATCCGGCGATGCCCATATTCTGCAATGAGCAAAGAACTTAGGAGATATCGAGGATCATCGACTTCGAGCTGAGTTCTATCACATCCGGCGCGAACTTGCCCAAATCATCATGAAGGAGGTCGTCAAAAAAACAGGGATGTTCTACGAAGAAGGAGAAATGTCGCAGGAAGACGTTCGAACACGCGTAGCCGCTCAGCGTCTCGACCTGAAGCCTTTCACTAAGCTCGGGGATTATCTCCCTGACTTGGACGGATGGCACGACATGGAGTGATTGTCGATATGTGACCATGTGTCCGTTTAGTCCATACTATCTATATGCCGAAACTTTGAATTATGCACGACGAAACTTTATTTGTGATGTAATTAAACTGTCCTCCTCGACTAGCGAAGATCACTCTAGTTAGGGCATTTTGGGTATGATGAACTTTGTTATTTATGCTTATGATATGTTGCTTCTAATTTTTCCAAGTCTGTCTCTTTCTGTTGCTCAACTATATATGCTGCATATCATCGATTCATGTGACGATGCAGGTGTATAGATCATCGATGGCGAAGAAGTGCTACGCCAGGAGTATACGACGAGTGGCCGGAATGTCAGGCCTAGGTGTACCGGTTTCCGGTTTCTGAGCGACACCCAGTATTTAGTGTAGGTTCATGCAAAGTGATAGCTCTTCTCGCGTATATCATTGTTTAGATGGATGACGATGTAGTTGCAAGTAATCGAGATTTGTATCACTATTTTCGAGATGATGACGAGAGACCACTTTGTGTTGGATGATGATTATGATGATGACATGATTTGATGAGACTATTTGTATGTACATGCTATGATTACATTTGTATGTGTATCATATGCTAAAGATTATTGTATAAATCCTATTCAAATACAAAACAAATATGCAGGAAAAAAACTACTAAAATTAGAAGTAGAGAGTGGAGAAAAGTTAGCAGCAGCGCCACAGTAGCAATAGTGCGTCCAGGCAAAGCGCGCTAGAGCTATTAGCAGTAGTGAGCTTCCACGAAGCGCACTGCTGCTAAACTTGTATAGCAGTAGCGTGGGTGTGCACGCGCTACTGCTACGGGTTAGCTGTAGCGCCTTATTAGTAGCGATGGTCCCCACGCTACTGATATACCTAGAACCCACGTTGCTGCTAGCCTTTTCCCTAGTAGAGGGGAGCTCGACGGAAAAGCTATTCTGGTCGCAGTACCTTGCGCCTGAGCATCCTGTGCCCCTCAGCGACCAGCTGAAGCAGTTGGCCGAACTGCATAGGGAGGCCTGATTGGCCACGAGTGATTTTATAATCTGCTTGTGGCCTACCGAACCCAAACCCAGCAGCTACTTCGGGCTCGTGAAGCAGATGGTCAGTGCCTGCCCCCGGCTTGATGCCGTGAAGCGGTCAGTCTGCATCGAAGGTGCGCGGATGGCCTTCACCCGTGTCAAAGTTCAGTGGGCGAAGATGGACATCGTCAAGCTCGCAACCGAGGGGCCGCCCGCAGGCAAAGAGCACCGCACGCCGGAGCGGTATTTCAATGATGTCCTGGAAGGATCCCGCATTGTAGAGGGCCAGTGTTCGAAGGATGTCATTTTTGAATAAATGTATCATATGTTGTCCAATTCAGTATTATGAAACAAGGCTTATGTATGATATATTGCTTGCTTTATTTTAAAATATTTTCCTCCTGTGCAGCAGTTAATGACATCTGAGAGTTGGCCAGTCGTCGGCTTCAGCCCCCACATAGATAGTACGGGGGTGTTTGGGATAGCACCTAAACACACTTGACCCAGTGACTTGGTTCGTGAAGGAGGTGTTAGTGCAGCGAACCAGGCAATCAGACTATATGGCTTTATCGCTCTCACTTAGCCATAGGAGTTTTATAATGGGAGTATAGGCGCAGCCCCTAGTATTGTTCGGTTATCCAAACTTGGGTGCTATGGATGCCCGGCCGGGTGAATGCCAGCCTGTCACGTAATGCGAAAAAATCACAAGAGATTTATACTTAGTCACCGAATAGCTGACCAGCTCTCGCTGCATCATGACAGCTAGTTTTCGGCTTTCTCTACTGAGGTGTTTGTCCGGATAAACCGGAAACACAATGGCAGTAGTTCTCCCATTACTACCTTAGCCGAACAAGCGGAACGTAAGGTAGTAACCACAGGAGCTGGGCAACCCAACTATTGACCAAAGACATGATTCAGAGCCGATGCATATAATGCTATATTCGGGAAGCCGAATTGCACTGTGGAAGTGTTTGAGCTTTGTTTAGTTTTTGAAAAAATGTACGTGGCCCAATAGAGCCCCTGGCGATTAAAGTCGTACCGAGGTGTACATGACAATCGGACAAAAATAGGGAGACACAGATTAGGAGATAGGCCAATACCGCATAGGTTAGGCTCGAAACTGTTTCCATTATAGTCTGATTGATACGTCAAAACGTATTGGTAAAAATAGTGCAATAAGCAACAAGGCTATTTTACATGCCGAACATAGGGGAGAGCTATGTATGTGTCCTGAAAATGGTCGAGGCGATCTTTAAAGACCTTGTAGGTACTCTGCCATGCGTCTACGCTGCTTTTCCCCTTGGTGTATTGTCTTTCGAGAGGATTATCGGTCGTGTTTTCATGATAGGCCTCGAAAAGAGGCCTTGGTACCGTCAAAAAGGTGGCGTGGGTTGTAAGGAACCTGGAAAAATAAAGAAAAAGAAAATATGAGTGTCGAGATAGGGTCTAGCCGTATTGTGGACTTTATCTTTATTATGCATCCATCCTTTCCCATGGTATCTTTAGTGCGTAATTATGCACGTGTGGTACATATGCAACAATTTGGTAGGGGCTGAGATGGAGGCCGAATTGCTAATCGAGCTCCTGACGAGCTGGACTGTCATACTTTGGGGTAGTCCGGACTTGTTTTGACAGCATCCAGGGACTTGGCTGCCGATGTAATAGTCGGCTTGATAAGGCCACCCTGTACTTCAGCTACCAGGGTCGCGGTGTGCTCCTCAGTATGGAGGGAGCATTCCATGTTTCCATTCACCGTTATAACACCGCATGCTCTGGGCATCTTGAGTTTGGGATAGGCATACTGTGGAACCACATTGAAGCAAGCAAACGCGGTTCGTCCGAGCAGCACATGGTAGCCACTTCGGAAGGGGACGATGTCGAAGATCAAGTCTTCGCTTTGGAAGTTGTCCGGCGAACAAAAGACAACCTCCAATGTGATTGAGCCTGTGCAACGGGTCTCTACACCAGGTATTACTCCTTTAAATGTAGTTTTGGTAGGCTTGATTATTGACGGATCAATACCCATCTTTCGGACTGTGTCTTGATAGAGCAGGTTAAGGCTGCTGCCGCCGTCCATGAGGACTCGTGTAAGGTGGAATCCATCATGATGGGGTCGAGGACCAGTGTGGCCAAACCTCCGTATCGGATACTGGTCGGACAGGCCGACCATGGGTTGAATTTTGGGGCAACTCGCTCTATCGCATAGATGTCCCTTAGCGTGCACTTGCGCTCCCTCTTGGGGATATGAGTGACATATATCATATTTACCGTTTTGACTTCGGGGGGGGGGAATTTCTTTTGTCCCCCTGTGTTCGGTGGGCGAGGCTCCTCCTCATCGTCCTCGCTGGGTGACCCTTTCTTCTTATGTTCGGTGTTTAACTTGCCGGCCTGTTTAAAGACCCAACAACTTCGGTTGGTATGATTCGCAGGCTTGTCGGGGGTGTCGTAAATCTGGCAGGGTCGATTGAGTATTCGGTCCAAGCTGGATGAGCCCTCTCTGTTTCTTTTCAATGGCTTCCTCCGCTGATCAGACTTGGAGCCGCTGAATCCGGCATTGACCACCGTGTCTTTGTTATTTTCATTATTGCTGCGGCGCTTGTGTTTGTTGTGTCGGGGCCTGCCGTTGTTATTCTTAGCTTCGGAAGTGCTAGGTTCGCTTGTACTATTACTGCTACGGGCTAGCCAGCTGTCTTCGCCCGCACAAAAGCGGGTCATCAGTGCCGTGAGGGCTGCCATGGACTTCGGCTTCTCTAGGCCGAGGTGTCGGGCAAGCCATTCGTTTTGAATGCTATGTTTAAAGGACACTAGGGCTTCAACGTCTGGACAATCGACAATCTGGTTCCTTTTAATGAGGAACCTAGTCCAGAATTTTCGAGCGGACTCTCCGGGCTACTGGACAATATGACTGAGGTCATCAGCATCTGGAGGCTGGATGTAGGTGCCTTGGAAGTTGTCTCTAAAGGCATCCTCCAGGTCTTCCCAGCTTTCGATAGAGTTTTTTGGGAGGTTGTTTAACCAGTGCCGAGCTGGCCCCTTAAGTTTTAGGGGGATTTATTTGATAGCGTGTAGATCGTCACCGCAAGCCATGTGAATGTGGAGAAAAAAAATCTTCAATCCATACTGTGGGGTCTGCTGTGCCGTCTTATGATCCATTGTTCACGGGTTTATACCGTTCTGGGAACTGGTGCTCCATTACCTCATCGACGAAGCATAGCGGGTGTGCAGCGCCTCTATATCGGGTCATCTCACGATGCAGTTCGGATGTAGTCCATATGCGGTTTTTGGCCTGGGCGTGGTTGTGTTTGTCGCGCCAGGATTGATAACCGTCCTCTCACACCGGGGCACGCCCCACGATCCATAGATTGATCTGGTCTGACCTACTCTATTTTCCAGGTCTTGTCGTAGGTCAATGTGTATCCCCGAGCTATTATTTCTCTGCTTTTACAGCGAGGTGGTGTGGGCTGCTGTTCGGCTTGAGTTGTCGTTCTGTCCCGGCCACGTGGTGGTCGGTCGGGTCTGTCAGCCGCATTACGTGCGGGTGGTATGGGCTCCAACGCCTCATCATCAAATTAGGGTAGCAACTTAAGCTTCGGGTAACTCTTTGTTGGGCGTTCGAGGCCGTATTCTTCGGATGCTAGGACATTATTCCATCTATCGTTGAGCTGATCTTGGTCAGCTTGGAGCTTCTGCTGCTTCTTTTTGAGGCTTCTTATCATGGCTATTAGCGCTCTTGTTCGAGGGGTTCTTCTGGCATGATAAAATCTTCGTTGCCGAGGCTCACGTCGTCCTCGGAGAGTGGTAGATAGTTGCTATCTTCCGATTCTTCGTTCCCTGCTTGCTCGTCAGGGTCGACTTTCCCGTCCTCCTGATCATCCTATTCAGATGTTGGTTCGATGGGGTTTTCTTGGTCTTCAGCGTTCTCCGGAGTGTCATCGTCTCCGGTGCCTGTATTGCTGTCTTTTCCGCAACATGATTTAGAGCGGCGCCGCTAACATCGGCGCTTTGGTGGTATCTCAAGCGGTTCGTGCTCAACTGGATCCTTCTCATCATTGTTGTCACCTTTTTTAGGTGTGTCCACCTTGTACACGTTGTATGAGGAAGTGGCCGTCCAGCGTCCGGTGAACGGCAGGTTTTGGGCCTACTCCTCTCCGGCATCATCATCCATACCATTGATGTCTTTGGAGACGTAGTTGAGCATGTCGGTTAGATCCTTGATAGTGGCTATAAAGTGGGTGGTGGGTGGGTAGTAAAATTCCCTATCTTCAGCCCCTACTCCGGGCTGGGCGCAATTCGGAAGCGGTTCCTCTATGAAGGTGAGGGATCGCATTTAGTCCAGAGCCTCGCTTAAGAGCGAGGTTTGGACGAGGACCGAAGTTCCCTGGCCGAGCTTGCATAATGCGGACTTCCAGGGTTTGGAGCTAGTGTCCGGAGAGGAGTCCAATTTTGTGATCACATCCGGTGGCGCTATCCTCTCCGGTTCTCCAGTGTTGGGCTCTATATCTGTAGAGAGTCCGGTGGGCTCTAGACTCCCATCTTCGGACCTGGTGACGCGCTCCAGATCTAAGGCCGGAGCAGTGGTTGGAGCCGTGAACCCTTGGATGATCAAGTCTCCTTGGATATAAGCGACATTATTCAGATTTCCGAAACTGATCTGGTGACCAGGGGCGTAGCTGTCAATCTACTCCAGGTGGCCAACCGAGTTGGTGCGCAGTGAGAAGCTGCCGAGTACAAAGATCTGGCCAGGGAGAAAAATATCCTAGATACGTCTCCAACATATCTATAATTTTTGATTGTTCCATGCTATATTATATCCTGTTTTGGACATTATTGGGCTTTATTATACACTTTTATATTATTTTTGGGACTAACCTATTAACCGGAGGCCCAGCCCAGAATTGATGCTTTTTCTTGTTTTAGGGTTTCGCAGAAAAAGAATATCAAACGGAGTCCAAACGGAATGAAACCTTCGGGAACGTGATTTTCGGGACGAACATGATCCAGAGGACTTGGACCCTATGTCAAACAATCAACGAGGAAGGCACGAGGTAGGGGGCGCGCCAACCCCCACCCCCGAGGCGCGCCCTCCACCCTCATGGGGCCCACGTTGCTCCACCGATGTAATCCTTCCTCCTATATATATACCTACATACACCCAAACAACCAGATACGGAGCCAAAACCCTAATTCCACCGCCGTAACTTTCTGTATCCACGAGATCCCATCTTGGGGCCTTTTCCGGGGCTCCGCCGGAGAGAGTATCGATCACGGAGGGCTTCTACATCAACACCATAGCCTCTCCGATGAAGTGTGAGTAGTTTGCTTCAGACCTACGGGTCCATAGTTATTAGCTAGATGGCTTCTTCTCTCTTTTTGGATCTGAATACAAAGTTCTCCCCCTCTCTTGTGGAGATCTATTAGATGTAATCTTATTTTGCGGTGTGTTTGTTGAGATCGATGAATTGTGGGTTTATGATCAAGTTTATCTATGAACAATATTTGAATCTTCTCTGTATTCTTTTATGTATGATTGGTTATCTTTGCAAGTCTCTTCGAATTATCAGTTTGGTTTGGCCTACTAGATTGATCTTTCTTGCAATGGGAGAAGTGCTTAGCTTTGGGTTCAATCTTGCGGTGTCCTTTCCCGGTGAGAGTAAGGGCAGCAAGGCACGTATTGTATTGTTGCCATCGAGGATAAAAAGATGGGGTTTTCTTCATATTGCATGAGTCTATCCCTCTACATCATGTCATGTTGCTTAAGGCGTTACTCTGTTTTTAACTTAATACTCTAGATGCATGCGGGATAGCGGTCGAAGAGTGGAGTAATAGTAGAAGATGGAGGCAGGAGTCGGTCTACTTGTCTCGGACGTGATGCCTATATACATGATCATACCTAGATATTCTCATAACTATGCTCAATTTTGTCAATTGTTCAACAATAATTTGTTCACCCACCATAATACTTATGCTCTCGAGAGAAGCCTCTAGTGAAACCTATGGCCCCCAGGTCTATTTTCCATCATATTAATCTTCCAATATTTAGTTATTTCCTTTGCCATTTTTTTTACTTGCATCTTTATTTCTCTTTATCATAAAAATACCAAAAATATTATCTTATTATATCTATCAGATCTCACTCTCGTAGGTGACCGTGAAGGGATTGACAACCCCTTTATCGTGTTGGTAGCGAGGAGTTTATTTGTTTGTGTAGGTGCGAGGGACTCGTGCGTGGCCTCCTACTGGATTGATACCTTGGTTCTCAAAAACGGAGGGAAATACTTACGCTGCTCTACTGCATCACCCTTTCCTCTTCAAGGTAAAACCAACGTAGTGCTCAAGAGGTAGCAAGAAGGATTTCTGGTGCCGTTGCCGGGGAGTCTATGCAAAAGTCAATATACCAAGTACCCATCACAAACCCTTATCTCCCGCATTACATTATTTGCCATTTGCCTCTCGTTTTCCTCTCCCCCACTTCATCCTTGCCGTTTTATTTGCCCTCTCTCTCTCTCCATCCTCCCTCTCTTTCTCTATTCGCCTCTTTTTGCCCGTTTCTTGTTTGCTTGTGTGTCAGATTGCTTTCTTGTCATGATGGCTCAAGATAATACCAAATTGTGTGACTTTACCAATACCAACAACAATGATTTTATTAGCACTCTGATTGCTCCGCTTACCGATGCTGAATCTTGTGAAATAAATGCTGCTTTGCTGAATCTTGTCATGAAAGATCCGTTTTCCGACCTTCCTAGTGAAGATGCTGCTACCCACCTAAACAACTTCTTTGATTTGTGTGATATGCAAAAGAAGAAAGATGTGGACAATGATATTGTTAAATTGAAGCTATTTCCTTTTTCGCTTAGAGATCGTGCTAAAGTTTGGTTTTCATCTTTGCCTAAAAATAGTATTGATTCGTGGAATAAGTGCAAAGATGCTTTTATCTCTAAGTATTTTCCTCCCGCTAAGATCATCTCTCTTAGAAATGATATTATGAATTTTAAGCAACTTGATTATGAACATGTTGCACAAGCTTGGGAGAGGATGAAAGTAATGATACGTAATTGCCCTACACATGGTTTGAATTTGTGGATGATTATACAATTTTTTTATGCTGGATTGAATTTTGCTTCTAGAAATCTTTTAGATTCAGCCGCGGGAGGCACTTTTATGGAAATTACTTTAGGAGAAGCTACTAAACTCCTAGATAATATTATGGTTAATTATTCTCAATGGCACACTAAAAGATCTACTAATAAGAAAGTGCATGCGATAGAAGAAATTAATGTTTTGAGTGGTAAGATGGATGAACTTATGAAATTATTTGCTAATAAAAGTGTTTCCTCTGATCCCAATGATATGCCTTTGTCTACTTTGATCGAGAATGATAATGAACTTTTGTATGTGAATTTTGTTGGTAGGAATAATTTTTGTAACAACGCGTATAGAGGAAACTTTAATCCTAGGCCTTATCCTAGTAATTCCTCTAATAATTATGGTAATTCCTACAACAATTCTTACGGAAATTTTAATAAGATACCCTCTGATTTTGAATCTAATATTAAATAATTTATTACCTCGCAAAAGAATTTCAATGCTTTGATTGAAGAAAAATTGCTTAAGATTGATGAGTTGGCTAGGAACATTGATAGAATTTCTCTTGATGTTGATTCTTTGAAACTTAGATCTATTCCTACTAAGCATGATATCAATGAGTCTCTCAAAGCAATGAGAATTTCCATTGATGAGTGCAAAAAAGAACCGCTAGGATGCGTGCTAAGAAAGATTGCTTTATAAAAGTGTGTTCTTCTAGTTTTCGTGATAATAAAGATGAAGATCTCAAAGCTATTGATGTGTCCCTATTAAATCTTTGTTTCATAATATGAATCTTGATAATGATGGGACTGAATATGATCCACCTTTACCTAGAAGGCGTTCCAAAAATTCGGAGTCTTTAGATCTTGATGCTAAAATTGTTAAAAGTGGGATTGAAGAAGTCAAAAGTTTAAATATCAATGAACCCACTATTTTGGATTTCAAGGAATTTAATTATGACAATTGATCTTTGATAGATTGTATTTCCTTGTTGCAATCCGTGCTAAATTCTCCTCATGCTTATAGTCAAAATAAAGCCTTTACCAAACATATCGCTGATGCTTTGATGTAATCTTATGAAGAAAAACTTGAGTTGGAAGTTTCTATCCCTAGAAAACTTTATGATGAGTGGGAACATACTGTTAAAATTAAGATTAAATATCATGAATGCTATGCTTTGTGTGATTTGGGTGCTAGTGTTTCCATGATTCCAAAGACTTTGTGTGATTTGCTAGGTTTCCGTGATTTTGATGATTGCTCTTTAAACATGCACCTTGCAGATTCCACTATTAAGAAACCTATGGGAAGAACTAATGATGCTCTTACTGTTGCAAATAGGAATTATGTGCCTATGGATTTTATTGTTCTTGACATAGATTGCAATCCTTCATGTCCTATGATTCTTGGTAGACCTTTCCTTAGAACGATTGGTGATTATTGATATGAAGGAAGGGAATATTAGATTCCAATTTCCGTTAAGGAAAGGCATGCAACACTTCCCTAGAAATAAAATTAAATTACCTTATGAATCTATTATGAGAGCCACTTATGGATTGCTTTCCAAAGATGGCAATACCTAGATCTATCCTTGCTTTTATGCCTAGCTAGGGGCGCTAAAAGATAGCGCTTGTTGGGAGGCAACCCAATTTTTTTATTCCTTGATTTTTTTGCTCCTGTTTAGTAATAAATAATTTATTTATCCTCTGTTTTCTTTGTGTTTTTTGTGTTTAATTAGTGTTTGTGCCAAGTAGAACCGTTGGGAAGACTTGGGGAAATTCTTTTTAATCTTGCTGTAAAAAACAGAAACTATAGCGCTCACGAGAAATGCTGCCATTTTTATTTGGAAAGTGATATTTATTTAATTCTTCTTGAAGATAATTAATAGATAAATTAATCACGTCCAGCAATTTATTTTAGAATTTTTGGGGTTCCAGATCTTGCGTTAGCTACAGATTACTACAGACTGTTCTATTTTTGACAGATTCTGTTTTTCGTGTGTTGTTTGCTTATTTTGATGAATCTATGGCTAGTAAAATAGGTTTAACACCAATATAAATAAAGAATGAGTTCATTACAGTACCTTGAAGTGATGTTTTGTTTTCTTTCGTTAACGGTGCTCACGAGATTTTCTACTTTAAGTTTTGTGTTGTGAAGTTTTCTAGTTTTGGGTAAAGATTTGATGGATTATGGAACAAGGAGTGGCAAGAGCCTAAGCTTGGTGATACCCATGGCACCCCCAGAAGGCATCCCCTCTTTCTTTTACCTCTATCGGTAACTTTACTTGGAGCTATATTTTTATTTACCACATGATATGGGTTTTGCTTGGAGCTTCTTGTATTATTTGAGTATTTATTTGTTAGTTTTCCACAATCATCATTGCTGCACACACCTTTTTGAGAGAGACACTCATGATTCGGAAATTGTTAGAATACTCTATGTGCTTCACTTATATCTTTTGAGTTATATAGTTTTTTCTCCAGTGCTTCACTTATATCTTTTAGAGCACGTTGGTAGGTTTGTTTTATAGAAACTTTTGTTCTCTCATCCTTCACTTCAATTATTTTGAGAGTCCTACAAAACCGCATTGTAATTTGCTTTAATTATGTTAGGCATTCAATATTAATAATAAAATTTTCTTATGAGTGTGTTGAATACTATGAGAAGTTTGAAACTTGATAATTGTTTTGAGATATGGAGTGGTGATATTAGAGTCGTGCTAGTTGAGTAGTTGTGAATTTGAGAAATGCTTGTGTTGAAGTTTGTGATTCCAGTAGCATGCACGTATGGTGAACCGTTATGTTAAGAAGTTGGAGCATGATGTATTTATTGATTGTCCTCCTTATGAGTAGCGGTCGGGGACGAGCGATGGTCTTTTCCTACCAATCTATCCCCATAGGAGCATGCGTGTAGTACTTTGCTTCGATAACTAATAGATTTTTGCAATAAGTATGTGCATTCCTTATGACTAATGTTGAGTCCATGGATTATACGCACTCTCACCCTTCCATCATTGCTAGCCTCTCTAATACCGCGCACTTTTCGCCGGTATCATACACCCACCATATACGTTCCTCAAAACAGCTACCATACCTACCTATCATGGCATTTCCATAGCCATTCCGAGATATATTGCCATGCAACTTTCCACCATTCCGTTTACTGTGACACGCTCCATCATTGTCATATTGCTTCGCATGATCATGTAGTTAACATTTTAGTTGTGGCAAAGCCACCGTTCATAATTCTTTCATATAAGTCACTCATGCATCATTGCTATCCCGGTACACCGCCGGAGGCATTAATATAGAGTCATACTTTGTTCTAGTATCGAGTTGTAATCATTGAGTTGTAAATAAATAGAAGTGTGATGATCATCATTCATAGAGTATTGTTCTAATAAAAAAAGAGAAAGGCCAAATAAAAAAAGGCCCCAAAAAAGGGGCAATACTACTATCCTTTTTTCCACACTTGTGCTTCAAAGTAGCACCATGATCTTCATGATAGAGAGTCTCCTATGCTATAACTTTCATATACTAGTGGGAATATTTCATTATAGAACTTGGCTTGTATATTCCGACGATGGGCTTCCTCAAAATGCCCTAGGTCTTCGTGAGCAAGCAAGTTGGATGCACACCCACTTAGTTTCTTTTTGTTGAGCTTTCATATACTTATAGCTCTAGTGCATCCGTTTCATGGCAATCCCTAATCACTCACATTGATATCTATTAATGGGCATCTCCATAGCCCGTTGATACACCTAGTTGATGTGAGACTATCTTCTCCCTTTTTGTCTTCTCCACAACCAGCATTCTATTCCACCTATAGTGCTATGTCCAAGGCTCACGCTCATGTATTGTGTGAAGATTGAAAAAGTTTGAGAACACCAAAAGTATGAAACAATTGCTTGGCTTGTCATCGGGGTTGTGCATGATTTGAATACTTTGTGTGGTGAAGATGGA